>NC_063339.1:83219427-83250410 GCF_021869965.1 Rhincodon typus
TCCCTCCCTCGCCATCCCTTGCTCCCTCCCTTCCCGTCCCTCGCTCCCTTGTTCCATCCCTCGCTCTCTCCCAGTCCCTCGCTCTGTTACCATCCTGAACTCGCTCGCTCCCTCGCCATCCCTCGTTCCCTTGTTCCCTCCTTGTCCCTCGCTCCCTCCCCATCCCTCACTCCCTCGCTGTCCATCGCTCCCTCCCAGTCCCTTGCTCCCTCACTCCTCGTCCCTCGTTCCCTCGCCCTGTCCCTCGCTCCGTTCCTCGCTCCCTTGTTCCGTCCCTTGCTCACTCACTTCCTCACCCCCTCCCTGTCCCTCGCACCCTCCCCATCTCTCGTTCCCTCACTGACACTCGCTCCCTCGCTGTCCCTCACTACCACCCACCCTGTCTCTCGTTCCCTCCCTAACCATCCCGCGCTCCCTCACTCCCTCCCCGTCCCTAACTCCCTCTCTGTCCCTCACTCCCTCCTCGACCCTCTCTTCCTCCCCGTCCCTCACTACCACCCACCCTGTCTCTCTTTCCCTCCCTCGCTCCCTCCCCATCCCTCACTCCCTCACCGTCCCTAACTCCCTCACTCCCTCCATTGCTCCCTCCCTCCCTCTCTCCCTGTCCCTCACTCACGCCCTCCTTGTCCCTCCTTCACTCCCTCGCTCCCTCCCTCCTTGTCCCTCGCTCCATCCTTCCCCATCCATCGCTCTCTCGCTCCCTCCCTCCCCCCATCCCTCTCTCCCTAGCTCCATCCCCGTCGCTCACTCACTCACTCCCTCCCTACCTCGTCCCTCGCTCCCCGACTCCCTGTCCCTCGCTCCCTCACCCATCCCTCGCTCCTTGCCCTCCCTTCCTGACTCTCCCTCCTCATCCCTCGCTCCCCTGCTCCCCATCCCTCGCTCCTCGCCCTCTCTCTGTCTCTCCCTCCCCATCCCTTTCCATCCCTCGCTCCCTCCTTCGCTCCCTCCTTCTCTGTACCTTGCTCCCTCCCTTCCTCCCTGTCTCTCGCTCCCTCTGTCCCTCCCCGTCCCTGGCTCCCTCCCTCCCCATTCCTCGCTCCCTTGTTCCCGTCCCTCGCTCCCTCACCCCGTCCCTCGTTCCACATCCCTCACTCCCTCCTTCGCTCCCTCCCTGTCCCTCGCTCCCTCCCTATCCGTCGCTCTGTCTCCATCCCTCACTCCCACCCCGTCCCGCGCTCCCTTGCTCCCCATCCCTCCTTCCCCCTACCTCGTGGCCTCCCTCCCCATCCCTCCCGACCTTTCTGCCCGTCCGTCCCCCCCTCCCTCCCTACCCGACCCTTGCCCTCTCGCTCCCTCCCTGACGGTCCATCGCTCCCTCTCCCTCGCTCCCTCCTCGTCGCTCCCTCCCCGTCGCTCCCTCCCTGTCTCTCGCTCCCTCCCCGTCCCTTCCTCCCTCCCCGTCCCTCGCACCCATCCCTCCGTCCTTCGCTCCCTCCCCATCCCTCGCACCCTCCCCATCCCTCACGCCCTCGCTCCCTCCCAATCCCTCACTCCCCGTCCCTCCCTCCCCCGCTCCCCGTCCCTCTATCCCCATCCCGAGTGGCCTCCCTCCCTCCCTCCCCATCCCCCCCGCCTCCCCTTCTGTCCTTCCCTCCCTACCCACCCCTTGGTCCCTCGCTCCCTCCGTGTCGCTCCTTCTCTCCCTCTCCCTCGCTCCCTCCCTGTCGCTCCCTCCCTTGCTCCCTCTCCGTCACTCATTCCCTCCCTGTCCCATGCTCCTTCACTCGCTCCCTCCCCATCCCTCACTCCGTCCCTGTCCCTCCCTGTCCCTTGCTCCCTGTCCCTTGCTCCTTCCCTGTCCCTCGCTCCCTCCCTGTCCCCCTCCCCGTTCCTGTCCCTTGCTCCCTGTCCTTGTCCCTGTCCCTCGCTCTCTCCCAATCCCTCGCTCCCTCCCTGTCCGTCTTACCCTGTCCCCCTCCCTGTACCTCGCTCCCTCCCTGCCCCTTTCAGTCCCCTCCCTGTCCCTCGCTCCCCCCGTCCCTCCAAACCTGTCTCTTGCACCCTCCCTGTCCTTCCCTCCCTGTCCCTCACACCCTCCCTGTGCCTCCCTCCCTGTCCTTTGCTCTCTGTCTGGCCCTCCCTCTCCTTGACCGTCCCTGTCCCTGTCCCTGTCCCTGGCTCCCTCTCTCTCTCTCTGTCCCTGCCCTGGTCCCTTTCTCTCTTCCTCCCTCCATGTCCCTGTCACTGTCCCTCGCTCCCTCCCAGTCCGTCCCTGTGCCACCTCTACTAGCTTCATCCCCGCCTCCTTGACCTGTCCGTCTTCCCTCCCACCTACCTGTCCCTCCCTCCTCACTGACCAACCCTCATCCCCACTTCCGAGCTACGCTCACCTTTACTGGCTCCATCCCCGCCTCCTTGACCTGTCCGTCTTCTCTCCACCTATCTTCTCCACTATCCACCTTCTATCACCGCCTCCCCCTCTTTCTATTTATTTCAGAGCGCCCTTGCCCTCCCTCATTTCTGTTGCAGCGTTCAGACCCGAAACGTCAGCTTTCCTGCTCCTCTGATGCTGCCCGGACTTCTGTGTTCATCCAGCTCCACACCTTGTTATCCCACACCTTGTTATCTCAGACCCCAGCATCGGCAGTTCCTACTAACCCCAAAGGTTATCATCTATCTTCTGTGACCTCTCTCTGGACAGGGAGCTTGTAATGTCCACCACTGGGCGCGGCACTTCCCATCATAAGTTGGTACCTCAGGGTATACAATGCTCATAGATACTGGGAACAACAAACTGATTTACTCAGGAATGTTGCTTTTGCTTTTGGTATTGATTTTCACATCTTTTAGTGTGGGTCATAAGTTTTAGGGTTGGTGCAATAAAGGAAAAATGTCCCTCAGAAATGGAATTTGTTTGTTCTGAGATTTTATCCTGTACAGACAGTGATGATGTTTGTAAATATTTCACAGAGTAATAGAAAGAAAGACATTGAAAATAGGACAGTCAAATCAAACATAGTTTCAAGATCCAACAGGGTTATTCAGTTCATCAGGACCAGAAGGGAATATGTTTATCTGGTATGTCTGTGGGAAAAGGTTACAAACATCAGTGTGAGTGGTAAAGCACCAACACTCTCACATTGACACACTTGATTCTGAATGTTGCAGTGAATTAACTGCAGAAATTATTCAACATCATCCAGTTAACATTCTGAAAAGAAAAAAATCCACAGAGCAGAGAAACTGTATACACATTGTGTTTATGGACAAGGATTCAACGGATCATCCAATCTGGAGAGATGCCAGGAGATCAGCAACATGGAATAACCGTGGAAATGTGTGGATTGTGCGAAGGGATACAAATACCCAGGCAACCTGGAAGCTCACCGTCATAGTCACTCCAGGGAAAAACCATTCATCTGCTAAATGTGTGGGAAGGAATTTGCTCAGTCATCCAGTCTCATGTCACACCAGTGGATTCACACTCACAAGAGACCTTTTAAATGCTCTGACCGTGGGAAAAGCTTTAGGAACTCTAAAGATCTGATTAATTATCGACCTGTTCACACTGGAAAGAATTTGTTCAGCTGTTCCACATGTGGGAAGGAATTCACTTGGAGATCCAGCCAAATGTCGCACAAAAGTCTTCACATGGAATGAAGCTTCATGTACTCTGTGTCTGGGAAGTGATAGAACTCATGGTTCAGCCTATGTCACACAATCGAGTTCACACTGGAGAGAGACTGATATCTGCTATGTGTGTAGGAGGGGATTCACATCTTCATCCATTCTAATGTCCAGAATCAGGTCACACTGGAGAGAGATCTTTTACCTGCCCTGTGTGTGGGAGGAGATTCACATCATCATCCAGCCTAAGGTCACATAAGCCGTCTCACTCTGGAGAGAGACCATTCATCTGCTGTCAGCGTGGGAAGAGCTTCAGTCAGTTTAATCAGTTATCCAGCCTCACTGAACATCGATGTGTCCACAGTGGGGAGAAGCCATTCACCTGCTCCATGGGTGGGAAGGGATTCACCTGTTCTTCCCACCTCACTTATGACAGGCTTGTCACACTGGAGAGAAACCATTCGTCTGCTCTGTGTGCAGGAAGGGATTTATTAAATCAGCACAGCTTCTGATACACCAGCATGGTCACATTAGAGAGAGACCATACACCTGCACTGAGTGTGGGAAGGGATTCACTCGGACATCTGATACTCAGTGAACACCAGCTATTCACACTGGGGAGAAACATTTTACTTACGGAGATAATAGGAACTGCAGATGCTGGAGAATCTGAGATAACAAGGTGTAGAGTTGGATGAACACAGCAGGCCAAGCAGCATCAGAGGAGCAGGAAAGCCGACGTTTCGGGCCTAGACCCTTCTTCAGAAAATGACCCTTCAGACCCTTCTTCTGAAGAAGGGTCTATGCCCGAAACGTTAGCTTTCCTACTCCTCTGATGCTGCTTGGCCTGCTGTGTTCATCCAGCTCTACGCCTTGTTATCTAACATTTTACTTGCTCCGTGTTTGGGAAGAGATTCACTCGGCCCTACAATTTCAGCGGACATGGGCTTATTCACACTAATGAGAGACCATTTAAATGCTCTGACTATGAGAAGATCTTTAGAAGCAGCAATGATTTGATGAAACACCAGCAAACCCATTCTGGGGACATCCGTCATAATTCAGTAATGTGAACCAATGAGAAGAGCTGGAGGACCAGAAGCACTCTGGACCTCCAGCCAATCAGAGCCCCCCTGTTGTCTAAACGCGAATGTGGGACAATCAACTTCTGAAGCTGCTCAGAGCTGCCAAGCAACGCTGTTGCTCCTCTCACTCTGAATGAAGATTGAGCTTCACCCAGACTGAAACTTCTTCCTCTCTCCGATATCTTTGAGAAAACAATTTATCCCGATTTCTTTTTTTCAAATTCTATTGTGAAATTATTTACTTGCAGCAGCTGAAAGGAAAGGAAGCGAACCCAGGGAGGGAGCAGAATCTATCCAGACAAGAAGTGATGATCAATTAGATTTGATTGTTTTGAATTTTTAACCTAATTTCTAATCCGATAATAATAATAATAATAATAATAATAATAATAATAATCTTTTTGCAGCATGTTAGAAATGGAAGATTTTCAGACAGAAGTCTCAAAACAACCATCACGTAAAGATCCAATGGAGTCACTGAAATAAGTCACACTTGAATATCATTGCCCTGAAACTGTAGATCAAGAAATATCTATCTGTTTGAAACAACGGTTTGTCTGGAAAAGTACTGAGACGTATACACCCAAGTGAAAATCTTCCAGTGAACTGATACACCTTAACCTAGTCTGAAAGAAACATCACACCGTTCACAGTAGGAACTTACATAGACACAAGACCTCCTATAATATGGAGAAACGATGGAAATGTGAGGGCTGTTGGAAAGGATTCCATTCCTTGTCACTGCTGGAGTTTTATCAATGTAGTCACCTGAGGCAGAGACCATTCACCTGCTCTGAATGTGGGAAGGGATTCCCTGATTCATCTGCTCTGTGAAAACACCGATGTGCTGTCACTGGAGAGAGGCCATTCACCTGCTCTGATTTTTTTTAAAAGTTCATTCATAGGATGAGGGCATCGTTGGCTAGGCAGCATTTATAGACCATCTCTAATTGCCCAGAGGGCAGTTCAAAGTCAACCACATTGCTGCAGGTCTGGAGTCACATGTGGTGCTAACCAGGGAAGGATGGCAGTTTCCTTTCCTAAACGACATTCGTGAACCAGATGGGTCTTTCCAACAATCGACAATGGATTTACAGTCATCATTAGATTTTTAATTCCAGATATTTATTGAATTCAAATTCCACCATCTGCCGTGGTGGGATTTAAACCTGGGTCCCCAGAGTGTCTATCTGAGTCTCTGGATTAACAGTCTAATACCACACGCCATCACCTCCCCAGTGACAATAAATTCCAAGAATATTTCACCCTGGTGAAACACCAGTGAGTTCCCACAGAGAAGAGACCATCTACTTGTTTGGAGTATAGTAAAGTATTCATTCAGTTATCCAGCCTGCGCATGCATCAATGAGTTCACACTGGGGGGAGGCCATTTACATGCTCGGGGTGTGGAAAAGAATTCACTCAGTCATCTGCCCGAGTAAGACACTAACGCATCCACACAGGGGAGAGGCCATTCAAATGCTCCAAGTTTGGGAAGCGGTTCAGAGATTCATCTGGCCTACAGGTACACCAGCGAGGTCATACTGTGGAGAAACCATTCATACGTTCTGAGTGTGGGAAAGGATTCATTCAGTCATCCAGTCGGTTGAAGTACAAGAAAGTTCACAAATGATCATAGGAGTTGGATCTGCTGTTAATCCACATTATATGTGCTGCGAGACAGCACATTTCAAATACACAGCATCTACTGTCTAGAAAAACAAGTGAAGCAGTTACATGGGACAATTAGCACCTGCATGCTCTTGTCCATACTGTACACCATTCTCATTAACAGAATACTAGAAAGGGAAGTTTTGCAGACAGAAATCTCAAAATGACCATCACATGAAGATCTAATGGAGTCACTGAAACAACTGGGACTTGAAAATCATAATCTTCCATATTGGCTGTTCCTTTACTCTCAATGATTCAAAATCCTGGAACTTCTCCCAAACAACATTGTGGGCGTACCGTGGCCTCAAAGACTGCATTCCCAGAAACCACCATCTTCTCAAGGGGACAACTGGGATGGCCAATAAGTGCTGACATAGACATTGATACTAAACCTCACAAATTGATTTGAAAATGAGGGAAAATCACATCCAAGATTGAGCCATGCTCATTCTGAAAGTGAGTAAAGTGGGAGGGTGAGAGGGTTTCTTTCTGCTGGACTGGCGGCTCTCTCCACTTTGCTTGATGCTCTTTGAGCCTGGGACTGCAGATTCCCAAGGAAATGATCCCCAAAAGCTGATGAAGTAAATTTATTTTGTCCTGGATAGGAAATAATGTTTTCCTCACCACTCCAATTAGATCAGAAATAAATATGTTTGTCTTTGTTCCATTGAGTCTCTCGCCCAATCAACTCAATTAGTCTCCGACAGCATTTATCCTCCACATCCTCCCCTTTTGTCTCCCCCATCAGCAGATCCTTATTTTCCTTTCTCCCTCACGTATGCATCTAATTTCTTAAATATATTCCTCTGTTCACTTCCATCTCGCGCTCTTGGCGTGAGATGCACATTCTGACCTGTTGCAGGGTAAAGAGGTTTCTCATGAAATCACGATTGGATTTTTAAAGCCCTTCATCATTTTAAAGGCTTCCATCACATCATCCTTTAGTCTTCTCTTTTCGAGAGAAAGCTCCCCAGACTTGCCTGAGGGTTACATTTTTTTCAGTTCTGATAATGTCTTTTTGAATCTATGTGACACATTTCCAGTGCCTCTATTTCCTTTGTCCAAATGGCAATGACAAATGTTGACAGTGCTCCCAGTGGAGTCAAACTTTGGTTCCAAATAAGTGCAACATCATTTTCTTCCTTTTCAATTCTATCTCTGTAGAAAGGAGCCCAAATATGGGCTGTGCCTTTGCAGAAAGATGTTAAGTTTCTAGAGAAGTTTGAAACTGGAATTACAGGAATGTCATTAGGGATTCAGGACTTCAGTTGGTTGGAGAGACTGGAGCAGCTGATCGTGTTCTCTTTGGATCTTAGAGTCATTGTGGTAGAACAGAGAGAGAGACTATTCAGCCCTCTGAGGTCATGTTGGCTCTGTTTAGAACAAATGTTAGTCATTGTTCAATCCCAAAACCCCTGCAAGTTTATATGCATCACAGAACCTCCAATATTAAAAATACAGTAATGAATATATTGTTCAGGATGATAAACGAACTGGAATAATTAATTTCAGAAGTAGTTCAGGAGAAACTTGCAATCTAGTGTCCACCTATGTTGCAGTTAAAACCTGGAATGTTGAGATGATTTGAATAAGTTGATATCTTTCCTTGGCAATACTCAAATTTTGTCTTTGTTTCAGGAAACCACATTTGATAATCTGGTCACGACCTGACAGATCAGCACCACATGGGAAGATGTTGAGACAGACATCCATTTTGATAAATGCACCTAAATGTTAATATGTGCCATGATGTTGGGCTATCAGTGGATGTGCAGATATGATATATTATATATGAAAGTAATGGCATGTAAATTCACAGTGAACCCGCACTGCAGAGAGGGTCCCAAACACATGGAGCTCCTTGAGAAACAGCCGGACATGAAATGGTTAATGTGGCCGGTGAGATGAAACAGCATTGTGACATCATCAAGACAGTGACACGTTCTCCCGAAAGAAACTGACCTGAAACAATCAGGAGAGAATTCAACCCACAGGGAATGGTCAGAAAGTCAGTGAGGTTCATTAGGAAGGGGTTAAAAACCTAGATTGGGATTATTAAGAACTGTCCACATTTAGGACACATGCAAATAAAAAGATTGGAGAATCATTACGCCCATATTTGATCTGTTGCTTGAACCTCATGTATCTGTGTACGAGTAATTTATAAACTCATGGCACTCCTCAGGAGAAGAACAAGTCGAGTCGATGTGACCCCAGCAGGGGCCAGAACAGAGCTAGAAAATAATAAAGTGCAAATGATAGAGGGGTGATAAAGAGAACCACACCCCTTCAACGTGTGGTCTGTAAATATTCTGTTCCGGTTTTCTTGCTAATTAGCATATGTTAATTTAAATATGATAACCATTTTATTTGCTTATGAGTCGTTGGCATCGCTGGGTAGGACCAGATTTATTGCCCATCACTAATCGCCCTGGAGAGGATGGGGCCAGCTATAGTCCATGTACTGTCGGTACATCCACAGTGCCATTAAGGGAGACTTCCAGGAACTTGACCAAACAACGCAGAAGGAACATGATATATTTCCAGGTCAAAGTCAGAAGTCACACAACACCAGGGTAAAGTCCAACAGGTTTATTTGAAATCATAAGCTTTCGGGGTGTTCCTCCTTCGTTAGGTGAAACGCTACTTTATTACTTTGTTACACATCATAAGAAAGTGATAAAATCAGGTGCAGCATTCAGAAAGCTTGTGATTTCAAATAAACCTGTTGATCTATAACCTGGTGTCATCTGACTTCTGACTTTGTCCACCTCAGTCCAACACTTCATATTTCCAGGTCGGCACATTATGTGGCCGAGAGGGGATGTAGCAGGTGGTAGCATTCCCATGTAACTGCTGCCCCTGTCCTTCTGGATGGTAAAGACTGCAGATTCAGAAGGTGCTGTTGGAGGAGCCTTGCTGAGTCACTGCAGTGCATCTTGTAGATGGTACAGACTGCTGCCACTGTGCATCAGTGGTGAAGGAAGTACAGGGCTGTAGTTTGGGTGCAAATCAAGAGGGCTGTTTTGTGTTTGATTGTACTGAACCTGATGTAAGGCTTTTGAAATTAAAAAAAGCAAACATTCTCATATGAAACTGTCCACAAAGTGAAATATTGGTTTTTGACAGTTACTTCTGGATCAGACAAGTGAATGGAAGGTAGTCAAGTTGGGAAATGATATCAAAGTGGGAATAAAAGACATGTCCTGGAGACATTCACATCAGTTTAGACATCATTAGAAAGTGATAAAGTCTCAGACGAGACTCCTTCAGCAAAAGTTCTTCCCACTGCCAGCAGTAACCCCTATTACACCCTTTGCTGAGCAATATATGTATGTTACGTGTAGTTATTGAAAATGAAAATTAACATTTTGTCAACACTCCCCATGTCATCACTGTTGGTGAAATATAATTTCTAACCCCGACCCTTCTTTCAATTCACCCTGGTGCATTCTGTGTGGTTACAGCAGAGGCAGAGACAGGCTGCTCATACCTCTGCTCCCACTGCTCTGGATCTCAATGTTGTATGTTTACCAAACACAGTTTTATCTTTACCAATGTAGAAGAAACCTAAACCTGAACCAATCATGAACAGATCATTGATTTACGCTAATCTCTGATTTGAAGCACATTTCCAGCATTCACCATTGTTCTTCCTCTGACTCTAAACCCAGTTGGAAATTAGATTCTGTTTCGTGTCTGGGAGGTCTGACCCATGGAAAACAGTAGCTGGGATGCATTTCTTACACACAGCAGGATTAACCCACACTGTGCCTTGGCTGTCAGTGAAGAGAGACGTGAAAGAGTAAAGTGCCATCTGACTCCCTCAGTGTGACCCTGAAGGATGTGTCCCGGCTGAAGCTCTGTTGCTGCGTACGATCCCCCCACCCCACCACCCGCCCCCGACCCCCACCACTACCCTGAGATTGTCCTTTCTGAGCTCCAGGTGCTGTTCAACCCTCAGGACAAATACAACAATCTATAGTGATGTGTTTGAGGCAAAACTGATTTATTTTACATTTCTCTAGAATATTAAACTTTAGTCCAATTTGACAGGTTATAAACATCATCAGAAACAAACTCCAAATGTCAGAACAAAACTATTCGAAAATTACAGTGCAGATCAAGGCCATTACTTTAAAATTTATTTGTATGATGTGGGTATCGCTGACTGGCCAGCATTACTTGGCCCGTCATGTTTTGTGTTGGCTGGAATAGAACCACGCAGGCTTTGTAGCTTTCTGGACTCACCATAGAGACCAACAATTTCAGACTGTGAACTCTGCCTTAATTTGTTCACATATTTTGTTTCAATTTGTTTGTGTCTGCTGCATACCTCGTTCCAGGCACATCTTTTGTTTCTTTTCCAGCCCCATCTCCATTCCCCGTGGCCTTGAGGGACTAACGTTTCTGCAATTTCATCTCTCCAGCCTTCCCCCTGTGACAGACTGCCTTTCTGCCCTTGTCTCACCCCCACCTTGCTCAAAACCTGTTACATTTCTGATGGGTCCCAGCACTGTGTGACCTCACCGTGCCCCCGGGTCAGTGGCACGAGTTTTGAATTCTCTTCCTCCAGGGAGAATCTGAAATTTTTGTGGCTGCAGATTTCCCCAGATTTTATTTTGAAACAAAAATACTGAAATTGTTTCAGAATTGAGAATTTTTTTTTTGAGCATTCACCCACAATTTACAGCTATGATTCTCCCACAGCCCAAAAATACGCAGGTTAGGTGGATTGGCCACACGATTTTGCCCCCTCTTGTGTAAGTTAAGTGGACTGGTTAGCCATGGTAAATGCGGGTCATGGGAGTAGGGTGGGAAAGAGGGTCAGCACAGACTTGATGGGCCAAACGACCTCTTTCTGCACTGTCGGGATTCTGTGATTCTAACCAGTTGTGATCATGGTCACATTTTCCTCATGTCAGCCCACACATAACCAGGCTCATTCAGTTGATGTCTTCATGCTGCCTATGTGTTTTTGCGGGTTCTTACTTTTTTTGGTTTACACAGTGTATTTGAGGATGAGAATGAATTTGCAAACAAAAATTTTCCAACCAAAATCCCTTGGAGATTAGGAACTGTTTCTGCTGCTGGCATCACTCACAAGGATCAGGAAAATAAAGTTTCAGTCACAAATCCTACAGGAACACTGGTTGTAATCGCCAGGAAAGGCTGAACAGCTTAAAACTCAAGAAAACAGGAGGCTGAGTGTTAAGCTGATACAAATGGGAAGCTTTGTCCCTGTAAAATGAAATCATTGGAACTGAAACAAAAAAAGTGGGAATCAGTTCTGAGAAAGAGTGACTCGACACAAAACATTAACTCTGATTTCTCTCCATGGACGGTGCCAGACTGCTGAGCTTTTCCTGCAATTTCTGTTTTTGTTTCTGATATACAGTTTCCGCAGTGCTTTTGGCTTCTGTTAATTGAATCCAAAGGATTTTTCATTGTCCCGAGGTCATCAAAGCACTGTCTAAATGTACATCTTTCTTTCCGTCTGTCTGTCTGAGTTAGCAATCAGATGGAGAGATCACTGACTGAGTGTCTTTTCAAATTCCCAATTGAATCTGCCTCCTCCACACTATCAGACCCCTCACTACTCGCTGGGTCATGGAGAAGCTCTGTCGTTAGACTGGGAACTTTCTTTGATGTGAACTCTCCTTATGCTTCTGCCCACTTCCCTGTTCCCTGCGTTAATTCCAGCTGCCTCTAGTCTGCCCATATGGGGTTGTTGAAGAGCTCAAAAGGAGAGCAGACTGAAACGAGACATTAAAAAGTCAGAATGAAAGAGGAAGAGGAAAATGAATAAACAGGCTTTGTGGATCCCAGGGGAATGAGACTCCAGGATCCGCCTGTTGTAACTGTTCACACAGTAACAAGAGACAACATTCTCAGATGAGTCTTAAACCCAGGCAGCAGGAGACAGAGCACTGAATATTAACAGATTTAGTTCAAATACAGAAGATTTGTTCAGCGAATAATAGCATGTAGTGTAATAGAAATGGATGTGAAGTGAGTAGTAAGGGGGAATAATGCCACAAGCTGCAGATGGACAACTCTTTTAGGAACACGAGTAGACCATTCAGCCCCTCAAGCCTGTTCTGTCATTCAATGAGATCATTGCTGGATCTGTGGCCTGACTTTTAATTTCCAAAACCCACCAAACCTATCAATGAGGGTCCTCTGAAACAGACAAGGTGAATATTGAAAATCCTAAAAAAAACTGCAGATGCAGGGGAATCAGAAACAAAAACAGAAATAGCTGGAAAAATTCAGCATGCCAGGCAACATCTATGGAGAGAAACCGGAGTTAACCTATTGGGTCCAGTGATCCTTTGAGTGACCAGATGCAGCTGACCATTCCTTCTTTTCTGTAACACTCTTTGGTACAGGCTATAGTGTGAGGGCAATGAGATTATCAATAACAACAAAGAAAACAACAGGACATGCTCAATCAGAATAAAACCCATAGTTTTCACGTTTAAATCCAATGTAACAATGTCATTATCATTTCAGAAACAGGTTAAGAGACCAGAAAATCTTTTTGTGCCATTGGGTCTGGGAACCATTGTTAATTCTGATCTGGTCTGACCTACATGTGAATCCATACGTTAATAACGAGCTTGATTCTTCACCATCCTCTGAGCGGTTAGAACAGATGATAAATGCTTGCTGAGCTCGTGATGCCACACTGACAAGGAACTGTGCATCTGGGCACGGTTTAAGAACAGTCCATGCTTTCAGAGGGAGAGGCTGTAGCCTCTGTACAGTTACCTGAAGGGATTCCTTCCTTGCTCTTTTGTTCGGAGCAATTTAATAAGAGCCAGCTTTAAGCGATCTTGCAAATCAGTTGCTCACTAGCTTCCATGGTGCAATTGGTCAGCTCTTGAAGCTCGTAAACGTGAGGTTGGTGGTTCGAAGCCTCAAAGGTTGGAGCAAACTCTGTCAGTTCCGTTTTTGCAATTCAGTTCCAGGTTTTTAGTGCGGTCAGGAAAATGCTCCCCAAATGGAAATCTTATCCAATGAGTAACCTCAAAGCCATTTCGATGTTGTTATGATGGCTAACGTAAAGACCTACGGATGTTAGGAATCTGAAACAAAAACAGAAACTGCTGGAGAAACTCAACAGTTTTGGCACTGCCTGTGGGAGGAAACAGTTCTGAAGAAGTTCTGAAATGTTAACCCTGTTTCTCTGCCCACAGGTGCTGCCAAATCTGCTGAGCTTTTCTAGCCATTTATGTTTTTATTTATAAATGAATGTGTATTCCACCTATTGGGATGAAACAACCAGACCCACCACGTACTGAACGTAATGCTTTCAAAATCGGTGAACTGATTGGATTCAAACAAACCCAGTAACGAGTCACTCTTCCTCAGCTCCACAGGGAGAGAGACCTAGAAAGGTGAGTGGGTAGTGCACTGCTGCAGTCATCACCGAATGGTTAAGGAGATGGAGTCTGATAACCCCTTGGGGTGTGCTGGGCATTTTTGAACCCCACCAACTATGGTTGAGCGCTGAGGGCAAATCGGAAGGGAGTTTGCTTCCCGCCTCCTTGGTTGCGACAGGAATCACAGGAAGGGTGGGGAAAAAGCATTTCACCCAGATCGCCAATGATGATAAAATGCAACTCACTGTCGGAGTGGAACAACATTGGAGTTGAGACATGTTTAGATGTACACTTAAGGCTGTGGGCGAAGTGCTGGGAAGTGAGACTAGAATATTCAGGGTCATAAGTTCAACTGCTGCAGACCTGAAGGGTCTTTCTTCAGTGCTGGAGATCTCAGTTTGTGAATTCACAGGAGAATGTTTGCAAAATACACTCCTGTCTGTCAGGACGTTATCCATTAAGATTGGGGGTAACTGGTACTGTGCATATTCCTGGAATCAGTATCTGGGACAATCAGGTAAATGCGATACTGTTGTCTCTTTACCCAGCCGTGCACAAACCCATCGCTTCTCAATGCCGTGTCTTACAATCCCTGGCCGTGATTTTCAGGTAAAGATTGACTTCATGATCTGCCTTGCATTCGTACAAAGCAGCTCATTGAGCTGGGAGCTGAAGGTGAGACAGGGACAGAAGCAGAAAGAGATGTGACATGAAAGTGTTTAGAGTTTGCCTTATGTTATGAATTTGTATGGAGTAATTTGTGAAGTCGAAGGCAGGAAGCTAAAATTTGTGGTTCCTTTGAGATTTATGCTTTGTCTGTACTTAGCAATTTTTAAAGAAAAGTCTGTCTGTGAGCAGCAGCTGAAGTTGCCAGGATAGAGAGCCTGAAAAAGTGAAACAGATGTATCTAAGCCTTGCAAGTGGCAGGCAAAACATCCGTCTTGTTTGAATTTGACCAATTAATTTAAACGAAGCCCCGAGATACGGGAAGCCAATTGAATTTAAATCTGATGGTGCTTACAACCTGAAACCAATCACATGATAAGAATTTGATGATGTCATAATGGGTATATAAGATGAGGGCATTTGGAAAATCGGAGAGAGCCAGAGTCAGCACTATTCAGCTCTCAGAGAAAGCACATCTAATTCATCAAAAGTACCACAGCATTTTAGCTCAAAGCCCTCCTTGATGAAATAATAGAGATAAAGCATTCCTAACAGCAAAATTAATGGAAGAAAGGCATTTGTGAAGAGAGCGGAGACGACAGAATATTCCAGAAGACAGTCTGTGCGAATTTGGAGAGATTAAGTTATAATTTATTGCTTCTTATTAATTGAGTTAATATTAGTTGGACTTGTTTCATTTAAACAGCATTCCAGAAAAAATATAGACCATTTGGGGAGGAGTCAGCAGTCGACGGGTGAATTGTTGGTTTGTTAGTAATTTTGTTAAATTGTTTATTGTTGGGCTAAATAAATAAATTTTCTTGTTACCTGTAAAGTGGAGATCAAGGATTTTCCTTCTATTGAATACTCTTTCAATAGATTACAAGGGGAAGGGCGAGCTTCTCTGGATGTTTAGGGTTAATTATTAGACAGGACCCAGTCCTGCTGTCATAACAGATCGGGGCTTGTGTTTTAGTTTAATTATCAGAGGGGTTTGGCCATTCTCTGTCGTAACACTTTATGTCAGTTGTCTTTAGTGAGGGATGCCTGCTGGGCGCTGTCCTGTCAGATTCCTAGGAGCTGCAGTGATTGGGTCAGTGAATTGTCGAAATTGAAAGTTGAACGTGAGCAGCTTGTGGGAATATTTCAGCTCAACTGTCTATTTCATATCCCAGTTCACGGTAACGGTTGTCGTTGTCTGGAGAAGTCGCTTGTGTTCCACCTAAAGATGCCTTTTGTCAGATAAACTTGTGTGTGGGGACGAAGAGCAGGCTTGAGACACATGGGGCGGGTACAATCCTGAGACATCTGTCATTCTCAGAGATGTGTCTGTGTATCTCCATCTGTGGATGGAAATCAGGATGAGTTCCTCAAGGGGGTATTAACACAGTTTTACCATCTCAAACTTCAGTCCCATTTGTGGTCATTTGAGATAACAGGCATAAGCTCATTGCCATTTGCTCTCCAAATGTCAGCACGCAAGGCTATGGGCCAAATGCTAAAAACTGGGACCAGAATAGATGGAGGTTTGATAATCTGCACTGACACGATGGGCCGAATGGTTGTCTTCCACGCTGTAAAAACTAGAATGGAGAAACTGATCTGCAGTGAAAATGGTCACAAATGAAAATACAAAAACAGTGTCATTGCGAAAATGTATCACACCTTCTGCCCCTTTCACTGGTGGTCTTGTGGCTAAGATTTGGCCCTCTCCCCGCTGTGGCCCAGCTTCGATTCCTAGTCAGGGAATAGACACTCTGCTGTGTTATTTTATCGTGGTGACAGCACTTCTAACTGATACTTCAGGAGATGGAAGGTGAACTGTTTAGTCCCAGACGTTACCCAGATTAAAATAAAACAAAGAACTGTGGGAAATATGACACAAAAAGGGAATTGATATGGAAGCTCAACAGGTCTGGCAGCATCTTTGTACAGAAACAGAGTTAACGTATCAGGTCCTGTGACCGTTCGTCAGAACCAGGTTATTTATGCATTTCTGTATTATAATGCCGGGGGAAATTATCGGCTTTATCTGTCAAATCAGCATATTAATCAAAATTGCTCTCTCATTAGCTTACAACTGTCAACTTTACAACTTTAAAGGGATTTCATCAGTTCTGATGCTGCTTCAGTTCCCCTAGGTGGTGAAAGGCTTTGCTTAAATGGTTCCTTTTTCTTTTCCTTTGTGTCAATTAGCAGCCATTTCGAATGGAGAATTGGTTCTTTCAGTGTCTACCTCAATTTGTGTCTCTATTTGTCTCTCTGTGTATCCACCTCATCCCCTTTCACATTCTCCGACTCTCCTTCTGTCAATATCCCTTATTTCCCATTCCTGCTCTGTGTAAAGTCAGAAATTTGAGGATAATTTGAGATTGTAGCTGCTGGGAGGCTTTTTCATCCTGGCTGGAGTGTCTAGACCTGCGCTCGCATTGTCTGGATAATGTATCTGTCACTTCGGACAGAGATAACGAGACATTTCTTCCCTCACAAGATTGTGAATCTTTAGAATTCGAAATAAAATTCCGAATCCGTCAGAAAAAAAAGTCCACCACTATAATAGGATTATAGTGATGGCTTTCCTGTTGGTGTAACCTGAATGAATGGCGACAGCAGAGAACGAGGGTGATCAGCTCGTTTTGTCTGTGCCATTACCACAACATTCCCCGCTAAATCTGCAGTTTATCTTGCCTCACCTCGTTATTCCTGCCAAACTGGGAACGAAGGGATGAGAATAGTAGAAAACGAGAAGCAGACGTGCTTGTGGAACAGCAGAAAGGAACTTCATGATGAATCGAGCAGAAAAAGAGGAGACACTGAAGCAGCCTCCTGACGACAAATGTGTTTTCTTTGCCGGTAAAATGCACCGCTTCACTAAGTGGGAACAATTGAACTGAAGCAGTGACGGTGATTATCTTTGCTCGTTGTTCACCTTATGTCAACCAAACTATTGCTGCTCATGTCCCTGTCAAAACCACAACCCTGCCACATGTAAGCATTGTGCTTTCATGGGTCCAGTGGGACAATGGATGCATACCTATGAATCAGGTGATTGTAGGTTTGCCTCCTACCTGACTCAACTGTAATTCACAAATTCTTTACACTTCCAAATTAATCTTCCTCATTGCCCTGAAACTGAGATGAGCTTTGAATTCCTGACCTGCAGAAACAAGAATCCTTTCAATGTCTCACTTCAGTAATTGTCACCAAGAATATCAGAGGAGGGGAAGCTGAAGTCGTCCCCCAAGCTGCCGGGAATGGAAAGGCAACAAAACAAAAAATGAAATCAGTCTCAACTTTGTGAGTCTTTGGGAAGCTGAATCAGAGGAGAATGAAGGTGAACTTTCCAACTCAGCAGAGACAGTCGGGGAAGCTTCCCCTTCTTTAAGAGGCTGGGACATTGACTCTGATGTTCTCGGGGACATTAACTGACCTGAGACACTGAAAGGATTCCCTTCAGAGACTGCTGTGTGTTTGATTTTGTGACCATCAGGAACAATGAATCCTGATTCCCTGACCGGAAATCGAACCCTGGCCACGTCAGCGAGAGTGCCAAGTCACAACCACTCGACTAACAGGGATGATAGTGAAAATGCATGCTTATTTTCTTACTGACACAGCATTTGGCCTTTTTTCACTGGAGATAAGCTTCTCGAAAATAATCAAGTTACTGAGTTTGTACAGCACGGAAAGATGCCCACAATCCCAGTTTCCAGCACTTAGCCTGTCGCCTTGTATGCTCTGACATTTCAAGCATTCATCTCAAGAATATTTCCTTGTAACGTTTTAATCTCAAGTGGCAAACAATGGGTTTGAGATTTGAGATAGTAAAATTGTATTCACGCCCCCTCGGGGAACTGAACCTCATTTTCATCCACAGAGGGAAACTCACAGACACATTGCCCCAAGAGTGACAGCGGCCTCAGGAGAGACCAAACCGCAGAAAACAAGGCTTTCACCCATCTGTCTTATATCGTCCCATTTCAGACTTCAAAACCAGAGTCTGGTTACAGCAAAGAAAGAAGGCATTTGGCCCCTCCCCTGTCTGTGTTCCTCCCCCATTGTTTCCCCATTACCCTGCAGTTTATCCTGCCTAATCTCATTCTTCCTGCTAAACTGGAACATTGCTCATCTCAGCTGATTCCTGTCCTTCCGAAAGATCGTCCTCAAGTACCTGGAAGGACAAAAAGGAACGTGGTATTTCAAATGCATTTCTGGCTGATTGAGGAAACGACATGGTGGTGTTAACGCTATTTCATCAGAAACAATTTCAAACGACTTTAAAGAGCTACTTTGGTTAGTTCCAGCAAGTGGCGAAAATTCTCTCAGGCCCCAGAAAGAATAGAACTCAAGACGACAGAGAAAACCACTAAACTACAAAGTCATGTATTAGAAACTGCAATGTAAAAGATGACTGGATAGCCTGTGCATCATACACCAAGACAATGTAACAAGTCCGTTACAGAGGTGAGGGTGATCATGTGCAGAAGCATGGGAGAATGCATTGCCAAATCAGACAGTGTCCAGGGTGATATGAACAGAGATCTGCCCTAATTGTCTTGTGAAGAGGATTCAGTGCCTTCACTGCCATGGCCTGTTAATAGTTAACATTTACACTAATAAATATAAACTACTGACTAATCTTTAGATGCAGAATTATGTCATTGACCAGTCAGAATCGCTTCACTGCATGTTGCTGTTCCACATCAGCTGCAATTGCCTGATGTGCAATCGGATTAAAACAAAGAGAGAGGGGAGGTCAGGAAAAGTGAAGGGCCATGGTGGTTTGTGAGAGCTGACTGTAGGCCTAATGGAGCCAGGCCCAATGTGGGTTCTGAAGACTGGTTTTCACTGTTTACCCTGGTACACAGATCACTCCGGATCAATCACCCACAATGACTTTCCTTTGTGTGTTGCCCTTTGCACGTCTCACCTCGGTTCAGTGACCAGAGGGGAGCCATGCATGTTAACTTGGCAAATTTCGCTCAGGTCAGCTTTAGAGACTCGTATTAAGACCATAAACGTTCGGAGCAGAAAGGGACCATCCAGCCCATTCAGTTTGCCCCGCCATTTACTGATCTTTTGTCTGATATGATAATCCTGAACGATACTTTCTTGCCTTTCTGCATAACCTTTGACACCTTTAATGATTAAAAATCTGTCGATCTCACCATTGAATACACTTAATGACCCAGACCTGGCAACCATCTGCTGTAAGGAATTCCACCAATTCACCACCATCTGAGAGAATAAATGCTTCCTCATCTGTCTTAAATGTGCGACACACATTCTAATATCAGGTACTCTGGTACAATATTGCCCAAAAGGAAAGCCAATTCTTTTGTGTACAACATGTAAAAACTCAAAGAAACCTGTATGTTTTAATAATTATTTTTTGTAGTCTTGTGTCTGAGCACGTGCAGTCAATGGATTTCAGCGCTTTTCTCCTGTTTAGTTTCAGCCCTGATGTAAGACTTTCACTGATTCTGACAGAGCTGTCCCCTTTATGCCTTTTAATGTCAGGAATTCACGTTCATTTAAGAATTTGGACAGGAACAATAAAATCCTCATTCCTTTTTGGGATTCAGCAGTGCAACTGCTGTGTTCGTGGTTTCTGTCAGAATCAGTGAAAGTCTTACGTCAGGGATGAAACGAAACAGGAGAAAAGCGCTGAAATCCATTGACACAATACTTGCAACTTTTTGCCTCGCCACTGCTTTTGACCTTTTGTTTCAGTTGCAAAATGATAGTCAGTGAGATTTTAACACCACGGAGAGAGACATTTCAGCCCATTATATCTATGCCAGTCATCAAACATCTCACTTCTAAACCCAGTTTCCAGCACTTGGCCCATCGCCTCGTTTGCTCTGATGTTTCAAGTGCCCATCCAAATAGGTAGTCAATGTTTTGAGGGCATCAGTGGAACTTCCTTCAGCAAATGACAGGAAACATTGTTGTTTGCTGCAACATGAAATCTACGTTTTCCTCTTTGAAGACAGTTATATAAACCAAACTCTTTCTTGGAGCTATTTGCTCATTTTCCTCATGATGCCAACAGTGTATTTTAAATCCCACACCGCCTGAGTTTGCCACTAACGACTCTCCCCTTTCAACCTCTATGCTGACATGGGATGTGGTGTCCCTCAGTTTAAACCACCACCAGTTTTACCTCTGTAAATAAGAAAGCAGAACCCTGTGATCCAGAATGAATATGGCAACTCAGTGTCAGACTTTGTGATATTAAATCTCCGGGATGCAAACGTTTTATACTCTATTAAATGTATTATATATGTGATTTTCCTGATAGGAAGTAAAAAGAAAGATTCCTTGTACATATTACGACAAATGAAGTTCAATCTTTACAATGGTGGGCACTTAACCCAGAATTCCGAGCGCTATGCACAGCATTGCTTATCACTGCGCAAGCTCAGTATGTTCCCACGTGTCAACAGTCTAGAAGCATGCGCAGCCGGAGCGATCCTGAGGAGCAGTCGCTCTTTTCTTCGGCTCCACAAAAGGTAACAATGAGACGGAACGGAGGAGGCGATGGACTGGGTGGTAAGCAGGGAGGCTTTCTAAACACTTCGTGGATGCGGCAGATCTCGCATGAAGAAACTATCTGTCCCCGTTTTACAAAACGGGATAAATCGAGGCTCCTTCTCAACGGCAGGCCGCGGGTAACGGCCGCCATCTTTGTAGGAGGTAAAAGGGCGCAGGGCGCATGTGCGGTAATCCTGGGCCAGGGGAGACAATGTTGTGAATGTTTCTCCTGGACTGACCGAAATGGAGCTCATAAACTGTTTTACAGGGAGTGAGGAAGGGAGCGTTTACACACAGCAAACTCCAAATCAAACATATATTTCCTTCGTTTGAAATTTTGTCCCGGACTGACTGTAATTTTATTTTACGGCATGTTAGAAGAGGATTTGCAGATCGGAAACTCAAACCAAATGATACACCAAGATCGATGTGAGCCACTTTATTTTTTATTCATTCAGTACTCGATATTATTGGCCCTTGAATGTAAGTATTGAGTAAGATAAAAGTAACATAAAATTCCTTCCAGGAGCTATTGCCCATTATCTTAATCTGTATCTTTCATAGTTTTACGATCAGTGAAGAGGAACAGCTGCTCTTTATCTACCTTATTTAAACCTATCGTAAACCCAGACACTTTATCAAATTTCAGCTTAATCTCCTTTGCTCCGTGCAGAACTTCAACATGCTTCTCCAACCTGACCCCACCACTAATTTCCCTCAGTTCTTGAGCCATTCTGATTCATCTGCTTTCAAATCTCTCCTCAGACCCTCACATCCTTACCTGTTTGTGCAAACCTAAATGCTCTGTATTCAAGTGGGTGATGCTATGACACACGGGCAATTGCTCAGTGACATCATCCTGATTGCCAGGTATTTCCTGAGCTGAGAATTCACTCTGATCCCAGTGCTTCAGACTCTGGCATTTGATTTTAAAGTTGAACACAATGAAATTATTTCAATATTTTTAACCAGTAATCTACACAACTCAGCTTCTCATGCTGTTGTCACTTATCTGACTCTGGGGGTATCTTGTCATCCCCTCGTTATGTGGCTGGTGTCAAAAACTCCTTTATAGCACCATCCATTGTGTTGGTTCATTTCTGCTCTCCCTGATCAACTCTCTGTCATTGTCTAACCTGCTCTGTCTCCGACAATGTGTGTAACTGTCTTAGGTATTTTATTGTTACTTCCATTGACTCTCTAAATGAGGTTTTTACAGCTTAACATTGCCTGACCATTTGTTGATGGCAATTATCTTCCCTTAGTAGCTCCCACAATGTTGTTTGGTAAGGTGTTATTCACCAAGTGATGACAAAGGGATTGTGATATGTGTTCAAATCAATGGCAATTAACGAGTATCAATATACTGCCCTTCACATAATGGAAACTTCTAAACTGTTCCTTGGGAGTGTCATAATGCAAGTTTTGACCCTAGACACACAATGAAATATTAAAGCAGTGACAAAATGTTTTATGGTCAAATAAGTTGTTTTCAACCAGTATTTTAAAGCACAAAACTGACATCAAAAGACGGAGAGGTTTAATGAGGAAAGTTCAGTTTGTGGCCTTGGCAGCTAAAGGTTGAGGGAAGCAAATGTGGGACAGTTAAGATCGAGAATGCTGAGGAGGTTGAAATTCGAGGTAATACATAAATCTCAAAGGGCATTTTTAAAAATTAATTCTCGTGGGGTGGTGGGCACCGCTGGCATTTACTGGCCGACCCTAATGGCCCTTGAGAGGGCTGGAGGCTGGAGGACATTACAGGGATAGATAGAGCAGACATGATCAAGAGATTGGAACAGAAGGATGAAAAGTTTAAAATTTAGCTGCATGAGCTCAGTGTGGTGGGTGAACCGGACTTGGTGCGTACACTCTCGCGAGTAGCAGAAATTTGGATGACCTCAGGATTACGTCACTTGGTGAATAACCTGCAACTCCTTCCATTACAGTATTGTGGGACCTTGTGTGTGAAGATAAAGCTGCTAAGACAGCATCCCATGGTTAGGAGAATGGGCAGTGGTTAAAAATCTCAGTTAGATACAGTCAATGAAACACTGAACAGAGCCCAAGTACACCCATTAATAGAGGCAGAGGAAATTAGACGAGTGCAGAGTGGGGAATGTGAGATGACAGTGGAGAGTACATCAGGATAGATAAGTCCAGAGGTAACAAAGGAATGGATAAGAGCTTCAGCAGCAGATGAGCAGAGATGAGGCGGAGTTGGGTGATGTTACTGAGTTGGAAGTGGGCAGCCTTGGTGATGATGGGGATATTTGATTGAAAACTCATCTTTGGGTGAAATATTTCACCATGGTTATGACATGTTTGGTTCAGACTCAGGCAGTTGCTCGGGATGAGTTGGAGTCAGTTGTGAGGCAGTGGAGTTTGTGTTGAGGACTATAGATAAAGGCCTCTGTTTGGCCATTAGTTACTGGGAGGAAATTTCTGCTCCAACAGGACTGAATGTCAAAAAAGTCAGAATGGTGCGTGACCTGGAGGGAACTTGGAGGTGATGGTGTTCACATCCACCTGCTACCCTGCTCCTTCTCGATGGTGGAGGCTGAGTGTTTGGAAGATTCTGACAAAGTCCCGGTCAAGTTGTAGGTCTAAAATCCCTCTTTTCATTCCCTATCTTCACATAGAAGCCAGAGTCTTGTGAGAGATTCTCTCACTCTTTTTTCGTTTGATATCAATTTCACAGGATAATGGACAGGGAAGACTTACAAACTATCACGCTATGATCTGATGGAATCACCCATTTGTCACAAATGGGTAATTTTTTTAACGTGGAAGGAAAATACTCTGCTCACAGTGGAGAGAAACTGTATAGATGTGGTGTGTGCGTGGACAAGGCTTCAGCCAATCATCAGAACTCAGAAGCCACAAATGTAGTCACACTGGGGAGAAGCTGTGGAAAAGTAGGGATTATGGGGAGGAATTCATTTCCCCATCTGAACTGAAAACTCATCGCAGTTACACCAGAAACAGGCAATTCACCTGCTCAGTGTGTGGGAAGGGATTCACTCAGTCATCCAACCTGCTGCAACACCCATTTGTTCACACTGAGGAGAGATCATTTCAATGCCTGGACTCTGATGAAGGCTCCCGACCCAAAATGTCGCCTTTCCTGATGCTGCCTGACCTGCTGTGTTCCTCTAGCTCCACACTACACTGACAGTTCTTTGAACCTCGTTCGGTACTTTGGTATTTCTGCTGATTGTGTCTAAATGAGGTATCCATACCTGCCCATCTCTGGTTACATGCTGCTGATTTTCCAGCTTTATCTTCCCATGATCAGGAATTTTGTGTTATGCACTGGAGATCATTTCTGTTTCTGAGGTAATATTGACTATCAAATACTTGTCACGATGTAAGGATAGCAATGCAAAACAAATTAGTCTCACAGTGAAATTTATGATATTGAATGACCGTCAAAATTGCCCAGATGCTCCTGACCAGACTTTGTGAATAACCGATCTTGGGCACCGAGTTTCAAGAAAGAAGAAATAAGAATTTCTTCAGCAAAACAAACACAATCAACTTGGCAGTCTAATCAATATCTGTGTTTTAAACACAACCTTCTTCTTGTATAACATCCACTCTCACCGATTCACAGGCACACATAAGGAATATACTGAACAGAAAATAAAATTAATGTAAATTTTTAGTTCAATTAAACAGTTTCAAACAATGGATATCAAGCCTCTGTGCAATCCTTGGATAATGAGTTGTTCACAGACACGTAAAAGTTCATCAAATTTCCAAGTCAGCAGTGAATGTAACAGTTTTGGCAAACTTCCCTAAATATTCTCTTATTTCCTATGTTGCGTTTCTCGGAGCATTCAACAATCTGATAACTGGATAGAAATTGAGAGATCGAGCAGCCCATCCAAAAGCTTCCAAAATCACTCTGCTCCTCCTTGACCTTCTTGAACTGCTGCAGTCCATGTGGTGAAGCTCTTCGCAGATTGCTGTTCGCTAAAGAGTTTCAGGATTTTCATTCAGTGGTGATACGGTAGTGCTGATATCTGTGTTCGTTGCAGTCGTTTTGTTTTAATGTCCCACCTTTAACAGAATAGAAACATAGAAAATAGCAACTGGAGTAGGCTATTGTGACATTCGATGCTGCTCTAATATTTAGTGTGATCATGGCAGATTGTTCAAATCGTAGCCTGTTCCCATTTTAGGGCCATATCATTTGATCGCTTTCGCCCTCAGAACAATATGTTCCTCTTGGCTTTAACTGCTTTCCATGGCAGCACATTCCACAAGCTCACCAGTCTCTGAGAAAAGAAATCTTCCCTCATCTCGGTCCGAAACAGCGTACTCTACATCCTTAAACTATGATCCCCTGGTTCTGGACTTCCTCGTCATTGACAGCCTCCTTCTTGTATTTAACTTGTTAGTCCTGTTAGAATTTTATTGGTTTCTGTGAGATCTTCCCACAAAATTCTAAACCCTAGATCATCCTATCTGATCTATTCTGTCATAATATGTCAGTCCTGCCATCCCAGGAATCAGTCTGGTAAACCTTAATTGGGCAGCCTCCATAGCCAGAACATCCTTAGTCAGAAAAATATTCCAAAACTGCACACAGTGCTCCAGGTGCGGTCTCACCAAGACATCCCTGTTCCTGTTCTCAAATCCTCTCCCTATGAAAACCAACTTAGCATTTGTTGCCTTCACTTCCTGCCTGTACCTTCATGCTTACTTTGAGTGACTTGTGTACAAGGACAAACAGGTCTCAGTTCTCATTTCTCTTTTCTAAATCCAAGCTGACTGACTCTGACTCTGTCCAATCCTGTTACTGTTTTCCAGTGTTGGACTAACCGGTCTATAAGTCCGTGTTTTCTCTCCTCCTCCTTTTTTACATGTTGGCTTACATTAGCTCCCCTCCAATCCATGGGAACTTTTCCAGAGTCTATAGCATTATGAAAGACCCATTAATTTCCTCAATTGAGATTCAAGCCCCAAGTTTCAGAATGCATCCGCCAACTCTCAGGCTACTTTGTTAAGTACTCTGGGGCATATACTACCAGGTGCTGGGATTTTGTTGGCTTTTAATCCCATTAATTTCCCCAACATGATTTCCCTATTAATACTGATTTCCTTCACTTCGGGCCTCTCGTGTTCCCCAGCATTTTAGGGATATTATTGATGCCATCATTTGTGATGACAGAACCAAAGTATGTAGTTAATCGGTCTGTTCGTCTCTTTATTCCACATTCTAACTTCCCCTGTTCCTGATTATAAGTGACTTGTTTTCATTATTTTTTTCTCTCTCTTTATATCCCTTTTGGCGCTTTTACAATTAGTTTGTGTGTTCCCTGCAAGCTTACTCTTAGACTTTATTTTTCCCTTCTTAAACAATCCCTTAATCCTCTTTTGCTGAAATCTGAACTGCTCCCTGTCTTCAGGTCTGCTGCTCTTTTTAGCCAATTTTTACAGATCTTCCTTGGATCCAGTACTATCCCTCATATCCCTTCTTAGCCAAGAAAGGGCAATCATTCCCGTTTTATTTTGTGCCAGACAGGAATGAGCAACAGTTGCAGTTCCTCCAAGTGCTCTCTAAATGTTTGTCAACCTCCTTAAAGCTTAAGTTCCTCAAGTTATTGCAGCCTGCATGCGCCTCATAACACTGTAATTTCCTCTATTTAGATTTTGGCACCTAGTCTCAGAATCGACTGTCTCACTCTCCATCTTCACGAAGAGGTCTTCACTTTTCCACATGGGGCTTTTCACAGCTCGATTGCCAATTAATCCGTTTTCATTACACAATTAAAATTTTGAAATAACGTCCCAGAAGATCGTAGAACTGTTCTCTCTCGCTCTACAGATGGAGAGACGACTAATGCGGTAACCCTGAGATAAACCACCACCTCAGGCAATGGGCATGGTTAAGATGGTGGGACCTTTGTGGTGACCTCAGCTGTTACAGGAATTGAGCATGTGTTGTCGGTGTCACTCTGTGTCACAAACCAGCTGTCCAGCCAACTGAGCTAGCCCACCCTGACCATTACACAATACACCATTGAGGATGGCCTGTCCTCTCTTTGGGTACTCAATATATCGATCTAGAAAACCATATCGTACACACTCCAGGAATTTCTCCTCTATGGTATTGTTCCTGATTTGATTTGCTCACCCTCTGTGCCGTTTGAAGTCACCCATAATAACCATAAGAGCACAAGATAGAGGAGCAGAATTAGGCTATTCGGCCCATCAAGACTGCTCCATAATTTGATTGTGACTGATATGTTTCTCAACCCCATTCTCCTGCCTTCTCACATAACCACTTGTCCCCTTACCAAGCAAGAACCTTTTTATCTCTGTCATAAATACACTCAATAACTTGGCCCCCACAACCCGCTACGACAGTGAATTCCACTGAATCACCACACTCTGGCTGAAGAAATTCCTTCTCATCTCAGTTCTAAAGGGTCATCCATTTGCTGAGAGGCTGTGCCCTCAGGCTCTAGTCTCTCCTACCAGTTGAAACATCTCCATGGCCATCTATCCAGGCCTCTAGGTATTCTGAAAATTTCTATCACATAGAGCCATAGAGTCTGATAGCATGGAAGCAGACCAATCAGTCCAACCAGTCCATGCTGACCATGTTCCAAAATTAATGTAGTCCCATCTGCCTGCACATAGCCCATGGCTGTCTGAACATTTCTTATTTATGTATTATCCAAACGTCTTTTAAATGTTGTAAACTGTACCTGTATCCACCACTTCCTCTGGAAGTTCATTCCATACACGCACCACACTCTTGGAAAAAATAATGGTTGCCCATCATGCCTTTTCTCAATCTTTCACTTGTCACCTTAAAAATATGCCCCTAGTCTTGAAATCTCTAGGGAAAAGACACCTGCCATTCACCTTATCTGTACTCCTCAAGGGCAGGACTTAATTAATGGTAGGGCCCGAGGTACCTTTGTATTTAACATGGTGCCATAAGTGGCAACTTGTAAACTTTTCACTGTATTCACGTGAGTACATGTGACAATAAAGCTAATTCTATTTGATTGAAAATATGCCCCCTGGCCCCCCACCCCAGAGAAAGGACACCTGCCATTCAACATATCATTCCCCTTCAGGATTTTACAAACCTCTGTAAGGTCAACCTCAACGTGCCACACTCCTGTGAAAGGAGTCCCAGCCTGTCTTTATGACTCCATCCCTGTATTCTCAGCAACGTCCTGGTAATACTCATCTGAACTTTCTCCAACTTAATAATATCCTTGCTATAACACGACGACCAGAACTGGACACAGTACTCCAGAAGAAGCCTCACTGACGTCCTCTACAACCTCAACGTGACATCCCAACTTCTGTACACAATGGTCTGAACAATGAAGGTGAGCATACTAAACACCTTCTCAACCATCCTGTCTATATGTGACACAAATTTCAAAGAATTACGTAACTGAACCCTGTGATCTCTTTGTTCTCCAATATCCACGGCCCTACTTTTAATTGTATAGGTCCTGCCTCCCTTGTTTGTTTTACCACAATGCAGTATCCTTGCGTTTATTCAAATTAAACTCCATCTGTCACCCCTCAGCCCATCGGCCCAATAGATCAGGATCTCTTTGAAATCTTATAACCTTCTTCACTGTCCATTACAGCATTAATTTTGGTCTCATCCGCAAAGTTATAAACCATGCCTTCTGTATTCTCATCTAAATCATTTATGCAAGTGTCAAACAAAAGTGGACCCAATACTGATCCCTGCAGAACACCACTGGTCACTGCTGAACACCAGGCCTTCAGTCGAAAAACAGCCCTCCACTACCACAGCCTGTCTGCTGACGTTAAGCAAATTTTGTATCCAGTTGGCAAGCTCACCCTGGATCCCATTATAAGCTTATATGGAACCGTGTCAAGCGTTTTACTAAAGTCCAAATAACCAATGTTTCCTGCCTTGCCCTCATTGGTCATCTTGGTTACTTCACCAAAAATCTCAACCAAATTTGTGAGACACGATTTCCCTTGCATAAAACCATGCTGATTATCCATAATCATTCCTTGCCTCTCCAAACGCTATCTTTCAGAATCACTTCCAACAACTTATCCACCATCAAAGTCAGACTCTCATGTCTATAGTTCCCAGGCTTCTCCTTACATCTGTCAAATGAAGGCATAACATTCGCCACTCTCTAGTCATCTGGTACCTCACCTGTAGTTATAGATGATAGAATATTTCTGCAAGGGGCCCAACATTTTGTCTTTAACTTTCCACAACATAATGGGATGCACAAGAGAAGGTCGTACGATTTAGAGTCAGAGTAATACAGTGTGGAAACAGGTCCTTTGGCCCAAACTGATCCATGCTGACCATGGTGCCCATTCAGCTATTTCCAATTGTGAGTTTGGTCCATATCCCTCTTTAACCCTTCCCATCTATGTACCTATCCAAATGTTTTTTAAATGTTGCTGTTGTACCTGTCTCAACCACTTTCTCTGGCAGCCCATTCCCTATGTGCACCATTCTCTGCACGAATAAGTTTCCCCTCAGGTCCTTCTTAAATCTTTCCCCTCTCACCTTGAACCTATGACCTCGAGTTTTCAATTCCCCATCCCTGGGAAAAAGACGACACGCATTCATCCTATCTCTGCCCCTCATAATTTTATACACCTCAATAAGGTCAACCCTCATTCTCTGACATTCCAAGGAATTAAGTCCTATCCTGGCCAACCTGTCCCTACAACTCAGGCCTACTAGTCCTGGCAACATCCTGAAATCTTCCTTGCACACTTTCCAGTTTAACTATCTTTCCTAAAACAAGGTGACCAAAACTGTACACAGTATTCCAGTCGGCCTCATCAATAACTCATACACCTGTAACATAACATTCAACTCCTGTACTCAATGCCTCAGCTGATGAAGGCCAGCATGTGAAATGCCTTCTTCACCTCCCTTGTCTACCTGTGACACTGGTTGCAACAAACTATTTACTTGTACTCCTCGGTCCCTCTGTTCCACAACAGTCCTCAGGACCTTACCATTTACTGTATAAGTCCTAGCTTGGTTTGATGTTCCAAAGTGCAACACCCCACGCTTAACTATGTTGAATTGCAGTTGGCAATCCTGAGCCCACATCCCCATCTGATCAAGATCTCTCTGTAATTTTTGATAACCTTCCTCGTTATCAACAATACCTTCTAATTTTGTATCATCTGCAAACATACTAATCATGCCTTGTACATTCACATCCAGATCATTTGTGTAAATAACAAAGATCCCACACCTACCCCTGTGGCACGCCACTCGTCACAGGCCTCCAGTCCAAGAAACAGCCTTCAACTATCACCCTCGACTTCTGACCATCAAGCAATTTTGAATTAAGTTAGCTAGCTCTCCTGGATCCCATGCGACCTAACCTGCCTGCCGTGCGGGACCTTGTCAAAGGTGTACAAAAGTCCATATAGACAACATCCACTGCCCTATCCTCATCTATCCTCTTGGTGACCTCTTCAAAAAACTCTAAAAGTTTTGTTGGACACGACTTCCCGCACACAAATACATACTGACTATACCTAATCAGACCTTGACTATCCAAATGTTGGTTGATCCTGTCCCTTGATATCCTCTCCAATAACTTACCTACCACTGATATCAGGCTCACTGGTCTGTAGTTCCCTGGATTGTCTTTGCTACCTTTCTTAAACATTGGAATAACATTAGGCGTCCTCCAGTCTTCTGGAACTTAACCAGTTGCTAAAGATGAAACAAAAATCTCTGCAAGGGCCACTGCAATTTCTTCGCTAGCCTCCCACAGTGTCTGAGGATGGATTTGATCAGGCCGAGGGGATTTATTCACCTTAATGCGCTTTCAGGCTGCAAACACCTCCTCTCCGCTAATGTGTATGCGGTCCAAAACATCCGCACTTGTTTCCCTTATTACCTCAGCATCCATCAATCTCTCCTCAGGAAACACGAAGGAGAAATATTCATTAAAAATCCCCCCGGTCTCCTATGGCTCGTGTGAACTGTTTTCAAAATGCAATATTTCTTTCCCGAGCTCTCTGGCCTCCATTTCTTTCTCCACAGTTAAAA
>NC_063339.1:83260410-83411442 GCF_021869965.1 Rhincodon typus
TATTCCTGTTGTGTATCTGGTGCTGTTCCTATCATATGCTCTGCCACTGCAGTTATTGCTCTTTACAAGCGGGCTGTTCTGTGTGGCGCCATAATCGTATAGTCGTTAGTACTCTGCGTTGTGGCCTCAGCGACCTCGGCTCGAATTCGAGTCACGGCAAAAGATGGTTGTTTGCTGCATTTGTTTTTATCCCTTGTAATACATGCTACAGAAATGTGGCAGAGTATCAAACTTTTTCACATGAAAATGTTCTTCGAGGTGATGACAATTGTCTCTCAACCCCCGCTCTCTCACATATCTGCGTTTGTTGTATCAGAATTCAAACTCACCACTTGGAGATTTCTCTCCCTCCCACAATCACTAACTCTCCTTTACATCCCTCCTTCCACTTCACTGAGGCACTGCGGAATCTAACATCTATTTTCACATTGACATTGTTGACTCTGCCCTGATGTGGTCAGTGTTGCTGTGTGAATGGGCCCTGTCTCACCACCGGGAACTTTAAACCAGTCGATTTAGATACTGTGGCTGTGAGATCAAAACTCATGAAGCAGCTTTTATTGACTTGGACCAGAGATTATTGGAGCATCAGACTTAGGAAAATAACGAAGGGCAATATTGAACAAAACAGACCTCATCGGAAAAGACCAGTTTCTGTGGCTTTTTGCACATTTATTTCATTTGTTCATTCGGCTATAGCTGGAATATTGTGTGCAGTTCTGTAATTCACATTGTTGCGGGGGTGTGATAGCACGAGAAACGGTGCAGAAGAGATTTACCAGGATATTGTCTGGGCTGAAATGTTTCAGTTATGAAAAAAGATGCAACAGACTGTGATTGTTTTCCTTAGAGCAGAGGAGATGTACAAAATAATGAGTGATATTGATAGGGCAGACTCAAATAAATGCTTCCCCTTGACGGCGGGATCGATCACCAAGGATCATAGATTTAATGTAAGAGGCAGGAAGGTTTGAGTAAATGTGCGGAAAAACGTTTTCAACCAGTGGGTGATTGTAATCTTGAACCCACTGCCTGTAATGTCCTACAAGCAAGTATCCTGATGAATTTAAGAAGCATTCAGGTGTGAATTTGTGATGCTAACGCATTGATGTCTATTGGCTAAGCGATGGAAATGCAATTTGGCTACTTAAGCGATTGTAATGGATTGGTGCACACGGAAAGACCTTAACGGGCATTTGGGCTCCAGGTCCTTGGTAGTGTAGTGGTTAGTATGTCTGAGTGTCACACGGGAGACCGGAGGTCACCTCCTTGCTGCGGAGGATCTAACCATGTTTGGGGCCATTCAGTGAAAGGGACCCAGCTTCGATTTCAGCTTTTGGTGATGTCTGTGTCGAGTTTGCATGTTCTCGCCATGTCTGCGTCGGAGTGCTCCAATTTCTACCTCCAGTCTAAACATATGCAAGTTAGGCGAATCAGTTATGGGAAATTGCCCCGTTGTGTGCAGGGATGTGCAGGCTGGGTAGTTAAGCCATGGTAAATGCGGATTCATGTGGATTGGCGGGTGTCACTATTTTATACTTGGCTCTGGACGACAATGGTCACTGCTTCATAACGGGCTCTGGGGTATAATGATAACTCTTTCATGTTGGGCTCTGTGAGAGAATGTTCACTGTTTTATATTGGACTCTGTGGGAGAATGTTCACTGGTTTATATTAGGCTGAGGGCGATAGTAGTCACGGTCTGAAATCGGGCGCTGGAGCCGAATGTTCACTGTTGTATATCGGGCTCTGCGGGAGATTAGTCACAGGTTTATATTGATCCCATTCTACACCTCCTATACCTTTACGGGTGTGATGCAACAAATACCTATAGGCTTTCAATCAAAACAAAAATGAATGGCAAGCTGAATGCATATTTTGAGATTCGGTGACCAACAAATGTTATGTGTCTGTGAGAATGTATATCCCGATAACGAAAATACGAACTGCAAGACATTTCTGGGATTTAGATTTTCACGTCGGAATATGATTCGGTCCCTTGTTCAAAACAGAATAACTTTCTGGTGTAAGTGAAACATGATCAAACACCGGACTGCAGAGAAAATGCACAAAGCCGAGAAAGCCACGTACAAGGTAATGTCATGCAACATACTTACACTTACTAAACCTTTGTTGCAAAATAAGCAGTCCGAAAACAAATCCTTTGTCTCGAAAGATAAGCAGATATAGAATCCGAGAACGGCAGATCCCATTGCGAAATTGTTCTAAAGACAGTGCAGGTACGAGCTACTTTATCATAATTCCTTTCACTTTCCCTGTCTTTCTGCTTAGCCGACCATTTTCTGGCAAAGATTTCCACTTTTGAGCAAGAGCAAATACCAGAGGTCACACGACACCATGTTATACGAGCGATTGTCTCAAAAATGATTTTTCCGATGTTGCTACGGGAACACAGCAAAAGCAAAGGCACAGGGAAAGGTTTCAAGGGTCCCTGTCCTGCTCGTCCATTTCTTAGCCGGTCGACTCTGTCCAGCTACAATATCAATTTCCAACCAGATGCCGATACCCCTTAATTCGAAACAAAAATCAATGGAAAGCTGAACACATTTTGCAATAGTCGGTTGACTGACAAATGTACTGTGCCTGTGAGAAACTATAGACGAGTCTGCTTCGATAAAAAAAAAACATGAACTGCACGACATTTGTAGAATTTAGATGTTTGTTTTCGGAAATAAGGGCGGATAGAAATTTGACAAAAGATTGCACTGCAGTTAATTGGAATTGTATTCCTTTTTGCCACAACAGCAGAGATGGCCGAATAAATTCAAAACAAGGATGACTGACGAGGAGAGCACGCAGCAACGCCCCATCTATGTGAACGCAGAGGCCTGTGGTTGGTAAAGAAGAAATAATTGCGGTTACTTCTGTCCTGTTCCGAACCGGGGACTGTTCGCTTGTGAGGCGAACGTGATAACAATGACACGACAGAATCACCAGACAACCAGATTGTTCCCGCAGACCTTTGTACAGCATTGAAATTTGCAGACATTCACGTTTTACTTTTCATTTTGAAACAGATTGATGTAGTCCAGCCTTGTTGGCATTATTGAGAAATAAAGAAAATCATGTAAAATTGTTCAGAAAATATTCACAAGTTTGTTGCCAGAGTTACGCAGTTTGGACTGTATGGCGGAGCTGAATAGGCTGGGCGAAATTTCCCTGCAGCCTCAGAGGCTGAGGAATGGACTTGGAGAAGTTTATTAAGTCATGAGGGATATGGATAGGGTGAATGGTCGAGGGCATATATGTAAGGTGAGAGGGGAATAATTAAACAGGAGCCGAGGGGTATTTTTCACGCAGAAGGTGGTGCATGTATGGAATGAACTGCCAGAGGAGGTTGTGGAAGCTGGTGGAACTACAACATTTCAAAGGCATCTGGATGCGTGCATGGATCTGAAGGGTGTAGGGGAATAAGGGCCAAATGTTGGCAAATGGGGTTAGATGAATTTAGGACAACTGGACGGCATCGACAAGGTGCACTGAAGTGTCTGTTTCCGCGCTGTCTATCTGGACGACGCTACAGTTGATGGACCCCAGTGGCTGATTCTCTCCCACATGTCCCTGTGACGCAATTGGTTCGCGTGTTCTGCTAATCAAAGAAAGGTTGGTGTTTCGAGCCCACCCAGGGGCGATGAGCTCCTTCATTTTCAACCCCGATGACCATTCTCCATGACAGATTCTCAGTGAGGTTGCAAGAAAATAACCGTGTTAGCTCCTCAGGTATCGAGCAAATCCCCAAGCAGACAGCCCTTAACGTGAAACCGAAACAAAAAGGACAAGGCGAACGCAGTTTCGCACACTCCAAAGCATGAATGCTGTGTGAGACACCTTGACTTGTCAATGTCATGTACTACTCACACCTGTGGCCGTGGGGCAATTCCAAGCTGAGCTTTCAACTATACTGGAGGTTGAGTTCATCGCCACTTTCTGCAAAGTGCTCAAGTAAGCAAAAAAAAAGAAATAAGAATGACCCACGAAAAGTGACGATTAGCAATCACAGTCTCGGATAGGTTGGGTTTCACTTCTGATCAACAATGCGGGTGTGCCTGCACGGCAACGATTGCAGCGGATCCAGAAAGCAGCACATCAGCCCCCTTCTCCAGGACAGAAATGAGAGAAATTTATCAAAATTTCACATCACCACAACAGGAAATAACTGTGATTCGAATTCATGCAGGATTTGATTTCACAGCAGCAGTGGTCTTACAATCTCCATTCGCTTTCAGTGAAAAGGGTGAACAACACAACTTGCCTGGAACAGAAAGTAACAGCGCAGCCTGCTTGTTCCTGCTATCATGAAGGGGGCATTCCGTATGCGATAACCACTGCACCATATAAACACAGTCTGGACGTTGACCCGATGGAGGAACTGTGCTGTCCCACATCATAGATCAGTTTGCGAGCAGCAAAGACATTTTGATGCGTTGACCTTAAACGCAAGTCATTCCTACCATTCTTCGCAATAACCTACACCTCCTCGGAGACTGGAACCTAAATCTAGTGCCTAAAACCACGACGAGCCGTTAGCTCAGATATGACTTTTCCGATGTTGATACTGCAACTCAACAACAGCGAAGGCACAGGGAAAGGCTTCAAAGGTTCGTATCTGGCTCGCACATTTTCTTAACTGCTCGGGTATGTCCGGCTACAATAATAATTACCGACCAGATACCGATAGCCCATCAATCAAAACTAACATCAGTGGAAAGCTGAATCTACCTCATGAGACTCGTTTGAGCAACAACTGTAATGTGCCTGTGAGAACCTGTATTCGGTTATGCTTCGATAAAGAAAACATGAACTGCATGACATTTTTGGAATTTAGATTATCGCTTTGGAAAATGATTTCACTCATTGCTCGAAACAGAAGAACTGTCGCATTTAAACGTAACATGAAAAACACCGGACTACAGGTAAAATGCACAAAACTGAGCAGGCCGTTGTGTTCTACATGATACCGTGCAGCGTATTTACAGTTATCACGCCTGTTTTGCAAAATAAGTGATTCAAAGAAAGTCCTCCATCTGAAAAGCTGAGGTAGCATTAGAATCTGAGAATGACAGATCACTTTGCGAGGCTGTTCGAACGTGATGCCTTTCCCTTGTGTTTATCCTAAACCATGCATTTTTGTCTGCGGAGCTTTCCTAACCTGGACATGAGGAAATGTCAGACGGCTGCCTGCTGAGTTGGAAACCTGTGTGGGAAATGAAGAAATGCGACTCACTAAATTTTACTCAACTCCACCTTGCTTAATTGGGGATGCACAAAAGGCAGTTTCTAAAGCTATTGACAGAACGTAAACGGTAATCAGAGATGTTAAAGAGTTGCTAATAGCACATGATTGGTCTTTCTTCTAGATGTGAAAAGTTCTTGAGTCACCTTCACTTCCCTTGTTGCTGACTAAATACGATACAATTTGCTTCACCAGAGCCGCATGTGCCTCGCTTCCTTATTCCTCCCTATTTAGATTTTCTTACTTTTCTGCCATGTCAATAAAAAAAGGATACGATGTCATTTGGTAGCCTGACTGCCTTTCCCTCAGTTTCAATTGCAACATTGCTTAGATTTCAGAGCACATGACTCTGTGAGAGCGTGAGTCTGGAGGTATATCAGAGTCCGTAAATCCATTCATTCTCGTTGATGACTCAATGAGACGCAAGTGCGTCCAGCGCTAAGAAATGCCAACATGTTTCTCTACTCCAAAACATGATTGAGGTCTTCTGGTTTTGATTCACGCACAGTGAGTCATGGCAGACCGTATCAGAATTAGACCTTTCAGAGACTAATTTGAGATGCATTTGAAAGAGAGGGTAAATCAGGAATCCGTGGTGCACCGTGACACCAGCAAATCAGGCTTCAACTTGGCATTGAACCAGGACGCCTTCTCACGTAAAGCAATACAAAGCTTTTACTCTGCAGAAATTATCAGAGCACGCCAAGTGCACTCTTAAAATTGATGACCATCTGTGCAGTACAAATCAGCGCATATTCAGGACCAGGGAGGAAGGAAAATTAACAAAACTTAGCACTGCAATTAATTGGAATTGTATTCCTTTTCGCCACAACAGCAGAGATGGCCGAATAAATTCAAAACAAGGCAACTGGTGAGAATAGCACTCAGCAACGCCCCTCTACGTCAATGCAGAAGCAAGTCATCAGCAACGAACGGGCAAAACTAATCATTTATGCCGGCTTCGACAAGGGCAGGCAAAGAAGAGGCAGACCCTGCGGTTTCTGCCTGGTTAGGAACCGGGGAACTTTCACGTGTGAGGTGGATGTGATAACCACTACACTACAGAAACACGACACGCTGAGGTCCCGCCCGCTGACCTTCATAGAGCATTGAAATTTGCAGCCATTCACGTTTTACTTCTCGATTTCAAATAGATTGATGCTGTCCAGCCTTATTGACATTACTGAGAAATAATGAAAATCACGTAAAATTGCTGAGAAAATACTCGCAAGGATATTGCAAGAGTTGCGGGGTTTGGTCTGTAGTGCGAAGCTGAATAGGCTGGTCCAATTTTCCCTGTAGTGTTGGAGGCTGAAGAATGGACTTGGAGAAGTTTATAAAGTCATGAGGAATATGGAGAGGGTGAACTGTCAAGGTCTTTTTTTTTTCACTGGGTGGGCGAGTCCAAAATTAGAGGGTGTACATTGAAGGTGAGAGGGGAAAGTTAAATGGAAGCTGAGGGGCAATTTTCATGCATGTATGGAATGAATTTCCAGAGGGAGTGATGAAGGCTCGTAAAATTACAACATTTCAAAGGCACCTGTATGCGTGGTTGAATCGGAAGGGTTTAAAAGGATATTCTGGTAAATGGGGCTGGATTACTTCAGGATATCTGTTCGCCATGGACGAGGTGGACCGAAGAGTCTGTTTCCGCGCTGTCCATCTCTACGCCACTAAAGTTGCTGCCCCCGGTTTAATTGGTTGTTTGCAGGAGTGTCTAACGCAGCCACCATTGTAGATTTTTAAATCTATATGTTATTATGTGTGCAAGCAATCTTTCTCTTCATCTCTTACAAGTACAACTGATGCAGCTAATTCATAGAATAGAGAAAATGTCCCTGTGTGTCCCAGGCTTATAATATCACAAAGCCTGACACTGAGCCACGCAATCAATGCTAATGTTGCCATACTCGTTCTGGACCATTACTACAGAGAGAGAGAGACAAGTGATGGTAGTTTAACCTGAGGGACACCACACCTCGGGTGAGCAGAGAAGTTGAAAACGAATAGTCATTGGCGGGAACCAGAGGGATATAATCCCACACTACTGGCATCATGAGGAAAACTGGCAAATGGCTCTGAGGAAGAGTTTGGCTTTCGGAACTGTCTTCAAGGAGGAAATTGTAGATTTCGTGTCCCAACAAACAGCAATGCTTCCAATCATTGGTAGAAGGGCTGGATTTGTTCCATTGAAGCATTCAAGGCATTGAATAACTATTTAGATGAACACTTAAAATGTCAGAACACACTAAACCAAGTGCTGGAAACTGGATTTACAAGTAAGATGTTCGATGACTGGCATTGATATAATATCATAGAATAATCTCGATCATTTTGCAACTGAAAAAAATCAAAAGCAGTATCAAAAAGAGAAGTTACAAGCATTACATGCGCCTTCCTTGGTGTTCTATTAGTTGGGATTCAGCTCTCTGACTGCTCTTCCATGAATTTGATTTCCAGTCAGGGAATGAGGATTTATTGTTCCTATCCAAACTCTTAACATGAACATGAGTTTCTGACATTAAAACCAGCGAACAGAGCATCTCTATCAGAACCAGTGATAGTTTCACATCAGTGATGAATTTAATGGGAAGAAGCGCTGAGATCCATTGCTTTCGTCTGCTGAGAAACAGTACTCCAAAAATGTTCCTGATTGAAACATACAGGTTTGTTTTGGGCGATGTAACAGATTGGATGCAGAAAGGTTTGTTCCCTTCTGGGGCCGTCCGGGAACGGAGTGTCTAATATTAGAATGGAGGTCGCACATTTAAGGCAGAGACGAGGGAGAATTTATTCTCTCAGATGGTTTTGAATCGGTGGAATTCTTTACAGCAGAGGGTTGTCCAGGCTGGGCCATTAAGTATATTTAAGGCTGAGATCGACAGATTTTTAGCAGTAAAGGTATCAAAGGTAATTAAGAAATCCAAGAAAGTGCAGTTCAGAATTATCAGATAAGAATTATCCGCTCATTGAACAGCGGAGCAGACTTGATGGCCTGAGTTGTCTCTTTCTACTCCTAAAAAGCATGGTCTTAATATTGGGCTGCAAAATTGACCCGCGTAAAATTTGCTAACTTAAAAATGCGTGGATCCCGTTGGGGTACTGAACCGAGGCAGTCATTGAGGTTAATGATCCGTAGTAATCTGTGTACCAGGGTAAACAGGAAAAAAAAAAAAAAACAGTCTTTAGTACCCACACTGAACCTGGCTCTATTAGGCCTACAGTCAACTCTCGCAAATCACTGTTGCTCTTCACTTTTCCTGACATCCCCTCTTTCTTGTTTTAAACCAATTTCACGTCAGGCAATTGCAGCTGACATTGCTGATGTGGGACTGTAACATGCAGTGAAGCGATTCCGACTGGTCCATGATATAATTCTGCTTCTAAAGCTCAGTCAATAATTCATATTTATTACCGTAAATGTTAACCATTAACTCGCCATGGCAGTGAAGGCACTGAAGCCTAATCAGTAGACTACGAGGAAAGACTTCTATCTGTATCACCCTGGTCACTATCTAATTCAGCATTGCATTCTCTCATCCGTCGGTAAATGATCCCGTCGGCTCTACCTCGGTTTTGTCGCATTGTCTTGCTTAATAATGCACAGACTATCCCGTCATTTATTGCACTGCAGTTTCTAATGCATGAAATCCGACCTTACAACGCATAGTCTTCGCTCTGTAGTGCAGCATTGAAAGCAACGGTCTTGTCAAGCACCGGTCATGAGTTTACTTCTAACGGGGGCAAATGAGAATGTTTGTGCAACTGCTGCATCCAACATCTTAAGGCGGACTTTCAATATCGTCTGAAATTATGACAATGTCATTTTCTCCACAGGCCAGCAGTTAGGTGAGGTGAGGTATTATAAACTACAGATTGACAAGGAAACAATCAGGGACCAACACGGAGAGGGGAGTGGCCAAATGCTTTCTTTCTTTGCTGTAATCAGATTCTGGTTTTGAAGTGTGAAATGGGACAAAATAACCCAGATGAGTGAAATCCTACTTTTTGGGGGTTGGTCTCTGCTGAGGCCTCTGTCACCATCTGGGAAATGTGTCTGTGTGTTACCTTCTGAGGGTGAAAATGTAGTCCAGTTCCCCAAGGGAACGTGAACATCGCAAACGGCCAGTCCATCGCCTCGTAACACACAAGGCTATGGGCCAAGACTGGAAACTGGGATTTTGAGCCTCTTTCCGTGTTGTAAAAACACGATGATTCAATCATTTTGGAGGAGAAACAACTGTCACAGAAAGAAAGCCAGAAGCTGTGTCATTAAGACACGATGCGTAGAGCCCTGTCGTCATCCCTGGTGCTCTAATGGTTCGGATTTGGCGCTTCCACCGCTGCGGCCCGTGTTCGATCCCCAGTCAGGGAATGACGCTTTATTGTTCCTGATGGTGGCAACAGCAAAGGTAGAGCAGCTCTGACCGCAATCCTTTCAATGTCAGTTAATGTCCCCGAGAACATCAGACTCCATATTCCAGCCGCTTAACGAGGGGAAAGATGCCTCAGCTGTCACTGCTGAGTCAGGCTATTCAACTTTGTGTTGTGTTGATTGCAGTGACATGAGCAGTAAGAGTAACATTCACAAGATAAACAACCAGCAAAGATAATCAATGTCACACCTTCAATTCAATTGTCTCCCGTTTGTGATGCGGTGAGTTTCACTGCCATTTGTCGTCAGGAAGCTGCAATTCACCCTATCGAGTCTGCTCAGACATTCAATGAGATCACTGCTGATCTGATAATTGTCAACTCCGCTTTTCTGCTTTTCCTCCATAACCTGAGGTAACTCGAGCCTAATCACAACATCGTATATTACCGTTATTTTTCGGAAGTTTAGATTACTTCAATGACCTGCGGATTTTTGCATGAAATTGAACAATATGAAACGAGTTAAAAGAGCCTTTCCCGCAATTCAAACCAGTGCAGGGTCAGCCGTATGACAAAAGTAAGAGAGCGAAAATGTTACTTCCATTTCTCCCAGCACAGATTTCTCTCTTGACAAGTTGAATATTTGCAGCATTTTTCATTATAATTGTGACATTTTCACGGACAGATCCTCCCTCAATCCACAAATAACTGTGCTGCCAAAAACTATTTTGCCTCAAATTAAAATTGCTGAGTATCCTTTCATACAGCTTGATTCCCCAATAATCCCTGCTCCATGTCAATAAAAACTGATCCGAGTTGGGTTGGAGCTCACAAGCTCGGCATTTCCGGCGCCACTATGCCGCCATAGAAGTACCGCACTCTCACTGATTGCGTCAGTTCTATCTGTATCACGCTGGTCACTGTCTGATTCAACATTGCATTCTCTCATCCTTCTGCACATGATCGCCGCGGCTCTATCTCGGTTTTGTCTCATTGTCTTGGTTTATAATGCACAAACTATCTCGTCATCTGTTATTACAGAGCAGCCCCTCGCGCTCATTGCCATCCCCATTTCCGGTTGTATCTTCGCAGCTGGGCCACTGAATTTCTCTGGTTCCGTACCCGGGAACTCGGATTATAGGGTCGTCTGCAGCAGTGGTTACTTCCTTGTGTGAGGGAACTGGTGAAGTATCCGATGTTAAACTAGATTGCTATTGAAAGATACATTCCAATAAGAGTCTGCACTATCCCCCGAGTCTTTGATATTTTGTAGAAATCTATCAATCTCAGTCTTCAACATACTCATTGATGGAATCTCCACAGCCTCTGGTAGCATCAAAATTACAGATTCCAGCCCTCTGTGAATCTCCACATTACACTGCACTGCTTGGAAATCATTTCTATGGTGGATCTGGTGCTGTTCCTAACATATCCTCTGCCACTGTAGTTATTGCTCTTTACAAGCAGGTTATTCTGCGTGGTGCCGTGATCGTATAGTGGTTACTAATCTGCGTTGTAGCCGCAGTAAGTTTGGTTCGAATCTGAGTCACGGCAGTAGATGTTTGCTGCAAAGTCTTTTTATTCCTTGTATCGCAGGCTATAGAAATGCTGCAAGTATCAAATATTTTTACGTGGAAATATTCTTTGACGTGGTGACAATCATCTCTCAACCCCCGCTCTCTCGCATATCTGCGTTTGATGCATCAGATTTCAAACGCACCACTTGGAGATTTCTCTCCCTCCCACAATCACTAACTCTCCTTTACGTCCCTCCTTCCACTTCATTGAAGCACTGCACAATCTAACATCCATTTTCACATTGACATCGTTCATTCTGTCCTGTTGCCTTTAGTGTTGCTGTGTGAACGTGCCCTGTCTCATCACGGGGAACTTTAAACCAGTCGATCCATTTAGATACTGCGGTTGTGAGATCAAAACTCATGAAGCAGCTTTTATGGGCGTGGACCAGTGATTAATTGAGCATCAGACTTAGGAAATCGACAGAGGGCAATACTGAGCAAAATAGACTTCATCAGAAAAGACCAGTTTCTGTGGGTTTTTGCATCATTTATTTCATTTGTTCATTCGGCTATAACTGGAGTATTGTGTACAGTTCTGTAATTCACATTATTACGGGGATGTGATAGCACTAAAACTGTGCAGAAGAGATGACCAGGATATTGTCTGGGCTGAAGAGTTTCAATTATGAAGAGAGATTGAACGGACTGTGGTTGCTTTCCTTGGAGCAGAGGAGATGTAGAAAATAGTGAGTGATATTGATAGGGTAGACTCAAATACATCGTTCCCCTTAAAGGGGCCTTGGATTTAATGTAAGAGATAGGAAGGCTTGAGTAAATGTGCGGAAAAACGTTTTCAGCCAGCGGTTTGTTTGAATCTGGAACCACTGCCTGTAGGTGTTCGAGAGGCAGATTTCCTGACGACTTTAAGAAGCATTCAGATGTGAATGTGTGATGCTGTGGCATTGATGTCTTTGGGCGAAGCGATAGAAATGGAATGTGGATATTTAAGCGATTGTATTTGACTGGTGCACACGTAAATGGCTTCCAGGGCCTTTGCGCTCAAGGTCCTCTGTCATTTAGTGGCTCGTATCCCTGCCTATCTTACGAGCGACGAGGAGTCGATTCCCCGTGGGGGAAAACCAAACCTTTTAGGGGCCTTTCAGCGAAAGGGATCCAGCTTCGATTTCAGCTTCAGCTGATGTGCGTGGAGTTTGCACGTTCTCGCCATGTCTGCACCAGAGTGCTCCAGTTTCTTCCCACAGTCTAAACATGTGCAGGAGAGGTGAATTAGCTGTAAGAAATTGCCCCGTTTGTGCAGGGATGTGCAGACCAGGTAGTTCGGCCACGATAAATGCGGGTTTACGAGGCTTGGTGGATGTCACTATTCTATACTGGGCTCTGGACGAGAATGGTCACTGCTTGATATCGGGCTCTGGGGTATAATGTTCACCCTTTTATGTTGGGCTCTGCGAGAGAATGTTCACTGTTTTATATCGACTCTGTGGGAGAATATTCACTGGTTTATATTGGGCTGTGGGGGAGATTGGTCATAGTTTTCTATCGGGCGCTGGGGGCGAATGTTCACTGTCGTATATCGGGCTCTGGGGAGATTTATATTGATCTCCATTCCACTCCTCCTATGCCTTCGCGGGTGTAATAGGTGCTGTACCAAATAACTACAGCCCTTCAATCAAAACAAAAATGAATGGCAAGCTGAATGTATATTTTAAGACTCAGTGACTAACAAATGCCAAGTGTCTGTGAGAATGTGTGTTACAATAAAGAAAATACGAACTGCACATTTCAGGGATTTAGATTTTTACACTGGAACAGGGTTTGGTCCCTTGTTTGAAACAGAATAACTTTCGGGAGTAAGTGAAACATGATCAGCACCGGACTGCAGGGAAAATGCACAAAGCGGAGCGAGCCGCATCTCAGATGACACCATGCAACGTACTTACAGTCACTGAGCCTGCATTTCGATATAAGTAGTCTGAAAAAAAAACACTTCCTACCGAAAGGTAAGCAGGTTTATAATTCTAGAAAGACAGATCCTACTGTGTAATTGTTCTAAAGGGAGTGCAGGGATAAGCGACATTACCATAATTCCTTTCACTTTCCCGGCCTTTCTGCTTAGCTGGCCGTATTCGGGACGAGATTTCTGTTTTTGGGTAGGACCAGAGGTCACATGACACCATGTTGTACGAGCGATTGCCTCAAAAATGATTTTTCCGATGTTGCTCGGAAACGCAACAAAAACAAAGGCACAGGGAAAGGCTTCGAGGATCCCCGAACTTCTCATCCATTTTCTTAGCTGCTCGACTGTGCCCGGATATAATATAAATTTCCCACCAAATGCCAATAGCCCACCAATCAAAACAAAAATCAACGGATAGCTGAATCTATCTTGTCAGATAAAAACTGAAAGAACTGCGGATGCTGTAAATCAGGAACAAAAACAAAGTTGCTTGAAAAAGCTCAGCAGGTCTGTCAGCATCTGTGAAGGAGAAAACAAAGTTGACGATTCGGGTCCGGTGACCAGTTCCAAGGAAGGGACCTCTGTGCAGGTACGAGTTGCCATCTGCCGTGTCTTTCTCCCTGGACCGATGTTTTCCTGCTTTCCAATCCTGGAAGTGAACAAATGTCAGGTGGCAGCTAGATGATTTGGAAACCGGCGTGGGAAACGAGGAAAAGCAACTCAGTAAAATTTACGAAATTCCACGGTGCCTATTTAGAGATGCACAAAGGGCAGTTTCTGAACACATTGACAGAACGTAAAAGGCGATCAGAGATGTCAAAGAGATGCTGACAACATGCGATTGCTTTTTGTTCAAGAGGTGAAAAGCTCTCGTGCCCAAGTCACCATCACTTCACATCCTGCTGACTGATTAAGATACAAGTTGTTTCACTTGAGCTTCATGTGGCTCGCTTTCCTATCTCTCCTTGTTTAGATTTTGTTGTTCCTCTTTGATATAAAGAAAAAAGAATGGCTGCAATGTCAATTGGTAGCGTGTCTTGTCATTCCCTCAGTTTCGATGCCAACATGGCTTAGACTCGAGAGCACAAGTTAATGTTATGATTCTGCGAGAGTGCAAGTCAAGAGGTTTGTCTGAATCTGTAAATCCTTCATTCCTGTTGTTGACTGAATGAGCCGCTACTGTGTCCGCTGCTAATAAATGCAAACTTGTTTCTCTATTCCAAAACGTGACTGAGTGCTTCTGGTTTTGATTCACGCACTTTAAGACATGGCAGAGGCGAACGGAACCAAGGCTTTCAGAGACTACTTTGAGATACATTTGACAGAGAGGAATGCGTGGTGCACTGCGACACTGGCAATTCAAGCTTCTCCTTGACTTTGACTGGGACGCTTTCGCACGTAAAGCAACAGTGATACTATTCCGCTACAGAAAGAATTAGGGCACACCAAATGCACTCTTAAGAAGGATGACCATCTGTGCACATTGATGACCAGGAAGGAGAGATATTTAACAAATATTCATACCGCAATGAAATAGACTTATCTTCCTTTCCACAACAAAAGCAGATGTGGGCAACATCATTCAAAGAATAGTTTGCTGACGAGAGCAGCAAACTAAGAAGCTCTGCTCACATCCATACAGAAACCCATCGCAAACACAAGGGAACACCATTGTTTCTGCGCAGTTTTGAACCAGGGGCCTTTTTTTAGCTCATCCCTACCCAGACTCAGCATAACAGCCCACCAGCATTTGAACCCTCATCTCCAAGAAGATTAGAACCTGAATCCAGCAGCGTAGATTGCTCTGCCACACTAGCATGCACAGCCTAGGCTCCAATATGATTCTTTCTAATGTTGGAAATGCAAAACAACAAAAGCGAAGGCAGAGAGAAAGGCTTCAAAGATCCCTGTCTTGTTCGTCCATTTTCTTAGTTGCTCGGCAGTGCCCAGCTAAAACATTATTTTCCCACCAGATGCTGATAGCCATTCGATCAAATCAAAAATCAACGGAAAGCTGAGCACATCTTGTGAGACTCGGTTAGGCAACAAATGTAATGTGCCTGGGAGAAAGTATATTCGGTTATGCCTGGATAAAGAAAACATGAACTGCACGGCATTTCTGGAATTTAGATTTTCGCTCTGTTGAATGATTTCGCCCTTTGCTCGAAACAGAACAACTTTCGCGTTAACATGTACCGTGAAAACGCACCAAGCTGAGCAGGTCGTGCACCGGATCATACCGTGCAGGATACTGAGACTTACCACGCCAGTTTTGCAGTATAAGTGGCTCAAAGATAACCCGCTGTCCAACAAACTGAGCAAGCGTTAGAATTCGAGAACGACAAATCAGATTGGGAGGCTGTTCGAACCTCGGTGCAGGTACAAGCAGCCATCTTCCTTGCCTCTCTCCTTCGCCTGACGGTTTCCTGCACAGCTTTCCAATCCTGGACGTGAACAAATGTCAGGTGGCAGCCAGCTGATTTGGAAACCGGCTTGGGTAACTAGGAAAAGCAACTCAATAAAATTTACGAAATTCCACGGTGCTCATTTAGAGATGCACAAAGGGCAGTTTCTGAACACATTGACAGAACGTAAAAGGCGATCAGAGATGTCAAAGAGATGCTAACAGCATGTGATTGCTTTTTGTTCAAGAAGTGAAAAGCTCTCGCGCCCGAGTCACCTTCACGTCTCTTGCTGCTGACTGATTAAAATACAATTTGTTTCACTTGAGCTGCACGTGGCTCGCTTTCCTATCTCTTCTTGTTTAGATTTTCTTGCTCCTCTTTGATATAAAGAAAAAAGAATGGCTACAATGTCAATTGGTAGCGTGTCTTGTCATTCCCTCAGTTTCGATGCCAACATGGCTTAGACTCGAGAGCACACGTTAATTTAGTGACTGTATGAGAGCGCAAGTCAAGAGGTTCGTCTGAGTCTGTAAATCCTTCATTCCTGTTGTTGACTGAATGAGCCGCTACTGTGTCCGCTGCTAATAAATGCAAACTTGTTTCTCTATTCCAAAACGTGACTGAGTGCTTCTGGTTTTGATTCACGCACTTTAAGACATGGCAGAGGCGAACGGAACCAAGGCTTTCAGAGACTACGTTGAGATACATTTGACAGAGAGGAATGCGTGGTGCACTGCGACACTGGCAATTCAAGCTTCTCCTTGACTTTGAACTGGGACGCTTTCGCACGTAAAGCAACAGTGATACTACTCCACTACAGAAAGAATTAGGGCACACCAAATGCACTCTTAAGAAGGATGACCATCTGTGCACATTGATGACCAGGAAGGAGAGATAATTAACAAAGATTCATACCGCAATGAAATAGACTTATCCTCTTTTCCACAACAAAAGCAGTTATGGGCGACTTCATTCAATGAAAGGTTGGCTGCTGAGAACACTCGCTCCACGTCCACCCAGAAACCTATCGCTGTGCAAAGGGAACCCTACTGTTTCTACCAGGTTTCGAACCGCGGGCTTTTTGCGTATGAGGGGACCACAATAACCACTACACTGCAGAAACATGACCTCGACCAGCCCCTCTGCACCGATCTTCCTAAAGCATTGAAATTCGCAGCTGTTCAAACTTCACCTCTGTTTCAAACAGATCGATGTGGTCCAGCATTATTGGTATCATTGAAAAATAAAAGATGTCATGTAAACCTGCCCAGAAAATATTCACGTGGTCGTTGCCAGCGTTGCAGGGTTCGGACTGTACCGCGAGGCTGAATAGGCTGGGGCAATTTTCCCTGGATCGTCGGAGGCTGTGGGACGACCTGGTAGAAGTTTATAAAATCATGGACAGGGTGAGTAGTCAAAGTCTTTATCACACGGTGGGCGAGTCCAAAACTGGAGGGCATATAATTAAAGTGAGGGGCAGAAATTTAAAAGCGACCTGAGGGCCATTTTATTCGCGCAGAAGGTGATGCAAGTATGCATTAAACTGCCAGACGAAGTGGTGGAGCCTCGTAAAATTACAACATTTCCAAGGCATCTGGATGCGTGTATGAATCGGAAGGGTTTCGAGGGATATGGACCAAATGCTGGCAAATGGGGCTAAATTAATTTAGGATATCTGGTCGACATTGGCGAGGTAGACCGCAGGTTGTGTGTCCGCTCTCTACATTTCCATGACGAAATTGATAACGACTGGCACAATGGAAATGCGGAGTGAATGTTCTGTTCTGACTTGCAACAAAACGTTCCACTCTGCTGTTTTCAAATTTTAAGTGCAGCTCCTCCTTAACCAGCTTCAGCATAACAGACCATCAACACTACTGTCAGCACAGAGATTTGAAACCAAACCTCTGCAAACGCAGGAGCTTTAATCCAGCGCCTTGGACCTCACGGTCACTTTACCACCAGCGTAGCTTGGTTAAATATTACTATTTCTGATGTTGCAACTGCAACACAATTAAAGCAAAGGCAGCCAGAAAGGGTTCAAGGATCCCAGTCTTGTTCTTCTATGATCTTAGCTGCTTAGTAATACCCAGCTACAATACTATTTTCCCCACAGATGCTGTTTGCCGTTCGATCAAAGCAAAAATCAAACGAAAGCCGAAAACATGTTCTGAGACTCGGTTAGGTAGCAAATCTAAAGTGCGTGGGAGAAAGTTTAGTCGGTAATGCTTGTTTTAAGATAACATGAACTGCACGACATTTCTGGAATGTGGATTTTCGCTTTGATAAATGACTTCGCCCTTTGCTCGAGACATAACAACTTCCGTGTTTACACATAGCGTGAAAAACACCGGACTACCGGGAAAATGCACCAAGCTGAGCAGGCCGTGTACCAGATCATACCGTGCAGCACACTTACAGTTACCACGCGGCTTAGTCTTCAGAGCACACGTTAATTTTAGTGACTCTATGAGAGGGCGAGTCAAGGGTTTCCTCTGAGTCTGTAAATCCCTTCCTTCCCGTTGTTGCCTGAATGAGCCGCTATTGTGACCGCTGCTAAGTATTGCAAACATATTTCTCCAATACAAAACATGACTGAGGGCTTTTGGTTTTGATTCACGCATTTTGAGACATGGCAGAGGGCAACGGATCTCGGGCTTTCAGAGGCTACTTTGAGATGCTATTGCCAGAGAGGAATACGCGGTCCCCTGCTAGACCGGCAAATCAGGCTTCTCCTTGACTTTGAACTGGAACGCTTTCGCACGTAAAGCAAATGTGATACTACTCCGCGACAAGAAAGCATTAGGGCACACCAAATGCACTCTTAAAAAGGATGACGATCTGTGCACATTCATGACAAGGAAGAAGAGAAATTTAACAAAGATTCATACCACAATGAACTAGAATTATCCTTCCTTCCACAACGAACACGCATATGGCCGACTTTAATCAAAGAAATGTTGGCTGATAAGAACAGCAGACCGGAAAGCTCTGTCCACGTCCAGCCATAACGCTATCGCTGTAACAAAGGAGCACCAATGTTTCGGCCCCGTTTCAAACCGTGGACCATTGCGTGTGAAACGAACGTGATAACCACTACTCTGCGCAAACACAAACCGTCAAAGGCGTCCCCACCGACCTTTCTACAGCATTGAAATTGGCAGTCGTTCAACACTTCACCTCTCTGTTTCAAATCGATTGATGTTGTCCAGCGTTATTGGCATTATTGAATAGTAAAAGATATCATGTAAACCTGCCCAGAAAGTATTCACGAGGATGTTGCTCGGGTTGCAGCTTTCGGACTGCACTGCGAGGCTGAATAGGCTGAGGCAATTTTCCCTGGAGCGCCGGAGACTGAGGGACGAGCTACTGGTAGTTTATAAAATCACGATGGATATTAATAGTTTGAGGAGTCAAGATCTTTATCAGAGGGTGGGCGAGTCCAAAACTTGAGGGCATATAACTAAGGTCAGGGGGGGGAATCTAAAAGCGACCTGAGGGTCATATTTTCATGCAGAAGGTGGTGCGTGTATACAATGAACTGCCAGAGGAAGTGGTGAAGGCTCGTGAAATTGCAACATTTCCAAGGCATCTGGATGCATGTGTGAATCAGAAGGGTTTAGAGTGATAAGGGCCAAGTGCTGGCAAATAGGGTTCCATGAAATTACGATATCTGGTCGAGATTGGCGGGGTGGACCGAAGGTTGTGCTTCCGCTCTCTACATTTCTCTGCCGAAAATGATAACCTCTGGCAAAATGGAAGCAAGGAGCTGATGCTCTGTGCTCTCCCACATCGTACATTGCTTTGTAACAAAACAATTTATATTCTGTTGCTTTCAACTTACTCGCAGCTAATGTTTTTCCAGCTTCAGACAACCAACACAACAGGCTGCCAACATAAATGGAAGCGGTGGGATTTCAACCAACGCCACCTACCAGGCTGGAGTCAAAATCCAGCGATTTAGACCGCTCAGTCACACTACCACAGACGAGCGCCTTTCAAATATGACTCTTTCAGATGTTGCTGCTGCAATACAACAAAAGCGAAGGCGCAGGGAAAGCCATCAAGGATCCTTGTCTTGTTCATCCATTTTCTTAGCTGCTCAGCAATGCCCAGCGACGATATCACTTTCCCACCGGATGCTGACAGTCTGTCAACCAAAGCAAAAGTCAACGGAAAGCTGAACGCATCTTGTGAGACTCGGTTCAGCAACAAATGTAACGTGCCTGGCAGAAAGTATATTCAGTTATGCTTGGATAAAGAAAGCATGAACTACACACATTTCTGGAATTTGGATTTTCTGTTTGGTGAAAGATTTCGCCCTTTGTTAGAAACACAGCAACTTCCGTGTTTACACGTGGCATGAAAAACACAGGACGACATGGAAAATGCACAAAGCTATGCAGGCCGTGTAATAGATGATACCATGCATCATCCTTCCAATTACCACGCCGGTTTTGCAGAGTAAGTGATTCACAGATAATCCTCTGTCTGAAAAATTGAGCTAGCATTAGAATCCGAGAACGACAGATCACACTGCGAGAGTGTTTGAACCTCGGTGCAGGTACGAAATGCCATTTTCCTTGCCTTTCTTGCAAATCAGGCCTCTACTTGGATTGAACCAAGATGTCTTCGCACATAAAGAAAAAGCGAAAGTGTTATTCTGCAGAAAGTATCAGAGTACGCCAATTGGACTCATAAAAATGATGACCATCTGTGCAGTACAAATCAGCGGATATTCAGGAACCGTGAGGAGAATAATTTAACAAAACTTAGCTCTGCTATTAATTGGATTTGTATTGCTTTACGCCAAAACAGCAGAAATGGCCGAATAAATTCAAAACAAGCGTGACTGGCCAGAAGAGCACGCAGAACAGTTCAGTCTACGCCCGAGCAGAAGCAAGTCGTTCGTAACGAAGGAGCAAAGACTTCAGCTTCTGTGCGCTTTCAAAGCGGCGACTTATCGCGTGTGAGGTTTACGTGATAAACAGTACACTGCAGAAACACCACACACTGCTGTCGCGCCCGCTGATCTTCGCTCATCATTGAAATTCGCAGCCCTTCACGTTTTACTCTTTGATTTCAAACAGATTGATGTTGTCCAGCCTTATTGTCATCATTGAGAAAGAAAGAAAGTCACGTAAAATTGATTAGAAAATATTCAAAAGGATGTTGCCAGGTTTGCACGGCTTGGACTGCAGGGAGAAGCTGAATAGACTGGGCCAAATTTCCCTGCAGCGTCGGAGGCTGAGAAGTTGGAGAAGTTTATAAAGTCATGAGGGATATGAACAGGGTGAATGATCGAGGCTTTTTTTCACCGGGTGGGCGAGTCCAAAACTACAGGGCCAAGTGAGAGGGGGAAAATGAAATGGGAGCTGAGGGGCATTTTTCACTCAGAAGGTGGTGCGTGTATGGAATGAACTGCCAGAGGATGTTGTGGAGGCTGGTGAAATTATAATATTTCAAAGGCATCTGGATGCGTGCATGAATCAGAAGAGTTTAGAGGGATAAGGGCCAAATGCTGGCAAATGGGGCTAAGTGAACTTAGGATTTCTGGCCAGCATGGACGAGGTGCACCGAAGTGTCTGTTTTTGCGCTGTCCATCCGGATGACGCTACAGTTGCTGATCCCCAGATTAATTATTTATTTCCAGAGGATTTCGCTCTTGTCTCTGTGGTGCAATTGGTTAGTGTGTTTGGCTATTAATCAAAAAGTTGGTGGTTTGAACCCACCCAGGGACGATGAGGTTTTTTTTTGCGCTTCTAACCATGATGACTATTCTCCGGAACACCTTCCCACGTTCTCCCTGAGAATTTTGGCTGCAAGAAGATAATGGTGTTAGCCTCTCGGGTATCGAGCGAATCCCCAAACAGACAGCTCTTGAGCGCAACCGAAGCAAAAATGACGAGGCGAACACAGTTAGAGACACACCAAAGCATGAATGCTGCCTGTGAGACACCTCGACTTGTCTGTGTCAATAACCACTCACACAAGTGGCAGCGGGGTAATTCTAAATTGCCCTTCCAATTATACTAGGAGTTTCGTCCAATACCACTTTCCAGAAAGTGTTCAAATAAGGAACACAAAAGAACAGAATAAGAATGACTCACGAAAAGTGACGATAAGCAATCACAGTCTCGAAGAGGCTGAGTTTCCCTTCTGATCAACAATGCAGGTGTGCCGGCACAGCAACGATTGCAGCTGATTGAGAAGGCGGCTCATCAGCTCACTTCTCCAGGACAGAAAAGAAGGAAATGAGAGAAACTTAACAAAATTTCATAATTGCAATTACCCTCCTTTTCGCCACAACAGCAAATAACTGCGATTAGAATTCATGCAGGATTTGATTTCACAGCAGCAGTGGTATAACATTCTCCATTCACTTTCAGTGAAAAGGATGAACAACGTAAGTTGCCTGGTACATGAAGCAGCAGTGCAGCCTGCTTGTGCCCGAAATCATGCTGGGGGCATTCCATGCCACTGCACCATGTAAACACAGTTTGGACGCTGACCCAATGGAGGATCTGTGCTGTCCAACATCATGGATCAGTTTGCGAGCAGCAAACACATTTTGTTGCGTTCAACTTAAACGCAGATCTTCCCCACCATGCTTCCACACAACCCACGCCTCCTCAGAGACTGGAACCTCAATCCAGCGCCTAAGACCACAACGAGCCGTTTGCTCAGATATGACATTTTCCGGTGTTGCCACTGCAACACAACAACAGCGAAGGCACAGGGAAAGGCTTCGAGGATCTCTATCCCGCTCGCACATTTTCTGAGCTATTCGGGTATGCCCGGTTACAATATCAATTTCCCACCAGATGCCGATAGGCCATCCATCAAAACAAACTTCAATGCAAAGCTGAATCTACCTTGTGAGACTTGGTTGAGGAACAAATGTAATGCATCTGAGATAAATTGCATTTGGTTATGCTTCGATAAAGAAAATATGAACTGTACAGCATTTCTGGAACTTAGATTTTCACTTTGGAGAACGATTTCGCTCATTGTTCGAAGCAGAACAGCTGTCGCGTTTACAAGTATTATTAAGAAATAAAGAAAATAAAGCCCTTTCCTCACAGTTTGAACACGTGTTAAAATATGCACCATTCCAAAGGTTTACAACGTGCACAAGACTGGGAAGAGTGGAAGAAGATAATGGGCACTGGGCACATTCTTGTAACTAATATATTGGAGAAACGGGAAGATCAGCAACCTCTGTCATTTGTACTGCCATCTGTAAGCTTATGAATTTCTGTCTTACATTCCCACTGCTTGCTTTCCAGTTAAAGCTTGGATTCACCATCACTCTGTATTTACACTAAGCAGCTAATTAATCTGATAACGCTACAGACAGAGGGACGTCGAGTTAAATTCGGTACAGAAGCAGGCAGCGAATCAGAGAGTGGGTAAATTGATATCAAGTATGACAACCAGAGAAAAAAAAACAAATAATTAGAACGGATAAGCTTGACCCATTGAATAAGATGCGGGAGCCAAAATAAATCACATGGCCCATTCTATCCGCTCCCCCATTCCACGAGATCATGGATAATCTGATAATCTGAAGTCACGACTTGCATGCCTTGTCCACTTAATCATTCATATCCTTAATAATTAAAAATGTCTATCTGAGCTTTGATTATACTTATCGACCCAGCCTAACTCTGTAGTAAAGAATTCCACAGATTCATGGCCTCTGAGAGAAAATGAATCCTCCCAGTCTCTGTCCTAAGTGGGTGACTCCTCAGACTGAGATGATGCCTTCTGGTCCTAAACTCTTCCACACAGAGGAAACATCAGGCCCACATTTACCTTGTCAAGCCCCCTAAGAATATTAACTTTTTCAATGCGGTCTTCACTCATTCTTTCAAAGTCCAATGAGTACAGGCCCAACCTCCTCAATCTCTGCTCACACGAAAATCCCTCTGCACACCAGAGAATGCGGTGAACCTTCACTGCACTAATCCAATGCCAATGTACCTTTCTTTAGGTGTGGGTTCCAAAGCTGTTCACTGTATCCTGGCTGTACATTGTATAAGTATAACAATCCCTTTCCAAATTCATTGTCCATTCTATTTGAAATATTGGCTGCATTAAAGTTGACACCTGATGAAGGAGCAGCTCTCCGAATGCATTTGATTTCAAATAAACATGTTGGACTATTGACTTCTGACTCATTATTTAGCTTCTTACTTATTTTTGTTTCATCCACATAGTTGACAATGATACATTCACTTCCATCATGTAAGTCATTGGTTGAGTCTTGCGGGGAAAGTGCCTGATGTGAAATCATGTTGAGCAACCTGCAATAATTCAGAACTATGTCCCTGATGCTCGCTTGTTTTCCTCTCCATACAATACGGTTCCTGGTCAGGGAATAATGTCTTATTTATTTTGTGCATATTTTCTGAAGGAAGGTGACTTACAAAGCGTTTGAAAACTAAATGGTCACAGTAGTTCTGGCAGAATCAGTGGAGTGAGAGTTCAACTTTCACGTCAGAGCTGGAGATCCCAGTCAGACATCAGATCGAGGAACAACACGGAAGAGAGGCTTTGGAGTGAAGGAGGAGGAAAAGCGAGGGACATGAAATCTTGGAAAACAGCACATGGGATCTGTCTCAAGAGTTGGAGCTCGAAGGTTCATTGTGGGTGCTAACTGGTCAGGATCTGCTGCCTGCCGTTTGAATGGGTCCACTCAGCAGTCCTGTTTTAATAATTACAACTCGCTTCAATTCGAAACTTTCATGAATTTTGCTGTCCCAAAATGGTTCAATCATTCGCTAAGTGAGAGACACCATTGGTTTGTGGGTTATTGTCACTCCTCAGACCTTTGTCACTCTCAGTGGATATATCTGAGTGCCTCTCTGTCGATATCAAGTGGAGGATGATTGAAATGTTGACTGAACAGCTCCTTCAGTCAGTATCGGGCTAGTTGGTCAGATTAATCCAATTGCAACAAACTGCTCCCCACCATCTTCTCAGGGGCAACTGTAAAGTTGTAATAAATGCTGAAGTACTCACATCCAAGGGAAGAATTTAAAAAAAAAGAGGCTCTAAGTTTCTTCAGATTAATGTTCTAATTCACTGTAAGCACGAGTTATGACGATTTCAGCATGCTAGCTTTATTCAGTGGTGTGGCCAAACGGACTAAAGCACAGGATTTAAGCTCCCATCTCTGTTGTGTTGTGGGCTCGAATCCCACTGGTACTAGATTAACTTGTGATATACCCAAGCTGGACAGTGTTAAAAATGTGATGTCTTCTTTTCTTCTCAGTGTTTGCAGTTTCTCGGGCCTCTGACAGTTTCGGTGATGAAAGCGGTAAAATTGGCAACAGGTCCTGAAAATAGTGGGAGCTCCAGGTGTACAGCACCTCCTCAGGTCTTCGCCTGGGGACTTTGCATGTCATGTTGGCGCCACTTTCTGCGTCTCAATTGGTCAGTCACTGAAAGGGCTGTAGCTCGAGACCACCCACTTCAGCAGGTTCAGATCAAACAATTATATCGACCACTTATCTACATCTCACCCACTAGACCTCTATGATGAGATTGGATTTACACAGCACCATCAATGCTTCACCTCGGCTCCACTCAGAGTGGGACAGGGACAGGGACACATAGTAGGCTATGATACCGTACTCTCCAATCAGAGAGCGGTGTGACCCTTTTTATCTTTTCGTTTTAAATTCTGTATCTGACACTTCTCTCACTAACACCTGATGACGGAGTGAGGTTCCAAAAGCTTGTGTTTTCAAATAAACCTGTTGTACTATAACCTGGTGTCACGTGATTTCTGACTTTGTCTGCACCTGTCCAACACCGGCACTTCCATATCAGGGGATTTTACACAGTTTGTTGACGTCCGTTTCCGTTGCTCAACGGATCAGCATCAGAATGTAAATTGAAAAGATACCAGCTCGAGGCCATGCAGATCCAGTGCTTCGGTTGCTTTGGGTCAAGTTCTTCCATTTAACCCAAGCAAAATCCATGACAAGATTGAATTCAAAATACACCCATCAAGGACTCTCTCTTCCCCTGATCCACACAGAGTGAGACAGAGACAAGCAGCGGGATTTGACCCCTCTTCCCAATTCCCCGCTGCCAGCAGAAAGCGGCCACGGCAGCTTCAATCAGCGGCTTCCTGCTTGTCCCTGGACACAGTTTACAGAAACTCGTTTCTCATGAATGGTTTTCATCATGTGAAAGGGTCGAAAAAGCTTTTGTTAAATTTGGCAATGGCTGCAGCAGATTCTCCCTGTCTTTGGAGCCTTTCCACCCAAATCCCTGTCTCCAAGTTAGAAGCGGCAAGATTTTGTGATGAGAACAGCAATATAAAAATGAACTCTTGTTCACATTTAACGAAAAGTGGGAAAAACACAACTTGTATGGATAATGAGGGAGCAGCGCTGTGAGGCGAATGTAATAACTGCTACACTGCAGAAACACAGCGGGCCCACCGACCCTGGTTTTTACATTGTCTTGGTCTATTATGCACAGACTATCCAGTCATCTATTACATTGAAATTTCTAATGCATGAGACTGTCTCTCAGAGGACACCTATGCCTACAGTGTTGGTTCTGTAGTTTGGTGATTCACCGAGTGGCCATGAGTTCATTTCTTTCTTGGGCCTGCGAGAATTTTCACCATCTGCTGCATCCAACATCCAAAGGAGCTCTTTAAGTGTCGTTTGAAATTATTTCTGATGCAACAGTATTAACACCATCATGTCATTTCCTCCACCAGCCAGAAATGCGTTTGAAATACCACGTTCCTGTTTGTCCTTCCAAGTATCTGAGAAAGATCTTTCGGAAGCAGCTGATGTGAGGAATGTTCCAGTTTGGCTGGAAGAATGAGATGGAGCAATCTAAATTGCAGAGTGACGAGGAAACAATGGGCAAGTAACACGAATAGGGAAGCGACCGAATGATTTTCTTCTTTGCTGTAAACAGACTCTGATTTTGAAATCTGAATTTGAACACTATAAGCCAGGTGGGTGAAATTCTTGCTTTAGGGGGTTGATCTCTCCTGAGGCCTCTGTCACTATTGGGCGAATGTATCTGATTGCTTCCATTTGTGGGTGAAAATGAGGTTCAGTTCCCCAAGGGGGGCATGAATACAGTTTTACCATCTCAAACTTCAGTCCCATTTATTGGGACTTTTGAGATTAAAATGTCACAGGGAAAATATTATTGAGATGAACACTTGAAACGTCAGAGCATACAAGGCTACAGGCCAAGTGCTGGAAACTGGGGTTGATGGTCCTATAAAACCTCGATGATTCGATCATTTTTGGAAGAGAAAAAAAGGTCAAACGCTGCGTTATTAAGAAACAACGCACGTGCTTCTGCCGTCATTTCTGTTGGCCTAGCGGTTTGGATTTACCACTTCCACCTCCGCGACCTGGTGTGATTCCCGGTCAGAGAAACAGGAAGGATTGTTCCTGACATGGACAATAGCAGAGGTAAAACAGTTCGGGCGGGAATCCTTTCAATATGTGGGATCAGTTAATGTCCCCGAGAACATGAAAGTCAATGTCGCAGCCTCATAAAGATGGGAATGGTGCCTGAACTCTCTCTGTTCAGTCAGACAGTTCTCCCTTCATTCTCCTCTGAAGCCTCTTCCCAAATAGATTCTAAAGATTCTTGAAGCTGAGACTGGGCGATGTGTTTTGTTTCCTTGTCATTCTCAATAGCTGTAAAGATTGGGTCGGTGGGTTTGGGAAACTAAAAGGTACTCATGTGCAGCTTGTGGGACAATTTCAGGTTCCCTTTCTCTGATGAGGCTGGGGCATTGGTGACATTCACCGACAGGAGTCAGAAACGGTTCTCGTTCCTGCAGAAATTCAAAAGTCATCTCGTCTTCTGAGCAGTGAGAGAGATGAGTTGGGAGGTGTAATAAGTTTTGACATTGTGGTCGAGCCAGGTAGGAGTAGAACCTACAATCTCGTAACACGCAGTCAGGCACGCTTTCCATTGCAACAGCAGCCCACGCATCACTGCCCTTTACACACTGCAGTTATGGTGTTAACATGGACAGGAGTAGCAACAAGAACGTTCATAACGTGAACAGCCAGCAAAGATAATCACCGTCACTGGTTCGGTTCAATGGTCCCTACTTTGTGATGCGGCGAGATTCATTGGCAAAAAAAAACATATTTGTCCACAGGGAGTTGCCATTCATCTTAACCAGTCCGCTCAGCCATTCAATGAGATCACTACTGTTCTGATAAATATCAACTCCACTTTCCTGCTTTTCCTCCACAACGTGAGGAAAATTCAAGTCTAATCACAACATCGTATATTCCTGTTATCTTTTGGAAGTTTACTTTACTTTAATGACCTGTGTGTTTGCAGGAAATTGAATAATATGAAACGAGCGAAAAAAGCCCTTCCTGCAATTTAACCCAGTGCAGAGTCAATCATATGAGAAAGTTCAGAGAGCGAAAACATTACCTCCATTTCTCCCTGCGCAGATATCTCTCTTTACGAGTTGAATATTTGCAGCATTTTTCTTCATAATTGAGATATTTTCACGGACAGATATTCCCCGAGTCCACAAACATCTGTGCTGCCGAAAACTATTTTGCTTCTGATTAAAATTGCTTTCCCAAATCCTGATGTCCAATTAATCCCTGCTCCATGTCATTAAAAGCTGCTCCGGGTGAGGTTGGAGCTCACAGCCTCGGCATTTCACGCGCCTCTATACCGTCATAGAAGGACCGCGCGCTCACCAATTGTGTCTTCTATTCCTTGCCACACATGCTACAGAAATGGGGCAAAATATCAAACATTTTACGTGAAAATATTCTACGAGGAGATAATTTTCTTCCTTCAAACCCTCGCTGTCTCACGTATTTGTGTTTGATGTATCAGAATTCAAACACAGCTCTTGGAGATTTCTCTCCGCTCCACAACTACCAACCGTCCTTTACCTTCCTCGGTTCACTTCACCGAGGCATTGCGCAATCTAACACTCATTTTTACATTGACACCGTTCAGTCTGTCCTGCTACAGTCACTCTCGCTGAGTGAATGCGCTCCAGACTTACTAACGAAACCTTCAAAACAGTCGATCCACTTAGATACTGCCGTTGTGAGACCAAACATCATGTAGCAGCTTTTACCTGACATGTACCAGTGATTATTGGAGTATCAGACTCAGGAAGAGGACACAGGACAACATTGATCAAAAGAGACTTCGATGGAAAGGCCATTTCCTGTGGTTTCTGCGTCATTTATTTCATTTGTTCATTCGGCTATAGCTAGAGTATTGTGTGCAGTTCTGCAAATTCATATTACAGCAGGATGTGATAGCACTGGAAACGATGCAGAAGAGATTTACCAGGATGTGGTCTGGGCTGAAGAGTTTCAGTTATGAAGAGAGATTGGATAGACTGGGTTTGTTTTCCTTAAAGCAGAGGAGATTTACAGGAGACAAGATTGAGATGTATAAAACCATGAGTGTTATTGATAGGGTAAACTGAAAGAAACGTTTTCTCTTCATGGCAAGATCGATCAAAAGCGGGGCAGAGATTTAAAGTAAGATGTCGGAAGGTTTGAGTAAATGAGCAGAAATCTTTTTTCAGCCAGTGCGTGTTTAGAATCTGGAAGCCACTGTCTGTAAGTGTCCTAGTGGCGGATATCCTAGTAGTTTTAAGAAGCATTCAGATGTGAATTTGTGATGCCAAGGCATACAAGACTATGGGCCAAGCGATGGAAAATAGAATTAGGACAGTAAGGCAGCTTTATTTGCCTAATGCACACTTAAGGGGCTCAGGGGTTGTGGTGCATGCGCCGTCCTTGGTACTGTAGTAGTTAGTATCCCTGCCTGTCACGCGGGAGACTGCGGATCAATTCCCAGCCAGGGAGGCTCTAAGCATTTTTAATTCAACCTTGGGTGATTTCCGTGTGGAGTTTGTGCCATCTCCCCTTGTCTCCGTTGAGATTTCTTCACACAGGCAGAACATATGCAGATTAGGTGAATTGGCCATTGGAAATTGCCCGTAGTGTGCAGGGATGTGCAGACCAGATAGTTCAGCCGTGGTAAATACACGTTTATGGAAAGTTCTCGGGTCTGAGGCGGGTCATCGGACCCGACAGTTAACTCTGAGTTTTTCTTCACAGATGCTGCCAGAATTGCTGAGCTTTTCCAGCAACTTTGTCTTACTTCGAGGGTCGGTACAGCCTCAATGGGCCGAATGGTCTCTGTGTATACGGTAGGGTTTCTGTGATCTCTGACTCTATGCGTTTTTATCTTATTTAGGATTTTGAAATTGTCTGCACCAAAGTGTGTGGCTCATTAATATCTGTTCAGAAGAGAAGTGGTCTCAATAGGACTCCTTTTAACAACATTGTGCACTGTTCTCAAATCTGGAAAACAACTCCTCATAGACAATTTTACATCCCCGCTGTCATGGAGCTTTTCATTCCATGACATGACCAACACTACACCAACTGTCATCACCGTTTCTACGTTAAAGAGTACACAGTTATTTACATATATCTCTCAAAGAAGAGTGAAATTAGTGTCAGAGCACTGCACTAATCAGATACAAATTTTCAGCAAGAAACAACGGATTATTGTTGATGGTTGTTTTTGTCACTGATAATCTGTTTCCAGTGTTGTTTCAACAGGCTCTGTGCAAGGTCACATGATATATGTGACAGACACAGAGACATTGTAACAGGAAGAGGCCAGTCGGTCCTTCCAGCCTGCTCCACTATTCAATATGATCATAGAGATCACCCAACTCAGTACCCTGTTTCACTTTTCATCCCATATCCTTTCGTTCCTTGAGCCCTAAGAACCATAACTAACTCCTTCTGGTAAAAATAATCAATGTTTTAGCTTCAACCGCTTTGTGAAGCACATAATTCTTCAGGCTCGTTGTTTTCTGGTGATGATATTCCCCTCACCTCATTCCGATATGGCTACAGCTTATCCTCAAACTGTGATCTCTGGTTTTGGACTCTCCAGTGATCGGCAAGATGCATCTTTTGTTTACCTTGCCTAGTCCTGTTGGTATTTTATAGGTTGTTTGGAAATGTCCCTCATTGGCCTACAGATACGTTTAATGCTTTGTAAATCAATATCGGAGGCATGATTAAGAAGTTTGCAGGCAACACAAGACTTGGGAACTTCATTGAAAATGAAGAGTGTCGGTGTAGTCTGCAAGAAGATATTGATGGACTGGTCAGGTGAGCAGAAAAAAATGACGAATGGAAATAAGCCCAGGAAAGAGTGAATTGATGTGTTTGGGGAGATCCAACAAGGTAATGGAATGCACAATTTAGGAAACAATACCAAGAGATGTGTGGGAGATTTTGATGATGGATATATGCTAAAGGAGTCAGAAAGATTTATGGGGCGAGGATTTTTTTTTTTTCAGACAGAAAGTGGTAGGTGTATGGAACTCATTGCCGGAAATATATGAGACAGAAACACTGAACTCATTTAAAACCTCCCTGGATTTTCCACTCGTGTTCTATAATCTGTAGATCTACAGCAGCAATTGTGGGAAGTGGGCTGAGGTATGTGTTCCGTTTCTCCTTCAGCGCAGAGACACTGGACAGAGTGACCTCCTTCTTGTCTGCACGTTTCACAAAATTTTCGAATAAATTGATGTCAGCGAGAAGGCACCTTTACATTATTGATCACTGGCTGATCTCAGTGAGTTGATGGCTCTCTCTTAACAACTTTCTCGGTCCTTCATTGTGCATCTCCTCAACATGTCTTGTTGCTGTCGTGTGGAATGAACATGTGAATATTTGTCTCGTTCAGTGAGCCATCACCAAACAGCAGGCAAGAGCATTCCTTGTGAAGTGGGAGCGAGCTGGACCCATTAACCAGGGATCGGTGTTTTCAAATGGTCCTATGCTGTTAACACTTTCTCCAATGATCCACGAGATCAGATACTCTCGTATGCTTACCTGCCAGTTTCATTTGTTTCATCAACAGTGATTTTCCACAAGCTAACAGTAAACCTTTCAATCTAAATGCAATCTCTCAAGCTGTTTCTATTGCTCGTTGGGTGCTGTACATCGTCGGATTGTGCAGTCAAGGGCAGTTTCCCAATACGCGTTCTCTTGTTCAAATGCAAAGCTCTGCCTGCCAGAGGAAGGAAATGGCTGAACACATCTGGCAATGGACCAACGCCGGTCCAGGAGAAAGGGCAGAAACAGCAGGCTCCTGGGAGCACAGAGTCAGAATGGGAAGCAACTGTTGTTGAAACAGTTTGCTGCCTTTTCTCCCGAAGCAACAGGGAATTCACTTAGTTTAGAAAGTGCTATACTAAGTTTGTTGTTAAAACTGTTGCATTGACGACGCCTCAAAACCCGGGCAGAGCCAGGCTGCTTGCCTTCCATTTTGTCAAATTCCCCGATCAGTTTTTCGAACAGAGCTGCATTCAATGATGTCGGACTTCCTGATATCAGGGTTTGGCGTCAGGGCCACAGGGTTAGTTGAGGCAAATATAGCGCAGCAACACACATGGAGAAAGTGAAAACAAATATTTTGGATGTTTGCCACGCAATGGGAAAATAACCATCTTGGGGGGAGGCGTGGGCCTAGTGGCATTATCGCTAGACTATTAATTCGGAATCACAGGTATCGTTCTTTGAATTCAATAAAATTCTTGAATTAGGAGCCAAATGTCGGGAAAATCCCAACCCAATAGACTTTCGAGAAGGAATTAAATGCATCACGAGGCAACGGAAATTCCGTCCAGTGATCTGAGCTAACCAATTTTCCGCAATCTAACATTTAAAACACAACAGCTCAGTTCCATTGCAATTTTCAATGAGTCACGTGGAATAATAAGACGCACCTTTAAAAACCATGTTTTTTTTTGTAATAATAAATCTTAAGTGCTACACTTCTCCATGCAACTTCATTACAACTAAAGACAAGCAAGTCGAGGCTGCTACCCTTCTACTTCCTTAGTCAACCCAGTCTTGTGAAAGGATGCTGGTCCCATCAACCTGTATTCAATGCAGCAAAATTCTCTGTGCTGTACAATCTCATTCGTACTGCAAGAAAGGAATTTACTGTTTCTGCTCCCACAGCTGAATTGGCTTAGCCAATATCTTGCTCAGCTCCCTGCTTCCAGTAAACACTTCAGTCAGGAACAAATCTACCAAATTCATTACAGTCCAATACAGACTGACGCTGCAAACTTGCAGAAGTCACACATTTCCACTTTCACTTTCTCAATCATTTGACGATAGCGTTCAAAAAGCTCAATGAGATAAATATAATTTTATTTCGATCATTGGAACGACTTGTAGGAATTTGCACGTGGGAAATGAGTACAATGAAACGGATAAACAGTTTTTCCGGATTTTATCCCAGCACAGTGTCAGCGGTATGGGGAAGGTCATCGAGCGAAAACATCACCTCCGTTTCTCTCTCCTCAGATGATCCTTATCTGGTTGAAAATTTATGCTGATCAGTTGATAATTGAGGTACATCCCCCGGGTACGGATCATTATCCAAACACAGAGTGTGATCTTCTCTAATAAATTCTGTTTTGATCAACGACCTTTTTTTCCCACAGGCTGATGTCAGCATCTCAAACAGTCGGGCCACCGCCTCCTCCCCTCTGCTTCATTAGTTGTGTCAGAGCACACAAGGCTATGAGCCAAGTGCTGGAAACTGGGATGCTGAGCCTCTTTCCGTGTTGTAAAAGCACGATGATTCAATCATTTTGAGGGAGAAAGAACGCCAGTGGAAAAAGAAAGCCAGAAGCTGTGTCATTAAGAAACGATTCCGTTTCCCCTATAAGTATCCCTGGTGGTCTAATGGTTAGGATTTGGCATTTTCACCGCCGTGGCTTGCGTTCGATTCCTGGTCAGGGAATCAAGATTAATTGTTCCTGATAGTGGCAACAGCAAAAGCAGCGCAGCTCTGACCGGATTCGTTTCAATGTCTCAGATCAGTTAATGCCCCCGAAAACATCAGAGTCCATGTTCCAGCTTCTTAAAGACAGGAAAGCTGCCTTAACTGTCACTGCTCAGTCGGACTATTCACCTTTGTGTTGTGTTGTTAACAGGGACATGAGCAGTAATAGTAACAGGCACGAGATGAACAACCAGCAACGATAATCACCATCGCCGCTTCATCTCAATAGTCTCCCCTTCCTGTTCTGGTGAGTTTCAATGCCAAATAAAACACGTTTGTCGTCAAGAAGCAACCAATCAAATAGATCACCACTGATCTGAAAACATCTCAACTCTGCTTTCCTGCTTTTCCTCCATAACCTCAGTTAAATTCGAGCCTAATCATAACATTGTATATTACTGTCAGTTTTCAGAAATTTAGATAACTTTAATGAACTGTGCATGCTTGCAGTAAATTGAATAATATGAAACGAGCTAAAAAGCCCTTCCCGCAATTCAACGCAGTGCAGTGTCAACCATATGAGAAAAGTCAGAGAGCGAAAACGTTACCTCTATTTCTCCCTGCACATATTTCTGTCCTGGCGACTTGAATATTTGCATCATTTTTCTTTATAATTGAGACATTTTCACGGACAGATCGTCCCACAATGCACAAATATCTGTGCTGCAGAAAACTATTTTGCTTCAGATTAAAATTGCTGAGTAACCTTTCGCACAGCCCGATGTCCAATAATCCCTGCTTCATGTCAATAAAAGCTGCTCCGGGAGAGGTTGGAGCTCACAGACTCGGCATTGCATGCGCCTCGACACCGTCATAGAGGGACTGCGCGCTCACAGATTGTGTCACTTCTATCTTTATCACTCTGATCACTGTCTGATTCAGCACTGCATTCTCTCATCCATCTGCACATGATCCTCTCGGCTCTATCTCGGTTTTGTCAGATTGTCTTGGTTTATAATGCATAGACTATTCCATTGTCTATTACCACAGAGTAGCTCCACGCGCACATTGCCATCCTATTTCCAGTTGTATCTTCGCAGCTGGGTCACTGAGTCTCTCTGGTTCCGGGCCTGGGAACTGGGATTATATGGTCGACTGCAGCAATGTTTTTTGCCTTGTGTGAGGGAACTGGTGACGTAACCAATGTTAAACTGCATTGCTTTTGATAAATACATTGCAACAACAGCCTGCACTATTCCCTGAGTCTTTGATATTTTGAAGAAATCTATCAATCTCAGTCTTCAACACACTGAATGATGGAATGTCCACAGCCTCTGGGAGCATCGAAGTTAAAGATTCCAGCCCATTACAATGCACTATTTGGAAAGTATTCCTATTGTGTATAAGGTGCTGTTCCTAACATTTCCTCTGCCACTGTAGTGATTGCACTTTACGAGCGTGCTCTTCTGTGTGGCGCTGTGATCGTGTAGTGGTTAGTACTCTGCCTTATGATCACAGCAACCTCAGTTTGAATCTGAGTCACGGCAATGGGTGTTTGCTGCAATGTTTTTTATTCCTTGTGACACGTGCTCCGGAAATGCGATAAAGTATCAGACTTTTTACGTGAAAATATTCTTTGAGGTGATGACAGTCTTCTCTCAAACCCCCGTTCTCTCACATATCTGTGTCTGTGAAACACCTGGAGTTGTCTGGGTCACAAACTACTCAGGCAAGTAGCAGCGGGGCAATTCCAAACTGCGCCTCCAAGTATACTGGAGATTTAGTCCAACGCCACTTTCTGGAAAGTGCTCAGGTAGGGAACAAAAGAAAACACAACAGTAGTGATCCAAGAAAAGTGAAGATTAGCAATCACAGTCTCGAAGAAGTTGGGTTTCCCTTCTGATCAACAATGCGGTGTGCCTGCACGGCAACACTAAAGGCGGATCTTCTCCCTTCTCCAGAACAGAAATAAAGGAAATGAGAGAAATTTAACAAAATTTCACGTCACAATCACCCTCCTTTTCGCCACAACAGCAAACGACTCTGATTAGAATCAATGCAGGATTTGGTTTCACAGCAGCAGAGAAACAACAATCTCTATTTGCTTTCAGTGAAAAGGGTGAACAACGCAACTTGCCTGGAACATGAAGCAGCAGAGCAGCGTGGTCGGGCCCGGTATCATGCTGGGAGCATTCCGCATGCGATTAGCACTGCACAATGGAAACACAGAGAAATTTAACAAAACTTAGCACTGCAATTAATTGGAATTGTATTCCTTTTCGACACAACAGCAGAGATGGCCGAATAAATTCAAAACAAGCGTGACTGACGAGAAGAGCACGCAGGAAAGCTTTGGCGATGTCAAAGCAGAAGCAGGTCCTGCTAACTAAGAAGTAAACTCTTCGGTTTCTGTCCAGTTTAGGACCGGGGACCATTCGCGAATAAGGCGAACTTGATAACCACTACAGTACAGCAACATGACACGCTGTAGTCGTGCTCGCTGATCTTTGTACAACATTGAAATTTGCAGCCCTTAACGTTTTACTTTTCGATTTCAAACAGATTGATGCTGTCCGGACTTATTGGCATTATTGAGAAATAAAGAAAGTCACGTAAAATTGCTCAGAAAATATTCCCAAGGATGTTGCCAGGTTTGCGCGGCTTGGAATGTAGGGCGAAGCTGAGCAGGCTGGGGGAAATTTCCCTGCAACGTCGGAGAATGAGAACTTAGAAAAGTTTATAAAGTCATCAGGGATACGAACAGGCTGAATGGTCGAGGTCTTTTTTCACCAGGTGGGCGAGTACAAAACTACAGGTTATATATTTAAGGTGAGAGGGGGAAAGATTAAACAGGAGCTGAGGGGCATTATTCACACAGAAAGTGGTGCGTGTATGGAATGAACTGCAAGAGGAAGTTGTAGAGGCTGGTGAAATTACAACATTTCAAAGGCATCTGGATGCGTGCATGAATCAGAAGGGTGCAGAGGAATTAGAGTCAAATTTTTGCAAATGGGGTCAGATTAATTAAGGATATCGGGTGCACATGGACAAGGATCACCGAAGTGTCTGTTTCCGCGCTGTCCACCTGGACGACGCTACAGCTGCTGACCCCCAGTTTAATTGTTTGCTCGCAGAGATGCAAGCAACTGTCTCTGTGGTGCAATCGGTCAGCGCGTTCAGCTGTTAACCGAAAGATTGGTGGTTCGAACCCACCCGGGAATGAAGGGCTCCCTTGCTTGTAAACCTGATGACCGTTCTCTGTGACGTGCTCCCAATGACAAATTTGTCTGCAAGAACGTAACCGTGTTAGCTCCTCAGGTATCGAGTGAATTCCCAAACAGACAGCTCTTAACGTGCAACAGAAGCAAAATTGGCAAGGCGAACGCAGTTCCAGGCACACCACAGCATGAAACTTATCTGTGACACGAACTACTCACACAAGTGGCAGCGGGGCAATTCCAAACTGCGCTTCCAATTATACTGGGGGTTTAGTCCGACGCCACTTTCTGGCAAATGCTCAGGTAAGGAGGGGAAAAAAAGAACAGAATAAAAATGACCAAGGAAAGTGACAATTAGCAATCACAGTCTCGAAGAGGCCGGGTTTCCCTTCTGATCAACAATGTGGGTGTGCCTGCACAGCAACGATTGCAGTGCATCAAGAAGGCGGCTCATCAGTTCCCTTCTCCAGGACGGAAATGAGAGAAATTTAACCAATTTGCACATCGTAATTACCCTCATTTTCGCCACATCAGCAAACGACTGCGTTTAGAATTAATGCAGAATTTGATTTCACAGCAGCAGTGGTGTAACAATCTATATTCACTTTCAGCGAAAAGGGTGAACAACCCAATTTGCCTGGAGCATGAAGCAGCAGGGCAGCCTGCTTGTGCCCGCTATCATGCCAACATGTTTCTCGACTACAAAACATGACTGAGGACTTCTGGGATAGTAGGAAATCCCAATGCTGGAGACTGAGATAACAAGGTGCAGAGCTCAATGAACACAGCTGGGCAGAAAGCATCAGAGGAGCAGGAAAGCTGACGTTTCGGGTCTGGACCCTTCTTCAGAAATCATGTTAACTGAGGACTTCTGGTTTTGATTCACACACTTTGACACATGGCAGACAGTTTCGGAATTAAGCCTTTCAGAGGCTAATTTGAGATGCATTTGAAAGAGAGGGTAAATCAGGAATCCGTGGTGCACTGTGACACCAGCAAATCAGGTTTCTACTTGGCATTGATCCAGGACGCCTTCGCACGTAAAGCAAATGCGAAACTATTACTCCGCAGAAAGTGCCAGAGCACGCCTAGTGCACTCTCAAAAATGAAGACCATTTGTGCAGTACAAATCAGCGCATATTCAGAACCAGGCTGGGGAGAAATCTAACAAAACATAGAACTACAGTTAATTGGAATTGCATTCCTTTTCGCCACAACAGCAGAGATGGCTGAATAATTACAAAATAAGAGTGGCTGATGAGGACAGCAAGCAGGAAAGCTCCGTCTACATCACTGCAAAAGCCTATTGTTGGTAAGAAAGGGGCAGCCCTGCGGTTTCTGGCCAGTTTCAGCCGGACATCTTTCGCGTGTGATGCGAACGTGATAACCACTCCATTACAGAAACACAACTCGCTGCCGTTCTGCCCGCTGACCTTCGTACAGCATTGAAATTTGCAGCCATTCACGTTTTACTTTTCGATTTCAAATAGATCAATATTGCCCAGCCTTATTGGTATTATTGATAAATAAACAAAACAAAGCCCTTTCTTCAGAGTTTGAATATGTGTTTAAACATGCAGCATCCCAAAGTTTTACAACGTGCACAAGAATGGAAAGAATGGAAGAAGATAATGGGCACTGGGCACATTCGTATAACTAATATATTGGTGAAACCGGAAGATCAGCACCGTCTGTCATTTATAATGCCATCTGTAAGCTTATCACTTTCTGTTTTACATTCCCACTCATTGCTTTCCAGTTAAAGCTTGGATTCACCATCAGTGTCTAGTTACACCAAGCAGCCAATTAATCTGATAACCCTACAGGCAGAGGGATGTCGAGTTAAATTCGGGACAGAAGCAGTCAGCGAATCAGCGAGTGGGTAAATTGTTATCAAGTATGACAATGCCACTTGACGCATTGAATAAGATGCAGAAGCCAATATAAATCATATGGTCCATTCTATGTGCTTCCCCATTCCACGAGATCAGAGACAATCTGATAATCCGCAGACTCCACTGCCATGCCTCATCCACTTAATCCCTGACATCTTTAATAATTAAAAATGTCCATTTGAGCTTTGATTATACTTATCGACCCAGCCTGACAATCCTATGTAGTAAAGAATTCCACAGGTTCGTAGCCCCTGGGAGAAAATAAATCCTCCCAGTCCCTGTCCTCCTCAGAATGAGATGATGCCCTCTGGTCCTAAACTCTTCCACACAGAGGAAACATCCTCCCCACGTTTATCTTGTCAAGCCCCCGAAGAATATTAACTGTTTCAATGAGGTCTTCACTCATTCTTTTAAAGTTCAATGAGTATAGGCCCAACCCACTCAATCTCACCTCATACGAAAATCCCTCTACACACCAGACAACACGGTGAACCTTCACTGCACTGACCCAATGCTAATGTATCTTTCTTTAGATGTGGGTTCCAAAGTTGTTCACTGTATTCTGACTGTACCTTGTATAACTATAACAATCCCTCTCTGCATTAATTGTCCATTCTCTTTGAAATACAGGCGACATTAAAGTTGAATTCCGTCACCTGACGAAGGAGCAGCTCTCCGAATGTTTTTAATTTCAAATCAACCTGTTGGACTATTGACTTCTGACTCATTATTTAGCTTCTTACTTATTTTTGTGTCATCCGCATTGTTGATAATGATACATTCACTTCCATCATGTAAGTCATTGGTTGTGTCTTGGAGGTAAAGTGATTGATGTGAAATCATGTTGAAACTCCCATGATTCAGCAACCTGCAAGAATTCAGAACTATGTGCCTGATGCTCTACTATCTTCGTCTCGACTACAATACCGTCCCTGGTCACTGAATAATCTCTTATTTGTTTTGTGCATATTTTCTGAAGGAAGGTGACTTGCAAAGTGTCTGAAAACTAAATGGTCACAATAGTTCTGGCAGAATCAGTGGACTGAGAGTTCAACTTTCACATCAGAGCTGAAGATCCCAGTCAGACAATAGATCGAGGAACAACACGGAAGAGAGGCTTTGGAGTGAAAGAGGAGAAAAAGCGAGGGAAATGTTGGAAAGCAGCACATGGGATCTGTCTCAAGAGTTGGAACTCGAAGGCTCATTGTGGGTGCTAATTGGTCAGATTTTCTGCCTGCTGTTTGAATGGACTCACACAGCAGTCCTGTTTTAATAATTACAACTCGCTTCAATTCAAAACGTTCATGAATGTTGCTGTCCCAAAATGGTTCAATTATTCGCCAAGTGAGAGAGACCCTTGGTTTCTAGGTTATTGTTATTTCTCAGACCCTTACATAGAAGCCTTACAGTGTGGAAACAGGCCCTTCGGCTTAACGAGTCCATACTGGCCCTCAGAGCATCCGACCTCTATAATGCACCTAATCGACACATCGATGATCTCCACGAGTTATTTATCATGGCCAATCTACCTAGCCTGTACATCCTGGGACTTATCGAAGAAACCGGAGCACACCCACGCAGACACAGGGAGAATGCACAAACTCCACACAGACAGTCACCCGAGGGTGGAATCAAACCCAGATACCTGGTGCTGTGAGGCAGCGGTGCTAACCACTGAGCTACTATGCTGCTCTCAGTGGACATATCTGAGTGCCTCTCTGTCGGTATCAAGTGGAGGATGATTGATATGTTGATTGAATTGCTCCATCAGTCAGTATCGGGCCAATCGGCCAGATTGATCCAATTGCAACAAACCGCTCCCCACCATCTTCTCAGAGGCAACTGGGACGTTGTAATAAATGCTGAAGTACTCACGTCTCGGGGAAGAATTAAAAAAAGAAGCTTGAAGTTTCTGCAGGCTCATGAGATTGATAAATGTTCTAATTTACTGCTAACACTAGTCATGACTATTTTGCTGCTCCCATGTCATGGGGTAGTGTGGCCGAGCAGTCTAAAGTGCTGGATTTAAGCTCCAGTCTCTCATGAATCGTGGGTTTGAATCCAACCGTTACCAGTATCAATTGTGATGTACCCCAGGAGGAAGCTGGGAAAGGTCAGTTTTGTAATTGGGTGTTCATCGTTCCTCAGGCCTCTGGCAGTTTCAGTGATGAAAGCAGTAAAATGGGCAACAGGTATTGAAAACAGTGTAGAGCTGCAGCTGTACAGCGCCTCCTCAGATCTCCGTTTGAGGACTTTGCATGCCATGTTGGGCCGGTTTCTGTGTCTCCATTGGCCAGTGGCTGAAAGAGCGGTGGCTTGAGACCATCCAGGTATACTGACTTAGCGGTTTCAGATCAAACAATTATACCAACCACGTACCGACATTTCACCCACAAGAACTCTATGATGAGTTTGGATTTAAACAGCACCATCAGTGATTCACCATCGACTGCACTCGCAGTGGGACTGGGAGAGGGACAAGGAGCAGACGATGTCACTGTACTCTCCAATCAGAGAGTGGTGCGGCCCTTTGATCTTTCAGTTATAAATTCTGTATCTGACACCTCTTTCACTAACACCTGATGAAGAAGTGAGGCTCCGAAAGCTTGTGTTTTCAAATAAACTTGTTGAGTATAACCTGGCGTCTTGTGATTTCTGCCTTTGTCTGATCCAGTCCAACACCGGCACTTCCACATTCGGGGATTTTGCGCAGTTTGTTGATGCCAGTTTCCGTGGCTCAACGGATCAGCATCAGACTGTAAATTGAAAAAGATGCTGGCTCGAGACCATATGCTTCAGTTGCTTTGGTCAAGCAATTAAGGCTCCAAGTCCTTCCATTTAAACCACGCAAAATCCATGACAAGATTGAATTCAAAACACACCCATCAAAGACTCTCTCTTACCTGGCTCCACACAGAGTGAGACAGAGACGAGCAGCAGGATTTGACCCCTCTCTCCAATTTACCGCTGCCAGCAGAAAGCGGCCACTACAGCTTCAATCAGCGGCTTCCTGCTCATCCCTGGGACACAATTTACAGAAACTCATTCCTAATGAACGGTTCTTCTCGTGTGAAAGGAGCGAAAAAGCTTTTGTTCAAATTGACAACGGCTGCAGCAGATTCTCTCTGTCTTTAGAACCTTTTTAACCAAACCCCTGTCTTTAAATTAGAAGCGGCAATATTTTGTGATGAGAACAGCAATATAAAAACGAACTCTGCTCACATTTATCGAAAAGTTGGAAAAACACAACTTGTTCGGATAATGAGGGAGAAGCGCTGTGAGGCAAATGTAATAACCACGACACCGCAGAAACACAGCGGGCCCACTGACACTATTTTTTACACTGTCTTGCTCTATTATGCACAGGCTTTCCAGTCATCTATTACAATGCAGTTTCTAATGCATGAGACTCTCTCTCAGAGGACACCTATGCCTGCAGTGTTGGGTCTGTAGTTTGGTGATTCGCCGAGTGGCTGTGAGTTCATTTCTTTCTGGAGCCTGCGAGAATTTTCCCTCCTGCTGCATCCAACATCCAAAGGAGCTCTTTAAATGTCATTTGAAATTATTTGCGATGCAACGGTATTAACACCACCATGTCATTTCCTCCACCAGCCAGAAATGCGTTTGACATACCACATTCCTATTTGTCCTTCCAGGTATTTCAGAGAGGTCTTTCGGAAGCAGCTGATGTGAGGAATGTTCCAGTTTGGCAGGAAGAATGAGGTGGAGCAGTATAAATTGCAGAGTTCCGAGGAAACAATAGGGAAGTAACACGGACAGGGAAGCAGCTGAATGATTCTTTTCTTTGCTGTAAACAGAGTCTGATTTTGAAGTCTGAAATTGAACAATATAAGCCAGGTGGGTGAAATCCTTGCTTTCTGGAGGTTGGTCTCTCCTGAGGCCTCTGCCATTTTTAGGGGGATGTGTCTGATTGTTTCTGTTTGTGGGTGAAAATGATGTTCAGTTCCTTGAGAGGTGCATGAACACAGTTTTACCATCTCAAACTTCAGTCCCATTTATTGAAACTTTTGAGATTAAAACGTCACAGGGAAAATATTTTTGAGATGAACACTTGAAACGGCAGAGCATACAAGGCTACAGGCCAAGTGCTGGAAACGGGGATTGATGGGCCGATAAAAACTCGACGAGGCGATCATTTTGGAAGAGAAAAGATGTCAAAAGCTGCATCATTAAGGAACAATTCACAGGCTTCTGCCCTCATCTCTGGTGGTCTGGTGGTTAGCATTTGGCACTTTCACCTCCGCGGCCTGCGTGTGAATCCCGGTCAGGGAATCAGATTGATTGTTCCTGACAGGGACAACAGCAAAGGTAAAGCAGTTCTGAAGGGAATCCTTTCAATGTCTCGGATCAGTTCATGTCCCCGAGAACATGAGAATCAATACCCCAGCCTCTTAAAGATGGGAATGGTGCCTGACTTATTTCTGTTCAGTCAGACAGTTCACCCTTCATTCTCCTTTGATTTCACTTCCCAAAGAGATTCTAAAGTTCATGGAAGCTGAGACTGGGCGATTTGTTTTGTTTCTTTGCTATTCCCAGTAGCTGCAGTGATTGGGTTGGTGAGTTTGGGAAACCAAAAGGTCAGCGTGAGCAGCTTTTGGGACAATTTCAGCTTCCCCTTCTCTGAAGAGGCTGGGATATTGGTGACATACAATGATCGGAGATAGTGAAAGCGTTCTCGTTTCTGCAGGAAGTCAAACGTCACTGTGGCTTCAGAGTAGGGAGGAGGAGAAGTTGGGAAGTGTAATAAATTTCTACACTGAAGTCGAACCAACAATCCCCTGGTCCCTAGTGAGGCACGTTATCCATTGCGCCACTGGCTCCTGTGTGCTGGGGTTTTACACACTGCAGTTACGGTGTTAACACGGACATGAGTAGCAATGGTAACAGTCACAACATGAACAGCCAGCAGAGACAACCACCATCACTGCTTCAATTCAATGGTCCCGAATTTGTGATGCAGCGAGTTTCACTGGCAAAGAAAACACATTTGTCCTCAGGGAGTTGCCATTCACCTTAACCAGTTTGCTCAGCCATTCAATGAGATCACTACTGTTCTAATAAATCTCAACTCCACTTTCCCGCTTTTCCTCCACAACGTGAGGAAAACTCAAGCCTAATTACACCATCGTATATTCCCGTTATTTTTCAGAAGTTTAGATTACTTTGATGACCTGTGTCTGTTTACAGGAAATTGAATAATACGATAATTGAGGTATTTCCCGCGGGTACTGATCATTATCCAAATAGAGAGACTGGCCTGGTCTAATAAATTCTGTTTTGCTCAACGACATTTTCCCACAGCCTGATGCCCCAATAATCCCTGCTCCATGTCAATAAAAACTGCTACGGGTGAGGTTGGAGCTCACAGCCTCGGCATTTCACGCGCCTCTATGCCGTCATAGAAGGACCACGCGCTCACCGATTGCGTCACTGGAGCTGCAACGGAGCTCTGCGCGCTCATTGCCATCCCCATTTCCAGTTGTATCTTCGCAGCTGAGCCACTGAGTTTCTCTGGTTCCGGGCCTAGGAACTGGGATTATATGGTCGTCTGCAGCAGTGGTTACTTCCTTGTGTGAGAAAACTGGTGAAGTAATTGATGTTAAACTGCAACGCTGTTCAAATATACATTTCAACAATATCCTGCACTCTCCCCTAAACCTTAGATGCTTGTCGAAATCTATCAATCTCAGTCTTCAACTTACTCAATGATGGAGTCTGGGAGCATCGAAGTTAGAGATTGCAGCCCACTCTGAGTTCTTACACGTCAGTCCACTGTTCGCCAAGTATTCCCGTTGTGTATCCGGTGCTGTTCCTAACACATCCTCAGCCATTGTTCTTATCATGCTTTTTAATCATGCCTTTTACTGTGTTGCCATGATCGTATAGTTGTTAATATTCTGCGTTGTGACCACAGCAACCTCGGTTCGAGTCCGAGTCACGGTAGCCGTTATTCTTCCCCATTTTGCTCCTTGGGACTCGTCATTCGTTGAGGAATTAATTGATTTGCATGAAAATATTCTCCGAGGTGCTGGTTTTATTCCCCTCAAACACTCCCTCTCTCACATGTCTGCGTTTGATGTATCAGAATTCAAACTTGCCTCTTCTCGTAGACATTTCTCCCTCCCACTATCACAAACCCTCTGTTACATCCTTCCTCCCACGTTACTGAGGCACTGCACAATCTAATACTCGCTCCACATTGAGACATTGACAACTGCGTGTTATTAACATCTGTCCTCCCATTCACGATGGGACATGTGGCAGGAAGGACGGTGCTGTCTGAACCAGCGCCGGACAGGTTTGCAGCTCCCGGGGAGCCAGAGTATCGTTGAAAGTGCCAACAAGTGCCTTCTGCAAGGTGCACCTTGTGTCTGTTTTGGAATGAAAGCGGTTTGCTAGATTTGTTCCGGATCGAAGTGTTTACTGGAAGCAGGAATTTGAGGAAGATACAGTGTAAACCGATCGAGATTTGACTGAAGAAACAGGAAATAGCTCTGAAATTTTAGAGTAGATTTGTCGCTCGAGTTGTGGATGTTGTGGTTGGTTGTCTTACCGAGCTGGTTGGTTGTTCCGCAGACGTTTCATTACTCTATTGATTAGCAACATCAGTGCAACCTCCAATGAAGTGCTGTTGTGTTTTCCCGCTTGGTATTTAAACTCTGTTGTCCGTTGAGCTGGATTACCTCACTTCCAGTTTTCTTCGCAATGGAGTGCATTTGGTGTCGAGCTCTATTTGTTTATTGATGGGTTTCTCAGTGGAGTACCAGGCTTCTTGGCATTCCCTTGCATGTCTCTGCTTTGCCTGTCCCAGGATCTTGGCATTGTCCCAATCGAATTGGTGGTTGTCCTTATTCATGTAGATGGAGATGACTGAGTATTGGTCGTGTCTTTTTATTGCCAATTGATGTTCGTGTACCCTTGTGATTAATTTCCTTCCTGTTTGTCCAATGTAGTGTTTGCCACACTCTTTGCAGGGAACCTTGTGTATGACATTGGTCTTGTTCATAGTGGGTAGTGGGTCTTTGTTCCGGATGAGCAGTTGGCATAGGGTTGATGTGGGTTTGTGTGCTACTCTGATGCCCAGTGGTCGTAGGAATCTTGCAGTCAATTCAGACATGTTCCTGATGTAAGGTAACTTGATGAGTGTTTAGGGGCGTGTAGTATCTTCCTGGTGTCGTTCATGTAATAGGCATCTTCTGACCCAGTTTTTCGGGTATCCATTGTCTTTGAATACTTAGAAGAGGCACTCTTCTTTTTTGTGGTGTAATGCAACATCTGCGGAACAACGAACCAGCTCGGTGAGCCAACCAACCACAAGAAGATAGTATGTCACTGCCTCAAAGCATTGTGCTGTAACGAGGCAAATATTTAGCTGTTCATCAGAATTACAGACAGGAAATTCATTTTCCAACATGATGGGAGTCTTTACGTAACAGAGGTTATGTAATTAATCCTTTCATATATATAATCATACTCCATCTCGTGTCTCCTGAGCACTCTATCTGTCATTGTACATGCACTGAAGGTGCTTTCATAGAATCCCTACAGTGTAGAAACAGGCCCTTCGGCCCAACAAGTCCACACCGAACCTCAGAGCATCCTACCAAGACCCATTCCCCTGTCACCCACCTAATGTACACATCCCTGAACACTATGGGCAATTTATCATGGACAATTTACCTAACCTACATATCATCGGACTGTGGGAGGAAACCGGAGCACCCGGAGGAAACCCACGTCGACACAAGGAGAATGTGCAAACTCCACACAGACAGTCGCCCAAGAGTGGAATAGAACCCAGGTGAGGCAGCAGTGCTAACCACTGAGCTGCCGTGCAGTCTTTTGCTCCTTCTGATTGTTTATTTGCCTGACTCTTACCTTCTGGGTGGTGTGACACAGTGGGATTGTGAAGCCAGAGTCAGGCTGCAAAAACGTGCGCTCATCTTCAAAAGTGAAGGAAAACGGCAAAGACAGTTAAGCTTTCTTTTCTGAATATTCTGAAATATCCCCTTAAACTTCTGCTGTCGCAGCTGTACTGAACCAACTCTTAACCTAATTTTTCATTTCACAACAGTCCGAATTTCGATCTGATACCATTGCACTTTTAAGGTTTGAAACGCTCGTCTTGGATCCAACCTTTGCTCCTTCAGATCACTGCTACTGAGTTGCACTGTCACTTTACAAAACGGCTACTGTCCAAATGATGGACTGTTTGGCGCCAAAATTAGCAACCAGTACGCTGCGAGGCACAGGTAGGGATTAAACCCACAATTTTTCGTTTACGAGACCAACACTTTCCCACGTGGCCACTGCACCCTACTTTACACTTTGCCTAAACTGCTACTCTCTATCGGTTTGTTAACTCTGAATGAGTTTTCTTGAAATTGTTGGAAAAGTAAGATAAACTGACAAATTACTTGATGTTAAAATACACAACGGAATGATCAAGAGAGAACAGTAAATTATTGAGTTCAGACAAATTTGGAAGTCATTGTAAACGATTTGGGTCAACCCATACAGGAATCAGATTGCAAAAACTGAATGTGAAATTCTTGCTGTAATTGTGTTGGTTTTAATGAGCACACAACTGCAAATCATTGCAGTAACGATTTCCTAGCACAGAGAAGGAAATACTTGCTTGCGAAGTCGGGTCAGGAATGTTCACTGGATTCATCCCAGGGATGTAAGGACTGTCCTCCAGGAGCATACAAATAATATCAGTCAGTGCGCTATAGAGTTTAGAATGATGAGAGATGGGGAAAATATGTTCATTCACAAAATAATCATTTGGTAGAATTCAATACAGAGAGACACAAAGTGATGCACAAACGGGAATCTACATAGAAAGACGATGCACAATAAATAGGAGATTCTTTTTTTTAAAAAAGTGTCGATTTCAGTTTCACTTTGACATTTGGTGAAGGATATAAACTGCCCTTACCCAGTCTGCAATGGAAGTGACTAGAGCCCCACAGAGAGGTAGCTGAATAAAAGTTACCTTTCGAAATAGCTGAGAGTCAGTCGGGTCACGGGGATTTAGGGATGTTGGCGTTACAAGCCTTTCCCACATTCCATGAAAGTAACAAAGAAGTGAGTCAAGAGCTTTTGGTCCCCATACAGATGATTTCCATGATGTGGTTAGACAACAATTTGGGCTAGTTGAGTTTATAAATGGAGAAATTGCATTAATTAAACGAATAGATCATCGTGCAACTGCAATGTCTGCAGTTCAGTCTCAGTTCGAACAACGTATGTAATCCTTGTCCTTCCTCTTCACCAAAACTATAGAGATTAGGAAAAACACAGACGATTTTGTCGGGATGGTGGACAGGATGCAGGATTACATTCACGAGATGTTGGAAAAGTTCGAAAAGCTGCACCTGAGATCGGAAAAATTTGGGAAGTAAACTAACGGAGATTTCCCTGACGATGCGAGGTTCAGTGTGTTTACATTTGAGGAATATCCCCTCTTTCGGGGGAATCAATTTCAAGAAGTCAGAGATTCAAAAATATCAGCGAATGATAAAGAAAACATTGGAGTCGAATTTCTTTGACTAAGAGAGTTACTTAAATCGACAACGATTTTTCAGAAACAAAAGGAGAACCTGATTCCTGAGTGTTTTAAAAGATATATGAGCAAACATACAAGGAGTGAATTTAACAAGGGGAGAGAGTCAGTGTCCAGGTCTGAGGGGAATGGGTGCCGGATAGTATGTGGCAGAGCAGGACGGGGCAGGGCCAGGCGGGGAAATCAATTCGAATTTGAATGACTTTCGGTGCAAAGAAATTTTGTGAACAGATGATTAAGACTGAGTGTGAAAATGCTCATGGCTTTGAAAAGTGCGGCATATTATTCAAAGTGAAGCCCATTATAAATTGCCGCACAACTGATCATGATTTTCAAAAACAGATCAAGGAAATTTAGACGTAAATAAAATTTGTGACCGCGTGCAGCTGAATAGCATCAACGGTAAAAATATTTCATGGTTTTGTAATGTTTGGCACATGTTTCCCCGTGAAGCATTATCAATAGAACGGAGCATTTTCTTTCAATTGGTAAGTAAAGTCATCCCCTAATAATTAGGAAGTGAACCAGCTCTTGGAGACGCAATTCCTGCTTTTATCCAATAGGTTTGATATCCACCAGAGTTGTGTTTTCGTTCCTTTTCCATGTAGATAATATTCTAACGTCAAACGGAGACATGTGAAAAAGCGGGAGTTTGACAAAATTAAATCAGAAGAAATATTCATGCAAATATAATTGATTCCTTCCTGCTAGTGGTTAGGATTCGGCGCTTTCACCGCCACAGCCTGTCTCCATTCCTGTTCAGGGAATCAGGATTTATTGTTCTTGACAGTGACAAGTGCAGAAGCAGAGCAGCTATGACAGGAAACTTTTCAATGTCTCGGATCAGTTAATGATCACGGGAACATGAGTCAATGCCCCAGATTCTTAAAGCCGACCGTCTCTGCTCAGTGGGACAGTTCACCTTTAATTCTCCTCTGATTCCACTTCCCAAAGTGTTTCGAAAGATTCACCAAGCTGAGACTGGGTTTTCCATTTTGTTTCCTTGCCTTTGCCAGGAACTGCATGATTGGGTCCGTGGGTTTGGGAAATAGAAGGTGCCCATGAGCAGCTTGTGGTACAATTTCAGCTTCCACTCCTTTAATGATGCTGGGACATTCACTCTGGTGTTCTTGATAGCATTTACTGATTTTAGACTGTGAAAGGCTTCTCGTTCGTGTGCAACAGAAATTCAAACCTCATCGCGGCTTCAGGCCAATGAGAAATAGTAATTTGGAATTATAAAGAAGTCATGAACTGCACTCGACCAGAGAGAAAACTACAATCTCCTGATCCCTAAACAGACGTCATTACGTTATCCATTGTGCTACCCCGGACAGAGCTGAAGAAAGCGAGTCAGGTTTGTTTGAGTCCAAGAACATTAACATAGAACATAGAACATAGAACATAGAACATTACAGCGCAGTACAGGCCCTTCGGCCCTCGATGTTGCGCCGACCTGTGAAACCAATCTGAAGCCCATTTAAACTAAACTATTCCGTTATCATCCACATGTTTATCCAATGACCATTTAAATGCCCTTAAAGTGGGCGAGTCTACTATTTTTGCAGGCAGGGCATTCCACGCCCTTACTACTCTCTGAGTAAAGAAACTACCTCTGACATCTGTCCTATATCTATCACCCCTCAATTTAAAGCTATGTCCCCTCGTGCTAGCCATCACCATCCGAGGAAAAAGGCTCCCACTGTCCACCCTATCTAATCCTCTGATCATCTTGTATGTCTCTATCAAGTCACCTCTTAACCTTCTTCTCTCTAACGAAAACAGCCTCAAGACCCTCAGCCTTTCCTCAAAAGACCTTCCCTCCATACCAGGCAACATCCTGGTAAATCTCCTCTGCACCCTTTCCAATGCTTCCACATCCTTCCTATAATGCGGTGACCAGAAGTGTACGCAATACTCCAAGTGCGGCCGCACCAGAGTTTTGTACAGCTGCAACATGACCTCATGGCTCCGAAACTCAATCCCTCTACCAATAAAACCTGTACGCCTTCTTAACAACGCTATCAACCTGGGTGGCAACTTTCAGTGATCTATGCACATGGACACCGAGATCTTTCTGCTCATCCACACTACCAAGAATCTTACCATTAGCCCAGTACTCTGTATTCCTGTTACTCCTTCCAAAGTGAATCACCTCACACTTTTCCGCATTAAACTCCATTTGCCACCTCTCAGCCCAGCTCTGCAGCTTATCTATGTCCCTCTGTAACCTGCAACATCCTTCCGCACTATCCACAACTCCACCGACTTTGGTGTCATCCGCAAATTTACTAACTCATCCTTCTACGCCCTCATCCAGGTCATTTATAAAAATGACAAACAGCAGTGGCCCCAAAACAGATCCTTGAGGTACACCACTAGTAACTGAACTCCAGGATGAACATTTCCCATCAACGACCACCCTCTGTCTTCTTACAGCCAGCCAATTTCTGATCCAAACCACTAAATCACCCTCAATCCCATGCCTCCGTATTTTCTGCAATAGCCTACCATGGGGAACCTTATCAAACGCTTTACTGAAATCCAAATACACCACATCAACCGCTTTACCCTCATCCACCTGTTTGATCACCTTCTCAAAGAACTCAATAAGGTTTGTGAGGCACGACCTACCCTTCACAAAACCATGTTGACTATCCCTAATCAAATTATTCCTTTCCAGATGATTATAAATCCTATCTCTTATAATCCTTTCCAACACTTTACCCACAACCGAAGTAAGGCTCACTGGTCTACAATTACCAGGGTTGTCTCTACTCCCCTTCTTGAACAAGGGGACAACACTTGCTAGTCTCCAGTCTTCTGGCACTATTCCTGAAGGCAATGATGACATAAAGATCAAAGCCAAAGGCTCTGCAATCTCCTCTCTAGCTTCCCAGAGAATCCTAGGATAAATCCCATCCGGCCCAGGGGACTTATCTATTTTCACACCTTCCAGAATTGCTAACACCTCCTCCTTATGAACCTCAATCCCGTCTAGTCTAATAGACTGTATCTCAGTATTCTCCTCGACTACGTTGTCTTTTTCCTGTGTGAATACTGACGAAAAATATTCATTTAGCACCTCTCCTATCTCTTCGGACTCCACGCACAACTTCCCACTACTGTCCTTGACCGGCCCCAATCTTACTCTAGTCATTCTTTTATTCCTGACATACCTATAGAAAGCTTTCGGGTTTTCCTTGATCCTTCCTGCCAAAGACTTCTCATGTCCCCTCCTGGCTCTTCTTAGCTCTCTCTTTCGGTCCTTCCTGGCTAACTTGTAACTCTCAAGCGCCCTAACTGAGCCTTCACACCTCATGTCTACATAAGCCTCCTTCTTCCTCTTGACAAGAGATTCAACTTCTTTAGTAAACCACGGTTCCCTCGCTCGACCACTTCCTCCCTGCCTGACAGGTACATACTTCTCAAGGACACGCAGTCGCTGTTCCTTGAACCAGCTCCACATTTCAATTGTGCCCAGCCCCTGCAGTTTCCTTCTCCATCCTATGCATCCTAAATCTTGCCTCATTGCCTCATAACTGCCTTTCCCCCAGCGACAACTCTTGCCCTGCGTTATATACCGATCCCTTTCCATTGCTAAAGTAAACGTAACCGAATTGTGGTCACGATCACCAAAGTGCTCACCTACCTCCAAATCTAACACCTGGCCGAGTTCATTACCCAGTACCAAATCCAATGTGGCCTCGCCTCTTGTTGGCCTATCTACATACTGTGTCAGGAAACCCTCCTGCACACATTGGACAAAAACTGACCCATCTGAAGTACTCGAACTATAGCGTTTCCAGTCAATATTTGGAAAGTTAAAGTCCCCCATAACAACTACCCTGTTACTTTTGCTCCTATCCAGAATCATCTTTGCAATCTTTTCCTCTCCATCTCTGGAACTTTTCGGAGGCCTATAGAAAACTCCCAACAGGGTGACCTCTCTTTTCCTGGTTCTAACCTCAGCCCATACTACCTCAGTCGACGAGTTGTCATGAAATGTCCTTTCTGCCACCGTAATACTGTCCTTGACTAACAATGCCACACCTCCCCCTCTTTTACCACCTTCTCTGATCTTACTGAAACATCTAAACCCCTGAACCTGCAACAACCATTCCTGTCCCTGCTCTATCCATGTCTCCGAAATGGCCACAACATCGAAGTCCCAGGTACCAAGCTGCAAGTTCACCCACCTTATTCCGGACGCTCCTGGCATTGAAGTAGACACATTTCAAACCACCTTCCTGCCTGCCGGTACACTCCTGCGACCTTGAAACCTTATTTATGACCTCACTCTTCTCAACCTCCTGTACACTGGAGCTTCAATTCAGGTTCCCACCCCCCTGTTGAATTAGTTTAAACCCTCCCGAAGAGCATAAGCAAATTTCCCCCCCCCAGGATATTGGTATCCCTCTGGTTCAGGTGGAGACCATCCCGTTTGTAGAGGTCCCACCTACCCCAGAATGAGCCCCAATTATCCAGGTATCTGAATCCCTCCCTCCTGCACCATCCCTGCAGCCACGTGTTCAACTGCTCTCTCTCCCTCTTCCTCGCCTCGCTAGCACGTGGCACGGGTAACAAACCAGAGGTAACAACTCTGTTTGTTCTAGCTTTAAGCTTCCACCCTAGCTCCTTGAATTTCTGCCTTACGTCCCCATCCCTTTTCCTACCTATGTCGTTGGTGCCTATGTGGATCACGACTTGCGGCTGCTCCCCCTCACCCTTAATGATCCCGAAAACACGATCCGAGACATCACGGACCCTGGCACTTGGGAGGCAACACACCAACCGCGAGTCTCTCTCGTTCCCACAGAATCTCCTATCTGTCCCCCTAACTATGGAGTCCCCAATGACTAATGCTCTCCTCCTATCCCCGCTTCCCTTCTGAGCAACAGGGACAGACTCTGTGCCAGAGACCTGTACCCCATGGCTTACCCCTGGTAAGTCGTCCCCCCCAACAGTATCCAAAACGGTATACTTGTTTTTGAGGGGAACGGCCACAGGGGATCCCTGCACTGTCTGCCTGTTCCCTTTCCGTCCCCTGACTGTAACCCATCTACTTTTATCCTGTACCTAAGGTGTGACTACCTCCCCGTAACTCCTCTCAATTACCCCCTCAGCCTCCCGAATGATCCGAAGTTCATCCAGCTCCAGCTCCAGTTCCCTAACACGGGTTCCGAGGAGCTGGAGTTGGGTGCACTTCCCGCAGATGAAGTCAGTGGGGACATTAGTGGTGACCCTTACCTCCCACATTCTACAGGAGGAGCATACAACTGCCCTAACATCCATTCCCACTGTTCTGAATTCCCAAACAGACAAATTAAAAAAAAACTAGTAGCCTTACCAAATCAGCGCTTATCAGTTTCCAATGATGCAAATGCAGGAATACAGTCAGTTACTTGTTTTGTCGTTTACTCACCAGAACAATTGTGGAAAATGCCTGAGCATATCTGTATTGGAATCTACCCCCACTCCCATTCCACAACCAAATCGTTTATTTCTCATTGTGCCTGATGGAGGTTCGAGAGTAATTCCTGGATCCACCCTGTGACACACAGGCTGGAATCAATCTCCCCAGTTCAGATCAATGCATCAACGAGAAAGTTAAATGGCAAGATGAGAGAGGCTGAAAGAATGAAGTGGAGAAGGGCAGGATGAGGGAGAAAAAGGGACAGACAGACGGGTTAACAAGGTGTAGAGCTGGATGAACATTTCAGGTCAAGCAGCATCAGAGGAGCTGAAAAGCTGATTTTTCGGGCCGAGATCCTTCTTCAGAAATGGGGGAGGGTAAGGGTGTTCTGAAATAAATAGGGAGACAGGGGGAGGCGGATAGAAGATGGATAGAGGAGAAGATAGGTGGAGAGGAGACAGACAGGTCAAAGAGGCGGGGATACAGCCAGTAAAGGTGAGTGTAGGTGGGGAGTTCGAGAGGGGATAGGTCAGTCCAGGGAGGACGGACAGGGGGGCGGCATGAGGCTATCAGGTAGGAGATAGGAGTGGGGCTTGAGGTGGGAGGAGGGGATAGGTAGGAGGAAGGACATTTTAGGGAGGCGGGGACAAGCTGGGCTGGTTTTGGGCTGCGGTAGGGGAAGGGGAGATTTTGAAGCTTGTGAAGTCCACATTGATACCACTGGGCTGCAGGGTTCCCAAGCGAAATATGAGGTGCTGTTCCTGCAACCTTCAGATGGCATCGTTGTGGCACTGCAGGAGGCCCAGGATGGACATGTCGTCTGAGGAATGGGAGGGGGAGTTGAAATGGTTCGCGACTGGGAGGTGCAGTTGTTTATTGTGAACCAAGTTTAGGTGTTCTGCAAAGCGGTCCCCAATCCTCCGCTTGGTTTCCCCGCTGTAGAGGAGGCCACAACGGGTACAGTGGACGCAGTATACCACATTAGCAGATGTGCAGGTGAACATCTGCTTAATGTGGAAAGTCTTCTTGGGGCCTGGGATGGGGGTGAGGGAGGAGGTGTGGGGGCAGGTGTAGCACTTCCTGCGGTTGCAGGGAAAAGTGCCGGGGAGCTGGAGGGGAGTGCGGACCGGACAAGGGAGTCACGGAGAGAGTGGTCCCTCCGGAAAGCAGATAAGGGTGGGGAGAGAAAAATGTGTTTGGTGGTGGGGTCGGATTGCAGATGGCGGAAGTGTCGGAGGATGATGCATTGGATCCGGAGGTTGGTGGGGTGGTACGTGAGGACGAGGGGGATTCTGTTTTGGTTGTTATTGCGGGGAGGGGGTGTGAGAGATGAGTTGCGGGAAATGCGGGAGACACGGTCGAGGGCGTTCTCGACCACTGAGTTGGGGGGAATTTGCGGTCCTTGAAAAACGAGGACATCTGACATGTTCGGGAGTGGAATGCCTCATCCTGGGAGCAGATGCTGCGGAGGTGAAGGAATTGGGAATAGGGGATGGCATTTTTGCAGGTGGGAGGAGGCGTATTCTGGGTAGCTGTGGGAGTCGGTAGGCTTAAAATGGATATTGGTTTCCAGGTGGACAAATGGGTGGAAAGTGAAAAAACACGATTGGAGACACGCGGAGAGAGCTGGGAGAAAAGATACGAAAGTGCGCGACCTTTCTACTTCCTTTTTTCGTAATAATTTCTCATTTCACTTAATTCTGCACAGCAGTGCCCTTGTCATCTGTGGGCTTGTGGCACAATAGTAGCGTGTCTGACTCCTGATCAAAAGGTTGCATATTCAAATCACATCAATCTCATAGCCTCTAGACTCAGTTAATTGCTTCTCCTTTATATCGAAGCCAAGCTTGTTGTTTGGTGGTGTTGCTTGATAGTGTTTCTCCTGTTCAATTGTGCATTTTCCTGTCAGTTTTATATTGGGAACACTGTTGCAGGGATGTTGTTTGCCCAAACACAAAGTGTTCATCATGGGGTTTAAACACACAACCGCCTCCCTCTGAGCAGCTGCTTCATTCAGTCAGTAACAATGCCATGCTGCTAACATTATGCAGGTATTTTCTCACTTCATTTGTAAACACGCAACTTTACGTTTCAATCTATAAGGAGATTTCAGCTCTTGTTAAAGCAGATGGCAGTGAGTTCAGGAAGAAATGTTTCCAATCAACAACAATTCCTTTTACAGTTGGAAATATCTTAATTGAACAGCAGGAGAGGAAACTGCAGTCCCACAGCCCCTCTTCACATTAACGGTGAGGCTGAATTTTATAGACTGCATTGGTAAAATCCAATGGCAGGCAATGAGTTCAGTTCCAATGCTGGTTGGTGCTGACCGCTTCCTGATTTTGTGTGAGTTACAGGCAAAGTCTCCAGGAAATATATACCACGTGGATGTATTGCCAGGACAACAGAACAATGAGTCTAAAGTCAGGAACTTGAAAATCACCTAATTTTGAAATTCAAGAAATAGGACGCACTGAAGATGCATCGGATCTTCACGATCTCCCTGAACTCTCTGTGATGAGCAGAATCCAAGCGAGAATGATCTTTTTGCTAAGATTACAGCAGAAATCTGAGCGGACTCCTCCTGAAGGTTTTCCAAGACACTGACGATTTCTTCTTCCTGTGTGACATGTTTTATTTTGATCAAAGAAATCTTTATTCTCGGATGAGGTGGACAGGATTGTGAGTGTTCCCAGCATTTTCTCAGTGTGAAGGCACGACTCTGTAAAAACAGCAAAAGTGAAAATCTGTGACAGATTGAGAGGCACCTTTAATTCACTGACACAAGGAATAAGGAACAAGGCAGAAGTAATGCTGATGAATCAACTTTCACAATTAAGTTGTAGCTTCTTTAATGTTCTCGTCGTTAGGAATGAGCTTTCTCCACTGTAACATTGATTTAAAATTCAGACAGAGAATGACTCCATGTTGCTGTTGTGCGAGTAGTCACAGTGGACAGTGCTTCTTAACAAAGATAAACTAGGTCGTTGAGTGTTTGTGGAGTGGTGCTGGCAGTCAGTCTTACTTAGAATGACTTTCAATTCAGTTGGAAGAATCCAAAATGTCATCGGTGGAAAACAAATGCAGAGGGAGCGGAGTGAAAGGGCCATAATTAGCTCCCAGGCATGACAGCGTGAAACTAAGACAATAATTTTATCCAAGTCCACCCCCCCAAACAATTTTGGACCTATCGATTAAATAAGAAAATGGACAAAATGATGGAGGAGCAGTAGGACTAAATTAGGAGCAGAAATATTGGACCCATCGAATCTGCACCTTTCAATGATAATGTTCAACTCCATTCTGCTGCCTTACTTGGATAACTCATGACCATCTTATTGATTCGACGTCTGTCTAGCTCAGTTTGACAATATCCAACAAGCCAGCCTCAACAGCCGTCTGCGGGAAAGAATTCCACAAGTTCACTGGCCCCTGAGCGAAGAAATTCCTCCTCATTTCCGAATTAAATGGGCTAAACCTTATTCGGATATGATGTCCTATAGTCCTTCTCTCTCGTGCTCGGGGAAACCATTTGTCCATATCTAAGCTGTCAAGGCCCCTAAGAATATTGAATGTTAATAAATGTTGTTATATGATTATAAACTTCAGTCAGCCTCCTGTGTTCCAAGGAGAACAGTCCCAGTCTAACCAAACATTCTGCAAGGTTTCATCTTATCCAGTCCTGGCAACATTCTTGTAAATCTCCGCTGCAACCTGCAGAATTCTTGAATATTTTTGAGGCAGGTAGAAAGATATTGTGCTGAGCAAAGATTATCAAGTTTTTCAGGGATTGAGTGGAGTAGGGATTTAGGATTAGAATCCGATTGACCCTGCATGTATAGAATGCTAGGACACTGAATTTCTCTGATTCCAGCGCTGGGAACTGGGGTTAAGTGAACTTCTGCAGCAGTGGTAACTTCCTTGTGTGAGGAAACTGTTGATGCAGCCGACGTAAAACTCGATTTCCAATTAATAAATACATACAAGACCGCAGCCCAGAAGAATTACTTCATTTCCACCCGAATATTAATTACATTTGCCAAGTGAATATAAGAAAGTAATGTTTATATTTTGAAACATAACAAATATGATGTAGCCACTCAGCCCATTGAACCTGCCTCGCTGATCAATGGAATTATGTACGAAGTCCTGCTTCACTGCCATTTTTCTGCACTATCCCATGATTTCTTAATATGTTTAATCTGTCGAAATCTATCAATCTCAGTTTTATATATTCTGAATGCTGGACATTGACATCCTCCATGGCCCTGAATTCGATAGATTTTGTCCACTCGTTTCAGTAAGCTATTTGATAAGTATTTCTGTTGTGTTTCTGGTGCTGCTCCTGGCATGCCCTCCAGCAGTGTGCTTATTGGACGTTTCCTGGTGCCTCGTTGTAAAGCGCCATTGTCGTATAATGGTTAATATTCTGCACATAGCCACAGCAGCTTCGACTCGAAACCGAATCACAGCAGTGTTTGTTTTCCCTTTTATTTTCTCTTAATATATGCAACAGTAACACAGTAGAGGATCAACTAATATTGCAAGAAGGCATACAGAGGCGTGTGAAATGCTGAGGTTGTGGTGACATTTAGACAATGGTTAGAGATTACCTTGATTCAGGAGATAAGCATGTAGAATCTGTTTACGTAGAAATGAGGAATAGTGAGGGAAAAAGTCACCAGTTGGTGTAATCTACAAGCCTACAAGCCTACTAACGGTAACCACAACATGAAAACAAACATATAAAAAACAGATATTGTGTGTGACAGATAAAGGGATGACAATAATCATGGGTGACCTTAATTTCCCCCTCTCTCACTCCCAGCTCCATTGCAAATAAAGTTTACAGAACCATAAACAATATATCAAATATGTCCCATAGAACAGCACTAGACATATCCTGGCCTTCAATTAATCTACACGTACTTCGTTTCTGTCTTTTCCTGGGAAACCATCTCTTTCATTGTGAGCTTCAGGAGAGGAGGCCATTTTTTGCCAGAAAAATAAATATGTCATTCACCTTTGTTGGCTTCATGCACAAGAACACTCAGGTTCCTTTGTACCTTACTTTTTTTGGAAATTTCTCTCGATTTTAATAGTAGTCTACCTTTTGATTCTTCCTACCAAAGTGCAAGAACTCACACTGCCGACATGAAACTGCATGAGCCAAGTTTTTGTCCACTCAGTCAACCTATCTATATCCCTTTGCAGATTCGCATGTCCTTACCACAACATGCCCTCCGCCTATTTCGTATATTCAGCAAAACTGAACACATTACACTCTGGCAATTCCTCCAAGTCATTAATGCAGAGATAAATAATTGCAGCCCTGTGACTGACCATTCTGACACTCCACAAATCATATCTTTCCAACTTGAAAAATATCCATTAATCCCGATTCTGTATTTTATGTTAATTAACAACGGGCAGCCCATGCTCATTTATACCTAACAGCGTAAACCCCTCCCTTGTGCAATGACCTGAGAAATGGCTCCTTATTGAGTGCCTGTTAAAAATTCAAAGGCACTTCTTCTGCCGTTTGCCTTTATCAACTGTGCTTGTAATATTACCAAAGAAGTCTTGCAAAATTTTCAGAGATAGTAGGAACTGCAGATGCTGGAGAATCTGAGATAACAAGGTGTAGAGCTGGATGAACACAGCAGGCCAAGCAGCATCAGAGGAGAAGGAAAGCTGACGTTTCGGGCCTAGACCCTTCTTCAGAGTGTGATTTGCCTTTCAACAAACGATGTTGACTGTGTTTGACTGCAATAACCTTTTTCAACGTTCTCTATTACTTCCTTTACAATTGTCTCACATTTCTCAAATGACAGATAAGACACTGGGACAGATGGAAGTCTTTTGGCCCATTAGGTCAATTACATCTTTAAATGAAATCATGGCTAATCCTCAACTCCACTTTTCTGCCTTATCACAGTGGGCCTTGAATCCCTAAATGGCTAAATCTCTGTCTATCTCAGCCTTATCAGAACTCTGCTGGAAGAATTCCACAGATTTGTTACCCTCTGAATGGGAGAACCTCCCCCTCATCTCTGTATTAAATGGGCAACGCCTTCCCCTGAGATTACGCACCCGGGTGTAAATCAAAGCACAGCAAACCCCCAAAGTCAGTTATGAACTCACTGGCGTATCCAGCGGCAATTGTGAGTATTTGAAACAGTTTCGTTTTTGACCGATGGTTAAACAAACTGCCCTGATTTGCACATTAGATTGGCCAATGAAGAATCTGCTTCAAAAGTACTTCATTGGTTGTGATTTAGATGATGGTGAAAGGAGCTTTCAAAATACAAATACATCCTTCCTTCTCAATCCATTGATCTGACTATTAATCTCTCTGCTCATAGAAATGGATTCTTCCCATTCACTCTATTTCTCAATAATGTCGTTCAATTTAATCTCCGTTCTGATCAAATACAGGATGACAAGAAATATATGGATTGTGGCATGGAGAAGACAAGCCGAATGCTCCTCTTTCCTGTTGAAACCATTCCATGAGAAATGTTAAAATGCAGCACTCCTCCCGTAGTCGTGGCCCAGTGGTTAAGGCGATGGGTTAGAAATCCATTGGAGTTTCTACATGCAAGCTCACGTCCTGCCGACTATGTTTCCTGAACACATTTTTTTTCAAGTAACCTTCTGATCAATGAGTTATCGCTCAAACTCGCGAAAATCCGGAGAGTCTGGTCATTTATTGACATTCAGGAAACACGAGTTCTGAACAAGAAACTTACCATACTCAAAATTTTAGCTCTGTTTCTCTTTCCACAGGTACCACTAAACGTCTTGAGCTCCTGCAGTATTCGCTGTGTTTAATCTACATAACTGGTTTTGCATTAAATTTCTTGAATTGCAGTCCTCTGGTAACTGACCCTGGTCAGTGGCTACAGTTTCTCCCCACCATCACCCCGCCTCTTCCTGCCACTCCCTCCCCCACTGCTGTGAACAGCAGCAGGAAATCTCTGGTTAAACTTTTCTGCTCCAAAGAGAACATTTCCGATCTCGGGAATCACTCCACTAAACGGGATTTCCTCATCCCTGGACGTGTTGCAAGGCGGAGGATTGTGAAGAGATTTTGGAAAAATATTGACAGTTGGATGGGGGGTGGGTGGGGAAGAGGTGGGGGTGGGGCGATGTTAAGGAAGCAAAACAGAAAACCCATTCTCCAGCTTTTTGAATTTTTAGAAACTCTTGGAAACCGGAATCACAGGAGAATGAAGGGTAAACTTTCCGACTGAGCACAAACAGTCAAGATACCTGCCCCTCTTTTAAAGGCTGGGACATTGACTCTGATGTTCTCGGGACATGAACTGACTTGAGACATTGAAAGGATTCTCGTTTCTGTACATCAAGAATTCAAATCTCATCTCGGCTACGGGACAATGAGACAAACAAAAACTGCTGGAGAAACTCAACAGGTTTGGCAGTACCTGTGGGATAAAACAGAGTTCTGAAACGTTGACTCTGATTCTCTGCCAGATCTGCTGAGCTTTTCCTGAAATTTATGTTTTTGTTTTTAAATGAATGGTTATCCCATCTACTGGGATGAAACAGCCAGATCTACCGTGTACTGAATTTAACCCTTTAGAAATATGAGAAGTGATTGGATTCAAACAAACCGAGTAATGAGTCACTCTTCCTCAGCTCCACAGAGAGAAAGAGAGAGACCTGGAAAGCAGAGCCGGTGCTGCGATGCGTGTAGTCGTGGCCGAGTGGTTAAGGCGATGTACTGGAAATCAATTGGCTATCCCTGCCCTGTTTGAATCCTGTCGACTACGGTTGAAAGCTGAAAGGGATTTGCTTCTTGTATTCTTGTTTGCGAGGGGTATTACAGGAGAGGTGGCCGACAAATACTTCACCCAAATCGGTTTGAGGGGCATAGGCCAATCACTGCCTGTCAGAGAGCAAGAAGCAAAAAACCTCACACGATTTAAGGTACATTTAAATGTACACTGACGTTGCTAACCTTCGTGAGCCAATAAGGCAAGTGCCGGAAAAGGAGACGAGAACAGTCAGGGGCTTGAGTTCAACTGCTGCAGACATGATGGGCTGAGGGGTCTTTTTCAGTGCTGGGGACCTCTTAGACCATAAGCGGTGAGCTTAGATTGTGAAGTGATAGGACAACATTTGCAAAATGCACCAGAGCAGGAAGAGATCGAACCGACTCTCCCCGATCTATCTGTCAGACACGTTATCCATTGGGACATTGGGATTGGGGTAACTGGCACTGTGAATATTCCTGGAATCACTAACTGGGAGAATCAGGAAGATGTGATCCTGGAGTCTCTTTACCCATCCGTTTGCAAACCCATCGCTTCTCAATCCCTCGTGCCTTACATTTCATGGCCCTGCTGTCCAGGTAATGATTGGCTGCACAATCTGCCTGTGTTTGTATCAAGCAGCTCATTGACCTCGGAATTGGGCGGTCAGAGAGGGCTAGAGTTGAGACGGGGACACAGGCAGGAAGAGATACGACATGTCGTGTGTCAGTTGCTTTAAGTTAGGGATGCCTGCCGGAGGCTGTCCTGTCAGATTCTCAGGAGCTGCAGTGATTGGGTCGGTGAGTATTCGAAATTAAAAGTTGCACGTGAGCAGCCTGTGAGACTATTTTAGTTCACTGTTCATTTTATATCCCAGTTCAAGGAAACAGTTTTCATTGTCTGCAGAAGTCGCTTGTGTTCCACCTAAAGCTGCCTTTTATCGCAGAAGCTTGTGCCTCGGGATGGAGAGCGGACGTGAAGCACTTTCTGCTCTTTGAAAAGTCTGAAATTCGGAGACACTTTGAGAGTGGAATGTCTCGTACTGGACTCATATTCCCTGGATAATGTGTCTGTCTACTATGACTGAGGTAAAGAGTTATTTGTTGTCTCAAAAGATTGTGAATCTTCAGAATTCAAAATAGAATTCCTAATCCACCAGAAAAAAACAACAATGCCACCACAGTTATAATATGACAGCGATGTCTTTACTGTTGGTGTAAAAATGAATGAGGGTGATCTTTTCAAAGAGCAGAAATGGGAAATGAGAGATGTGGACAATGAAGTGTCGGAAAATGTGAAAGGGGATGAGGTGGATACACAGAGTCAAAGAGAGACAAATAGAGACACATATCGTGATAGACGCTGAAAGGACCAATTCTCCATTCGAAATGTCTGCTAACTGACAGAAAGGAAAAGAAAAATGTCTGTGCCATTACCACAACATTCCCTGGTAAGGCTACAGTTTATCCAGCCTCACCTCGTTATTCTGACCAAACTGTGAATGAAGGGATGAGAATACAAGAAAAAGAGAAGCAGAAGTGCTTGTGGAACAGCAGAAAGGAAGTTCATGGTGAATCGAGCAGAAAAAGAGAAGACACTGAAGCAGCCTCCTGATGACAAATGTGTTTTGTTTGCCAGTAAAACTCACGGCTTCACAAATCAGGGACATTGAAGTGAGACAGTCACGGTGATTATCTTTGTTGGTTGTTCACGCTGTGAATGTTATCGTTCTTGCTCAGGTCTGTGCTGACACCACAACTCTGCTGCATGTAAACATCACACATAAACCGGTGATAGGTTCTGAAAACTGAAAGGTCTCCAGCTGCGCAATGAGACTGACTCCCTGCGTTAGAAGCTTTTGCAGAGCCTAATGTTAACAGATTCTGTTTTGCAATTTGTCAGTGTATTCGGATATTGAGAGAAACACTGGTGTTTTGAGACTACCCAGGAACGTAGCCTCTTGTGTTTTCCTATTCATCGGCACAGAAGATTGTCAGTTGGGATTGTGCCTTCAGCAGATAGCTTCTAAACTTTGTCAGCTCCACAGTTATCCAGTCAGACCCCGGACATTCAGGTTTTAATACAGTTATTCTCAACATGTACCTTCATTTAATTCATAGAAGTCTATGAAGAGATTGGAATCAAATAAACCCACGAATGATTTTCTCTTCCCCAGCTCCACACAGAGTGAGTCAGGGACAAGCTGTAGGATTTGAACCCTCACTCTTCAATCCCCCAGCAGAAAGCGGCCACTGCAGCTTCAATCAGCCGCTTCGTGTCCATCCTTGGGAGGCAAGATCTTCCAACCGGGGCCAAACCTCCCAATACACAGAGCACAAGCTCAAGAAAACACGCGGAGATGACATCCCGCCCAGTAAACTTCATAGCAGCATTGACGCAATCTCCGAGTGAGTGGAACTTCCTCTGAGCGTCACTTGGCAAACCTCAACTTATATAACTAGTGGAAATCTGTGCCTTATGAACAGTTCTTCACATGTGAAAAAGGGAGAAAATCATTTTACATTTTACAACGACTGCAGCAAATTCTCCTTGACTTCAAATACTTGTAACCGAACTCTGAAAATCAAGTCCGCAGATGCGGAGCGGCAGAAGTTGCTGATGTGCTGAGGAAACAAAGTGCTGAAAGTATCGAGTGAGACTCGGCAGACAGATACACATTTCACACATTCCGTCACAGAAATGACTGGGTTTATTGAAGCAGATTCACCGTTTTTCACAGTCACTGGCAGTCACATGGGCAGCTAAGGGATGAGTGCACCGACGCTAAAATATGAATTGTGAATGTTAAATCCCGGAACAAGGGCTTTAAATGGATTATAATGATCTGAAAGGGTAACAACTGACAATCTCAATCGCAAATAACATCATTTACATCTTCCAGAGGAATGAACTGGAAACTTCAGATTTTCTCGGTGGATTATCTTTGACACCTTGAAATTAGGTTGCAGGCAATTTGGCTCAGTGGGAAATGGGGAACAAGGTAAAAGGAGCCTATGGCTAGCCAGCTCAGTTGGCATAGCCTGAGATTCTTAATTTCAGGGTCGCAGGCTCGAGACCCACAACAGGTGTTTTCGTTTCTTAGAACTTAACTTCCTGAAGAGAAGCTGAGCTTTTTATTCCTCCAGCAGTGCCGCTGTCTGAAACGCAGTTTCTTCCTGCTGCTCTTGTTCAGATATCGGTTTCCAGTTTCTGAGTGAAAACTGTCTCCGCTTTACTGGAAGTCCCAGAGATCAGTTTGCAGGTGCAGACGCACGTATAATAAACAATAACAGTTTCAAAGCCACTACCCTGCTCTAATCCTGCATCAACAAAACTGTTCAGAGTCACAGAATGAAAATGGTCACTCCCTGGGTGGCTTCATGTCAAATGGAGCTGAACCAGATTTAACTGATTCAGAGGATTCCGCGGAAAATGTCAGTGATGTCTCCCTGAACGTTACACAATTCACAAGGAAAATTATCTTCTTTTGTGACTGTGTGGATTTACTCAATAAAATCTTTATTTCTGGCAACAGAAGGAGAAGATTGTGAGCTTCCAGCGCGTGACTGAAGTGATCTGGGTGAAAGGAGAAGTAAAATATTCCCAGAGCAGAGAGAGCTGATTGGTCCAGGATGGCTCTCTCATCTTCTGTTTAACGAAAAATGAAATTGCTGCAAAATTCAGCTGGTTTAGCAGCATCTGTGGAGAGAGAGCAGAATTAAAATTTCGGATCAAGTGAGCCTTCTTCAGAAGTTTTTTTTTTGCTTTTTCCATTCACATCTGCGTCTGCCTTTCAGCACTCTCACTTTTTCTTTAATCCAGCCTGTCTTCCAAAATAGCTGCCAGTCATACATTTGCTCATGTCCAGGTCCAGAAAACTCTGCAGGAAAATGCACCATTACGGAGAAAGACAAGCAAAGTTACAACTTGTGCCTGCACAAAAGTCCGAACAGCCTCGCAATTTGATCTGTGAAATCCTGAGAGCGGAAACACAACCGTCGGTCCACCTCGTCAATTTTGACCAGATATCCCGAATTAATCTAGCCCCATTTGCCTGCAATTGGCCCTTATCTCTCTAAACCCTTCCGATTCATACACGCATCCAGATGCCTTTGAAATGTTGTAATTTTTACGAACCTCCACCACTTTCTCTGGCAGTTCACTCAATGCAGCTCCGGTGAAACACCTTCTATCTTATTCAGTCAGCGGCAAGAGACGTAAAGGTGACTCAGGCGCGAGACCTTTTCACTTCTTGAATAAAAAGCAATCACGTGCTGTTAGCACCTCTTTTTCATCTCTGATTGCCTTTTACGTTGTGTCAATCTGTTTAGAACCTGCCTTTTGTGCATCTTGATTTAAGCACCGTGGAATTTGGAAAAATTTAGTGAGTCACTTTTCTTCATTTCCCACACAGTTTTCCAAAGCAGCTGGCATCCATGTGACATTTGCTCATGTTCAGATCTGGAAAGCTCTGAAGGAAAATGCACTGTTAAGGAGAAAGAGAAGGAAAATGGCAACTGGTACCTGCACCGAGGTTCGACCAGCCTCGCAATGTGATCTGTGGTTCTCGGATTCTAGTGCGAACCAGGCTTTTCAGATGGAGGGTTTTCTTTGAGACACTTATTCTGCAAAACCGGCGTGGTAACTGTAAGTATGCTGCATGGCATTATCTAGTACACGGCCTGCTCAGCTTTGCGCATTTTCCATGTAGTCAGGTGCTTTTCATGTTATGTGTAAACGCGAAAGTCGTTCTGTTTCGAGCAATGAGTGAAATCATTTGTCAAAGCTAAAATGTAAATTCCAGAAATGTGGTGCAGTCGTGTGTTCTTTATCGAAGCATAACCGAATATACTTTCTCACAGACACATTACATTTGTTGTTCAACCGAATCTCACAAGATGCGTTCAGCTTACCGTTGATATTTGTTTTGATTGATGGGCTATCAGCATCTGGTGTGAGGCTGACATTGTGGATGGGTAATTCCGAGCAGGTAAGAAAATGGACGAGAAGGATAGGGTACCGTATTGAATTTCCCGGTGCCTTGCCTTTGGTTGTGTGCAGTAGCAACATTGGAAAATGTCATATTTCAGCAGTGTTCCAATGCTGTGATCATGTGGCCGAGCAGTCTCAGGCGCTGGATTTCGGTTCCAGTCTCTGAGCAAGCGTGGGTTTGCATCCCACTGCTGCCAACTGTTGTACCAAAACTTGGGAGGGATGCACTACGTTTAACTTTCCTTTGCTTCGCCAAAAGCAATGTGGGACAGCACAAATCCTTCATCGAAATGCCGTCCAAGTTGTTTTTCCATCGTGCAGTGGTAATCACATGCGGAATGCCCCCAGCATGATAGCGGGAACAAGCAGGCTGCGGTACTGCCTCATGTTCCAGGCAAGTTGCGTTGCTCACCTTATTCGCTGAAAGTGAGTGGAGATCGTTATTTCGCTGCTGCTGTGAAACAAAATCCTGTTTTCAATCTACTCACGGTTATTTGCCTTTTTTGGCGAAAAGGAGGGTAATTGAAATGTGAAATTTCTCTCATTTGCTTCATTTCTGTTCTGGAGAAGGGAGCTGATGAGCCACCTTCTTGAGACGCTGCAATCATTGCGGTGCAGGCACACTCATATTGTTGATCAGAAGAGAAACCTAATCGAATCGGGACTGTGATGTCTTGCGTTCACTTTTCGTGTGTCATTCTTACTCTGTTCTCTATTTTCCTGACTTGAGCAGTTTCTGGTAAGTGGCGTTGGGCTAAACCTGCAGTGTATTTGGAGGAGCAGTTTGGAATTTTCCCGATGCCAGTTGTGTGAGTAGTTCGTGAACCAGAGAATGGGAGGTGTTTCACAGAAATCATTCATACTTCCGTGCGTCTAAATATGCGTTCGACTTGTCATTTTGCTTCCGTTGCGTGTTAAGAGCTGTCTGTTTTTGGATTCGCTCGAGACATAAGGTGCTAACACGGTTTGTGAGGTATCTTCCTGCATCCAAAATCCTCACTGAGAACCTTGGAAGGTGTCACAGAGAATGGTCATTGGGAGCAAAAGTGAGCAAATGCTGCGCTTCTGGCTGGTTTCAATCCTCCAACCATTTGGTTAACAGCCAAACACGCTAATCTATTGCGCCATAGAGACAGGCACCCAGTCTCCTGGAAGTCATCATTTAATGTCGGGGGTCAGCATATGTTGTGTCGCAGAGATGCACAGTGCAGAAACAAAGCCTTCGGTTCATCTCGCCCATGCCGACCAGATATCGTAAATTAATCCAGTACCATTTGCCAGCACTTGGCCCTCATCCGTCTGTGCCCTGCCGATTCTTAGATGCATTCAGGTGCCTTTGGAATGTTGCAATTTTTACGAGCCTCCACCACTTCCTTTGTCAATTCTTTCTATACACGTACCACTTTCGGCCTGATAAAACACACCTCAGGTCGCTTTTAATTTACTCCCCTCTCAACTTAACTGTATGCCCCCTAATTTTGCACTCACCCACTCTGGGAAAAAAGGCCTTGAATATTCACATTATCCATACCCCTCATGATTTTATAAACTTCTGTTAGGTTGTCCCTCAGCCTCCGATGCTCCAGGGAAAATTGCCCCAGTCTGTTCAGTCACGTCCCACAGTCTAAACCCTGCAACCCTGGCAACATCGTTGTTAATATTTTCTGGGCAATTTTACGTGATATCTTTTATTTTTAATAATATCAATAAAGCTGGACAACATCGATCTTTTTTTAAAACAGAGACCTAAAGCATTGAACGGCTGCAAATTTCAATACTATATGAAGATCAGCAGGTAGATTGCTTTGTTGCTGTGCTTTTGTAGTGTTGTGGTTATCACGTTCGGTTAATGCATGAGAAGTCCACGGTTCGAAACTGTGGTTCTTTATTTGTTACAGTGACAGGTTTCTGGATTGCTGTGGACAGAGCTACCTTGCTTACTGCTGTCGTCAGCAAACCTTGTTTTTTCGTTAAGCCACCCTACTCTGTTGTTGTTATGGAAAGGGGGATAATTCCAACTCATGGCGGTGGATAGCTCTGTTAAATTTCTCTCCTTCCTGTTCTGAATATGCACCAATTGTGGAGCACAGATGCTCATCCTTTATAAGAGTGCATTTGGCGTACCCGTATTCTTTCTGTCGTGGAGTAGTATCGCATTTGCATTAAGTGCAAAAGCATCCTGTATCAAAGTCAAGGAGAAGCCTGATTTCAGCGACTCATTCAGTAAACAACAGGAATTAACTGATTTACAGACTCAAAAGAGCAGCTGAAGGGCGATGATTGCAATTTGGTTCATAAATCAAAGTTCAGCTTCCGAAATCAATTTCAGTTTATGAGGGATATAAATTGGGGGCAGGGGGTGGACGAGAAATCTTCAGGTTTTGAGGATTGAAGATAGCAAAAATTGTTTATCACAAGGTGACACAAGGGGAAAGAGAAAGAGAAAAACTGAAGTTTTTTTTGCTGCAACAAAGTAGGCTCCATGAAGTCGCAGTTTTGGTGGTTTAGATAAAGCACCGGGAAGAAGGATGTTGTTAAAAACAGGATAAGCCAGTGAGCTTTGGTGAAGTAGTAGAAGAAAACACAGTGGAAGCTGAAAGGCTGAACCAGAATGTACAACCTGATCAGGGGTTTGTTGAGAAGAAAATGCTAGATCTCCTTAAAGAATTTACCTGCGAAGGCAAATTTATTCATATATGCCAGGAGCAGCAGGTAAAGAAATTGCAATTTTCAGAGATACGCAGCATGTCAATCTTTGATGGTGAGCAAAGAGGAGATATGCAATTCTGAAGGAGTAGAGTGATAAGTGTCATAGAGCTGTATAACATGGAAACAGAACCTTCAGTCCAACTCATCCATGTCGACCAGATATCTTAAACTGATCTAGTCACATTTGCCAGCATTTGGCCCATATCCCTCGGAACCCTTCCTATTCATATACCCGTCCAGATGTATTTTAAATGTTGTAATTTTACCAGCCTCCATCATTTCCTCTGGCAGCATATTTCATATACGCACCACACACTGTTTGAATAAAAGTTGGCCACAGGTCCCTTTTAAATCATATGCCTCTCACCTTTAACCTTTGAACTCTCGTTTTGGATTCCCCCATCCCGTGGAAAAGACCTTGGCTATTCATTCTATCCATGCCCGTCGTGATATTACAAAACTCAATCAGGTCACACCTCAGTTGTCGATGCTCCAGGGATCCCCAGCTTATTTAGGCTCTCCCTATATGTCAAATCCTCCAACTCTGGCAACATCCTTGTAAGACTGTTCTGAACCCTTTTCAAGCTTTTCAACATCCTTCCTATGGCAGGAGACCAGATGTGAATGCAGTATTCCGGAAGCGGCCTTACCAATGACCTGTACGTCCACAACATGACATACCAACTCCTATACTCAATGTGCTGACCAATAAAGGCAAGCATACTAAACACCTTCTTCACTACCCTGTCGACTTTCAAGGAATTGTGAAGTTGCAGTCCATGGTCGCTTTGTTCAGCTACTCTCCCCAGGACCTTCCCATTAAGTTTGTAAGGCCTGCTTTGATTTGCCTTTCCAAAATGCAACGCCTCACATTTACCTAAATTAAACACCATTTGCCACTCCTCGGCCCATTGGTCCATCTGATCAAGGTCCCTTTGTACTCCGAGGTAACTTTCTTGGCTGTCCACTACAACACCAATTTGGTTTCACCTGAAAACTTACTAACCATACACGCTGTGTTCACATCTAAATTCCTTATATAAATGATGAAAAGCAGTGGACCCAACACTGATCCTTGTGGCATACCGCTGGTCACAGGCCTCCAGTCTGAAAAACAACCTTCCATCACCATCCTCTGTAGTGCCAGAAAAATTGGTGATGCGTGGATTTCACGGTGAGAAGGAAAGTGCTCCATTATATAAATTCAGGTTAGAGTGTCCGGTGAAATGTGGAGAGGTGATGGTAGGGGTATTGAAGAAACTCTTGGCTCCATGATTACAGTTTGTCCATGATCATGATATAGCTGGATTACAGGTGGGAGTGATGCCTACTGTCATTGAAACACGAGTCAAAAATCAGGCGTCTGAGATATTACAGGAAGTATATTCAGGGATTTTTCCTGACTGTGAGTTAATAAATTCACAAAGCCAATGATTGATGTAAGAGGAGAAATCAAAGAATAAAGAAAAGGGATTTGAAGTACAATTATCCGACGCTATAGGGAATCGAGACCATCATATCTTCATGCAGATGAGAAATTGGCGGATGTTTATCAAGTCGAATTACCGGTGGTTTATAGAATGGATGTATTGTGGGCAGCATATGAATTACCAGTAGGAGGTCATAAGGGATTAAGGAAAACTCAAGACAAAAAAAAAAGCATTTTGACTGGCCTGGACTGCATATGGTTCATAGAATCCCTACAATGTGGAAACAGGTCCTTTGGTCCAACAGGTCCACACCGACCCTCAGGGTACACCACCAAGACCCATCTCGTTATAACCCATCTAATCTACACATCCCTGAACAATGTGGGCAATTTACAATGGCCAACCCACCTAGCCTGTACATCTTTGGATTGTGGGAGGAAACCAGAGCACCTGGAGGAAACCCACACAGACAAGGGAAGGAAGTGCAAACTCCAAACAGAGATTCGCCCAAGGATAGAATCGTACCCGCGTTCCTGGCATTGATTTTTGTTGGACATAGAAAACCTCAGGCAGTGATAATATCAGCGTATTTAATACCCATTCCTGCATTTCAGCAACATTGCATAGGACCCATATCTAAAACAAAAAGTCGGAATCAGTATTTGTTGACCACAATGGATGTGTCTTCTAGATTTCCAGAAGCCGTTCCATTTTACAATATCACAGCTAAAAGGATTGAGGAGGAGTTACTGAATTTTTTTGCGAGATACGGACTAATCACAGAAATATAATCAGATCAAGGGTCGAATCTTACATCAAAATTATTCTTGGAACTTATGGATAGCTTGGGAATAAAACAATTCAAATCCACTGAGTCCCAATCAGAGTCGCAGACAGCATTAGAACAGTGGCATCAAAATTAAAAGAACATGTTCTGGGCTTTTGCCAAGGATTGATAAAAAAAAACTTCCATTTGTACTTTTCAAAATTAGGGATGCACCAAATTAATCTACCAATTTCAGTCCATTTATTTAGTTGTGTCAAATGTTATGGAAAGATTAAATACAGCTTGTGAGTTGGCTAGACAATATTTAAATATAGAACATCATGTGATGAAACAGGAAACAGACAAGAAGTTAAAAATTCACAAGAGATAATGTATTAGGGTAACTTCCAGTGGCAGGTGAACATTTAAAAGCAATGTTTAGTGGACCTTATCAAATCGAAAGGAGATTGAGTTAGGTGAATTATTTGATAAGAACAGACAGAAAGAAATCTAACAGAGTACATCATGCAAATATGCTCAGAGGGTATTCTGATAGGGAAGGAAAGCAAAAGAAGAATGTGTTACTGGTTACAACACCCACTATAATTGCCGAGTAACGACCTGTTGTCCAACACCACAAAGTTCCCATTGCTCTGGCTTCTAAATCAATCACCGCACTGTTTCCATGGTAATACATTGGTCGCACATCCACTGTTTTCGAATTGCAATGGCCTGCTGCACCACTCCAACTCTATTCAGTTAACAACAGACTTTTACCCCACCCACATCCTGTTCTTCTAGCAACAGCCTGTGGATGCACACCCCTACACTACTCCCATAGCAACTGAATGTAACCTATCCCCACACTGTCGTCCTCGCAATGAAAGTTGAGAGAGGATATTGGAAGAGAGGTGTGGAAAAGTGAGATAAGTGGGAGAGAGGGAGATTGGGAGGAGAAAATAGTGCAAGGGAGAGAGAGAATGAAAGAGAATGGTGGACTTAGGGACAGTAAAACAGAGTGAGAAAATGGCAGGGAGATTGTAGGAGGAAAGAGACAGTGGAACATTGAGAGAGTGGGAGGGAGACTTGGGGGAGAGTGAACAAGGGAGAGAGATGAATCCTGCCAAGGCCAGAACGGAGTGGGTGACCTAGAGGAGAAAGCAAAGACAGAATGACGTAAACTCAACTCCTGAGCTCGGGCCCGTTCCCCTCTCCTTCCTTGGAGACCAAGACTTGGGACAGAGGCTGTTTCTCTCCAGATCAGCTTCTTCAGCACAAAGACAAAACAATTGGAACGTTCTGCTGCTTGGTGCTTTTTAATGAACATTTTTATTATTTACATGTTGAAGTTATGGATATAGTCCGTCGGTTGCCCTTGAGTTGAAATATTGAAATGTGCAACCTGGGGTAAGGTTGCAAAAACCAGCACCACCCTCAGTCTGTGCGATAGTAGCAGGCTGCTTTATTGCTTAACATTTGTCTTGAAATGATAAAACTTCTCGATGGATTGATTAATGAGTGAATTTGATTGATTCATTTGAGTAAAGGGATTTTTCAACACATTCTTCAACTGATGTCTGAACTTAGTCTGGGTCACGGCATAAATCGCAATGTTTGTGCAGTAACTGAGGAGCTGTAGCATGAAGCCCAGTTCCTGCACAAAACGGTGTAGAGACACAGACTGATACTCCAAATCACACATCCGTCTCCATAGGGAATACAACATTAACAATGACCATAAAAGGATGAAATTACCCGAGATCACAAAGAGTAAAACAATTGACATTTTCCAGCTCTTCATTTCTGCGTCTCTCTGAAGCTCTCCATTTCTCTGAGCCATCAGTCTTCTGCGGGCTTGGCTGGTCACTAAAATGTGTCTGACGGTGAAAACATTGAACAGCAGAATCCGGAGAAATGGGAGAGCCGGGATTAGAATGTGGTGGAGGAACTCGATTGTGACCCAGATACGAGAGAATGAAGCACCAATTGCTACTTCACAAAACCAAGGGGAGTTTGTTGCTCAATACCAACCTGACAGCATAAAATACCAGAAAATGTTCTTTAAACAACTCAGCACAGTCACTGTTCCCAGAACCACAGCCGCCGTTTTCTCACTGCAATATTTACGTTTCAGTTTCTGGCAACAAATGGCCACAAATCGATCAAAGGTGAAAGTGACAGTGAAACAGACCGAGCAGTCAGTGGCTGCATAAAGCAGGACAGCGTGGATATTACATACGGGAATGGAAAGCAGGAAATAAAACTGTTCCCAAAAAACAATGGGAATGTGTCTCAATATCAGGTCGAGGATAATGACCAGTAGATCCACCACTGCCGTGGCCCCCAGGTAACGCCTGATACATGGAGATAATCCCCAATCTTTATAAAGCAGGAAGCAGATTGTCACTGCGTTAACTGTGAGGAAGGAAAGCAAACAAGTTATGCATCAAATAAGTTAAGCAAAGTTACCAGTTCGATTGAGAACCTGTTGAGAATTTCAGATGTGTCACTGTATTCAGTGATTTAAAGAAAATATTGTAGTTGAAATAACGAATGGTAAGTTCTGAATCACAAAAATGAGACGTAAATCACAAGAAAGGCTCCCTCCCCAAGCACACAGACACGCATCCTTAAGAACAGATGATTTCTAGAACATTCCCGTGCACTCGAGAGCAGCCACAGGCCACTTCTTTACAGTTCCTGATACGGAGGCGAAAAATATTTTTCTCCTTAAAGATTCTCTCCCAAATCCTTGAAGACGAATCGGGACTGGAAGTTTCTGCCTTTTAGTCTAAATTGTGGTCGCTCCTCTGTCGTGGAGAAAACGTGTTCACCACTTTCACTGCCTGAGGGGACTTCGAAACAGCGTCTCCTTCTCCCTCGAATGGATCTCTTCCCTTCGGATCTCATCTTTTGCTCAATTAACTGATGTCCAGCCGTTCGCAAATATCGTCAGTGCTATGTTGCCGAGAACGTCGGTTATAGACTCTTCTGCAGAAAGCATTTTCTAGCATTTTCTAGATGATATCGTTTATAGAATGCTCCAGATAACGTTCCAGACAATTTCCAGGTTCAGGAAAAGGCCTGTTTCCTCCAGTGTGTAATACAGGAAGATGGGCGGAGTTGTTTGCTTTTCAAACACAGAGGGACATAAAATTCAGGAGCCGGATGTGACCATTCAGCCTTTGAACCCTGCTCCACCATTCAATAAGATTGTGTTGTGTCTTGAGCTCCATGTTACATGAGCTTTCTCTCATGGAACCCGTTGGGTACCTGTTACTGACCATACAACACTCGGACACTTTCTACACTGGTCTTCTTCAAGCATATGTTCGTGAGACATTTTCAAAATTACGGACTCTCCAAACAATGTTCTCCATCAGATTTAAACTTTAATGTTATTTTAAGAGTATATCCACATAGCAATCAAAAATATGCTTTATGTGTGTCAGGATTCACTTACAATTAGGACATGTGATTATTTCAGTTGACTCACCTTATTGCATTTCACCGATGACAGCATGTATTTCATGGTCTCGTCATAAAATACAATAAGTGGTCCTGCGCAGCGAATGTCAGGGATTAGGAACCAAATTAAAGAGCAGGAGCTCTTTGCGTTATTACCCGAGCCATGTGTAAATCGACACAGAAAGACAACAAATTGAGAAGTAAACTTGCACGAAAGAGGGGTTCAATTCCATGGCACATTGGCATCAGCATTGAGACAAGAAGGAACTGGAACATTGGGCTGGGTTCCACCTGAACCGATCTGCAACCAGGTTCCGAGCAGAAAGGTTAAGTCGTGTGGTTACAAGGACTGGAAACTAGTTGAAGAGTGGAGGGCTCGGGAAAGATAATTAAAGTCTACAGGACAAATTAAATGAAATGGAGCGGGTGGGTAATATAAATTCAAGCAAAATAGAGAGGGGTAAAATATGAGAAAAGAGACAGTTAACCCATCAATGAGGGTGTTGCACTTAAATGCACATGACTCACGAAACAAAGTAAATGAGCTTGTAGCTCAGATTGAATTTGACAGTTACAACGTTGTGGTATCACAGAGCCGTGGCTGCAAGGGGATCAGGGCTGTGAAACAAATGTCCAAGGATATATGTCCGATTGAAAGGACAGGCAGATGGACAGAATGGGCAGGGATACCGTGTTAGTAAGAGATAAAATTAAATCAAAAGGAAGAAGTGCTAAAATACAGACTATAGCTGCATGGTCAGAGGCTAGAAGTTACGTGGGCAGAGTAACTGCAAAAGGAAGAAAATATAGTCCCTGTGGGAGTTGCGTACAAGCCTCCTAACAGTAATCAGGATGTGAGGCAGAAAATAAATCTGGAGTTAGAAACGCCATGTAAGAAAAACACTATTTCAGTAATCTTGGGGGATTTCAACATGCAGATGGATTAAGAAATCAGTTTGGCAACGGATCCTATGAAAACAAGAATTTGTGGAATGTATACGAGATTTGATTTGGACCAGCATATGGTAGAACCCACTAGAGAACAGGCAATTCTGGATTTGGTGATGTGTAATGCAGCAGAATTGAATATGGAGCCAAAGATGAAGGAAACCCTAAAGACCACAATATGATGATGCCTCCCTGCAGTTTGAGAAGGAGAAACTGAAACAGATCTAATAGTACCATTGACTAAACATAGCGACAAAGACGTGACAGAGGAACTGGCCAGAGTTGATTGGAAGGAGAGATGACCAGAGAAGGCGGTGGAGTAGTAATGGCTGGAGTAATTGGGGAGGCACACCAGCAATACATCCCTTGGAATAAGGGGAGAGAGAGGGAAGCGAGGAAAATGGCCAATGTTAACACCCCAGTTTAAGGTGGGAGGGAGACAGAAGATGGAAAATTTTAGGCTGGTTACGCTGACCTCGATCAATGGTTAGATTTTGTGTCCATTAGTAAGAACGAGGTTGCAGAGGACTTGGAAGTGCATGGTAAAATAGGGCAAAGTCAGCACGGCTTAATCAAGTAGATGTCATTCCTGATAATTCTGTTAGAATTATTTGAAGACGTAATGAACAAGTTAGACAAAGAGGGCCAGGAGGTGTGATCTTTGGATTTCCAGAAGGCCTTTAATAAGGTGCCGCATTGCAAAACGCTTCATGCAACGTCGTCTGGCATAGTTTGATACTGACCTCAAGGAGGAGATAAGTGACAAAAAAAAAAAAAACCAGGGCCAAAGATGGCTGAGGCCTTGAGATAACAGGAGGAGACAATTCAGCCTATCATTCAATAAGGTTAAGGCTGATCTATCATAAACCTCAACTTTTCTTTGGTGTCAGATCTTCGTTATTAAAAACTCGTTGGTATTTCAAAATGCCACACATCTCCTCTTTAAATACTTTCAGTAATCCAGCCTCCACAACTCTCTGGTATTGGGAATTCCAGACACTCATTAACGTTTGAAGGAAGAAATATCTTCGCATCTTCGTTAACGTGTTAAGAGCCACTGATTGAAAACTAGGTCTCGTAGTTCTAGATTCAAACACTAGTGGAAATATCTTCTCAATATCTAACCTTCAAGCCCCCTCTGAATCATGACTTTGAATAAGATCACACATCATTGTTCCAAACTTTAATGCATAAAGCTCTAATCTGTAACTCTTGAAGAGTTGAAACCTTCATCTCAGGAATTGGCCTTGTGAATCTCTATTAAACTGCCTCCAATGTTAGTATATCCTCTCGTAAGTATGGAATCAAAACTGTACGCTGTACTCCAGGTGCAATCTCACCAACACCATTACAATTATAACAGAATTTCCCTTTTAAATAAAAGTTTCCAGCCCCTTCACAATGGAGGCTAAAATTCCATTTGCTGTTGTAATTACTTGCTGCACCTTTGTGCTGAAATTTTCAGTTTCGCGCACAAGATGACCTATATCATTTTGTGCTCCACTGTTTTTTGAGTCTCTCTTCATTTAAGTAACAAACAAGAATTTTGATTCCTCAGGCCAAATGATGATACTTTTTTTTCTGACATTGAACTCCATCGGCAAGATGTGTGTCCAGTCATTCAATCTATCTATATCTCATTAGAGATTATTTTTGATCTCATCACAACATACTCTACCACAGATTTCTTTTTTAATTAACAGCTAATATGGATACATTGCATTCTTCCCCCTGCAAGTTACTCATATAGATCGTAAATAATTGAGAATCTAGGGCATACTATTTTTGTACTCCACTTGTTACGTCTTTCCAAGCTGAAAGAAGACCCATTAATCCCAATTCAGTCTTCTATTTGTTCACCAATTCTGAATCCATCCTCATATATTGCTTCCTAAACTAACAGCTGTCATCAAGTGCAATAACCCTTTATTTGAGATTTTAATGGATATTTCCTGGAAATCCAAATTTACAACATTCACTGGTTCCCTGTTATCAGGTCCACTTGTCTGATCCTCAAAAAAAACCCAAGCAAACTTGTGATATCCCTTTCACAACATCTTGGTGAATCTGCTTGATAATCAGGTTTTATTATGTTTCTTGCCATTTCCTCCTTATTAATGGATTTGAGCTTTTCCACAACAATGGATATCAAACTCATAGGCCTAAAGTTTCCTGCGTCCTGTCTCCCTCCCTTCTTGAACAGGGTCAGTGAACAAGTCCCAGTGATCTGTTGTGCCTTCAGTCCCATTATTTTGTTCAAAACTTTGTCGTTTGTTAAAAAAAAGGACTGTTACAAGATATTTCCTCCCATTAGTACCTTACTTGTATGTCCTTGCAATATTTATATTGTCCAGTAACATGATGACCAAATAATTAACTGTTATTTTTGAGTTCCGATTATGTATTCCCCAGTCCCATCCACTAAGGTGCCCGCACATCCTTGAGCTATTCTTTCTCTCTCTCTGTGCACAGAGAAACTTTTTTTTTATATTTCTTGCCAATTTACACTTCGAATCAATTTGCTTCCTCATGATTGGCTTTTCAGTCAACCGCTGCTAGTTCCTAAAAAATATTTCAGTTCTGGAAGGGTCACCGGATCTGAAACATTAACACTGTTTTCTCCTTCACAGATGCTGCCAGACCTGCTGAGCTTTTCCAGCAACTTTGTTTTTGTTTCAATCTTCTGGCCTATCTCTAGTTTACATCACCGTTCTTGCCGTAGTTTTTGATTCAATTATCTCATTGGCCACTTTTTCTAATCACAGGTTCAGCATCTTCTCATCGAGTCCTTCATTTCAGTTGAATAAAACTTTTCTAAGCATCATGAAATATGGGCTTAAATGCCTGTCATTGTTCCTGCACTGATCTTCCCCTTAGTCTATATTCATCTTCTGCTGCAATCAACAAGTCAGTCAAAGCCCCTGAGCTGTTGGTTAGACGCCTGGTTCTGTACAATGCTTCAAGGGGATTCCTCATCACATGTTAAGCGGACAGCGTCCAACACAGATGTTCAAAGGGCAGATCAGAACAAGTTTCAAAAGCGTGAGTTGAAGCTGCTGAATTAAAGCTGCATTGCCTCTCACCGAGCACGACACAGGATATATTGGGAATTATAATACAAGCCATATAACTTCATTGTTGCTGAGCTTTGCAACGATTCTAACAGAGCCCAAAATCATGGTCAGGGAGAAAACCAAAGGGTAACATATTCACTATAAATACAGAATAGGACTTCTACCCGAAAGGAAAAAGAAATCAGAGGAGTATGTGGAAATCGGGCGAAAATGAGACTGATTGGAAGAGAGAGGCCATAGAGGGGCCCTCAGGACTGAGGGAATTAAAATGGAGGCATTATCACTGCACTGAGTGGGTCAACAGAGAGAGACCCGTGAGGGACACTTCCAGTTAGAGAGTGAATGAAAAAGTTCACTGACGTAGTTAATGGGGTTTGTAAAGTTAATATCTGGACTCAGACTCCGAGCAGGAAAAATAACAGTGACAAGGAGTATCGAGTAAATTAGAAGATAGTAATGCAGTTACGCATGGTTTATAGAAATGATAACTGGAGAGTGAGACTTACCAGCGACATCAATGATAGCCAGGATAGGATAATAAAAATATTGAATAATGTAAAGTGCATATACGATCCGCATTGATATTGACGATCGATCATAATATGTAGAAAGATACCAAACATCATCGGATAAACTCCTGTCCATTGTTGTAACATTCCAGTCTGATGTTCTTGGATACTGATCCATTGTTGAAACTTTCCCGTCTATTGTTCTCAGATTCTGATGTCTCCTACCCCTTTGTCTGGAGTTGCAGATCCTTGTTAGTGCTGTAAGTGATTCTCCCACTCATATTATGGGAAAACACATTGAAGGGAGCCCATTTATCATTAAAAGACGAAAACCTTCCACTGGGATAACTAGAATCGATGGAGACTGACATTAATCACACTCACTGAACAAACAAGTTCAGTTAACCCGTTCCTTACATCTCCTTTCATATCACAATGAAAGGGAACATTTACTCCGGCTGAATTGGATCTATAACGATTGCTTGAGGGATGGACCATAAACCTTTCAATCTTCTTAATCTTTCTTCCTTGCATGTGGGGGAGGTGCCAGAACTCTGCAGGTTTTTGTATGTTCCATCATGTTTATAAAAGGAGACAAGGATAATATAACAGACCAGCTGCATTAGTTGCCTGATGGGAAAATTTGTAGAGATCATAAACCAAGGTAACAATATGCATTGGTCATTGATTTTGTGTAATGCCGCCCGTATTGTTAGGTGCCTTGTTATCACATTCTTTCTTAATATTGAGACATCGTTTAGAGCATTGAGACTGCTGGTCAGGAACTGGGGGCTGTTCCCATGTGCCCGTTACAGAGGGGTAAGAGGAGTACATTCAGCCTACACTAGCCTATTGCCACTTTAAAAGGCGGAAAGCTGGAATGTTGGCTTATTTTGGAAAGGGAATCATTCAAAACAGAGAGAGATGTTACTGAAACAGTACGAGGTCTTACTGGGAGGACACCTGGAATACATTGCGTTGTTTGTGTTCCTGTAACTGAGAAGGGAGGGCCTTGTGGCATGTACAGTTCAATAGATATAATTCACGGATTGTGGTGTCATTTAACGCCTCGAGCCTGTTACAGATGGACAGGAGGAAATCATTTAGCCTCTCGAGTCAGTTACACAGGATCAGAGGGAGGCCATTCAACCTTTTCCGCCTGTAATGAGGTCTCGAGCTGAGTGGCCCTGGCTGAAGCCAAATTGGGCATCACTGAGCAGGTTATTTCTTAGCAGGTGCTGCTTGATAGCACTGTTGATGACACCTTCCATCACTTTGCTGATGATCAAGAGTAGGTTGACGGGTTGGTAATTGGCCAGGTTGTATTTGTCCTGCTTTTTATGTACCGGACATACTTGGGCAATTTTCCACGTTGTCGGGTAGATACCAGTGTTATAACTGTACTAGAATAGTTTGGCTAGGGAAGCGGCAGGTTCTGGAGCACACATCTTCAGTACAATTGCTGGAATATTGTCAGGGGCCATAGCCTTTGCAGTATCCAATGTCTCCAACCGCTTCTTCATCTGACATGGAGTGAATCGAATTGTTTGAAGACTGGTATCTTTAATGCTGAGGGCTACTGCAGGAGGCCGAGATGAATAATCTACTCGGCACTTCTGGCTGAAGTACAATTATAAGCAGAAGAGTACGGTTCTCAGAGTATAGTCTGACCTCTGGGTTATGGGCCCAGTGCACTTCCACTGCGACCGTCTGCTTGCATAAGTGAAATACAAGTAAATAAATTACTCAGTGACAAGATCTGTTGAACTGAATTCTGTTTAGTAATATCTGAGAATGAAAAGCTCGTGAGAAGAATTGCTTTCCAGACTTGGGGATAGTGCACAGTTCTGTTCCCAGGGGTCAATATTGGGACCATCTCTCTTCTGGACAGATTTTATTGATCCACATTTGTGTACAGAGCGGATAATTTCAGAATCCTAAATGAGGCAAAGTTCACAAATGAATTAAACAATTCAGAAACCACAGAAACTGGTATTTTTCAAAAAAAAAAACAGTGTCTGGTTACTTAACATTGTTCTCTGTAATTTTCCTGAGCCTGATGCTTCAAAACTCACTGGCATTTCACATGCTGCTGTATGCATGTATTCTTGCAATCTTAACTGATCCCTTGCTGTGTTACTTTCGTAAATGTTAAGACTTAAACAAAAAAGCCAGGAGTTACAATCTTTTCAGAGACTCAGATTCAAACAAGGTCGCTACAGCCACAACACCGGGCCCTGATCATAGTGCAAATGCAGCAACGTTGTGTAAGCCCCCACGAAGCAGCCAATGAATATTGTGTTAGAGACGTGCAAGAAGCAGCACCAGATACATAACAGGAATACTCGCTAAACAGCAGACTGAGATGAAGGAACTCACAGTTGCAAAAATGTTTGGAATTTGGGCCTCAGAGGTCATTAGGTGTCGGTATTGAGCCGGTAAAAGACTGAGGTTGATAGACTTCTACAGATTAAAACATATTAAGAGCTCAGGGGATAGTGCAGAAAAATGGTATTGCAGTCAGAGGTCCTTTGCGATCTCATTGAACAGTGAGGTGAGCTCGAAGGGTTGAGTGGCACCATGAAACTCCTTACATTCTAAAATGAAAGCATTCTTTCTTAAATTCACTTGACGTCACAGTGATCATGCAGGATGATTGATCACGGTATGATCGAAACACAACAGAAGGGGATGTAACATGAATGAAAGTTATATAAAGCATCTGTTTCCTTTGTTCCATTGTTGCTCCAGTTGTGATTGACTCTTCGCTGGTTTAATAAAGACTGTTTCAAATATTGAACAAACCTTTCTGTCGAACTTATCATAATATGCTCATCAACAATCCCACAGGTTAAATGTGTGCTTCTTCTGTCTCGTTATATTTTTTTCCTGTTTCTCTTTTATTCAATGTAAGTCCATGGTAAGTCAAATGGAAGGAATAATGGCCGGGGAAATTGTGTTTTTTACCATTCTCCCAATTCAATCTACATTTTTAAAAAAACTGAGGTGACAACTTCCAATTATTGATTTATACTTTATTATAGAGCCGAGTATTCTGGACTCTTTCGTCAGATAGGCTGACAAGAATTGCACCTTGTTGCACAAAACACATAAGATGCAACAGAAAGAATAGCGGGAATCAGCGATGAGAGCGGAATTCGACCCCACGCGTGCGAACCACAATGGATGAACAGTCCATCGCCTTAACCTCTCAGCCATCTCTCACACCTGGTTAAAGTGCTACATGTGATCATATTTATCTCACTTCTCCAAACAGTTGAGTAAATTGCGCAGGGTGACAGATACTTCTAGTGTTAGTGAAATAACAAACAGCAGAGTACAGTTCCCAGAGTATGGTATGACCTCTGGGGTATGGGACTAGCGCGAGCTCGATGCTACACTTGCTCGCATAAGTGAAACACAAGTAAAGAAATCGCTCAGGGACAAGATCTTTCGGATCGATTTCTGTGAAGAATTGAAGCCGTGACAGTGGGATGTAACATTGTCTGTGAGGAATTGTTTCCCAGACTCGACGAGAATGCACAGTGCTGTTCTTAGGATTCAGTATTGGGCCGACCTCTCTTTCGGACAGATATTGATGTCCCGCACGTGTATTCAGAGCGGCCAATTTCAGAATCCGAAATAAGCAAAACTGACAAATGAACTAAACAACGCAGAACGCCACAGAAACTAACGTCTTCCAACGGAATATGTTTCAGTTAACATCACCCTTTGTCATTTTCCTGACCATGATGCTTCAAGAATCATTGGTCTATGTTCATAAAAGCTGCTCTGGGTAAGGCTTCATCTCACAACCTCGGCATCTATAAAACTCTGGTTAGACCACACTTGGAATATTGTGTTCAGTTCTAGTCACCTTATTGTAGGAAAGATGTGGAAATTTTCGAGAGGGTGCACAAGAGATTTACCAGGATGATGCCTGAACTGGAGGACAGGTTTTATGAGGAAAGGTTGAAGGAGCTGGGCTGTTTTTGATTAGACCGAAGAAGGATGAGATGTGACTTGATAGTGGTGTGCAAGATGATGAGAGGCATAGATAGAGTGGATAGTCAAATACTTTTTCCCAGAGCGGTAATGACTATTATGAGGAGGCATGATTTTAAGGTGATTGGAGGAAGGTATAGGAGAGATGTCAGAGGTAGGTTCTTTACACAGAGAGTGGTGGGTGGGTGGAATGCGCTGCCAGCACTGGTAGTAGAGTCAGATATTTTGGGAACTTTTAATCGACTCTTGGCTATGCACATGGAGGACAGTAAAACGTAGGGTATGCAGGTTAGATTGATTTTAATAGGATAATAGGTCTGCACAACATCGTGGGCCGAACAGCCTGTACTGTGCTTTACTGTTCTATGTTCTATTTCACACACCTGTCTGTGTGTCTTCTTACAATACTAATTGATCCCTTAACATGTCACTCCAGCACATGGAGAAATTTTGTCCAAAGTCAGAAACTAGTCTTTTCTAATAAATTCTGTTCTGCTCAACATTGCTGTGTGATACTTCCCACAGCCTGATGTTCCAATAATTCCTGCTCCATGTCAATAAAAGCTGCACCGGGTGAGGTTGGAGTTCACAGCCTCGGCATTTCACGTGCCTCTCCACCGTCATGGAAGGACCGCGCGCTCACCGATTGTGTCACTGGAGCCACAGAGCAGCTCCGCGCGCTCATTGTCATCCCCATTTCCGGTTGTATCTTCGCGGCTGGGCCACTGAGTTTCTCTTGTTCCGGGCCCGGGAACTGGATTAGATGTTCGTCCACAGCAGTGGTTACTTCCTTGTGTGAGAAAACTGATGAAGAATCCGATGTTAAACTGCATTGCTTTTGTAAGATACGTTTCCACAATATCCTGCACTGTCCCCCGAGTCTTTGATGTTTTGTAGAAATCTATCAATTTTAGTCTTCAACATACTCAATGATGATAGTTCCACAGCCTCGAGGAGCATCGAAGTTAAATATTCCAGCCTATTCTGAGCCTCCATCTTGCAGTCCACTGCATGGAAATTATTCCTGTTGTGTGGCTGGTGCTGTTTCTAGCATATCCTCTGCCACTGTACTTCTTCGGCTTTGAGAGCATGTTTGTCTGTGTGGCGTCATGATCGTATAGTGGTTAGTACTCTGTATTGTGGCTATAGCAACACCAGTTTGAATCTAAATTACGGCGCTGGTTGCTTGCTGTGTTTCAATTTCTTGTGACACTTGCTACAGAAATGCGTCAAAATATCAAACAACTTTACTTCAAAATATTCTCCCAGGTGATTATTTTTTTCCTTCTAACCCCCACTCTCTCACGTATCTGCGTTTGATGTATCAGCAGTCAAACCCACATTTTAGAGATTTATCTCCCGCCCACAATCACGAACCCTCCTTTAAGTCCCCACTTCCACTTCACTGAGCCATTGCACAATCTAACAGGAATTGTCACTTTGACATCGCAGAGTCTGTCCTATTGCGGTCAGTGTGGCTGAGTGATCGTGTCCCATTGCCACCATCAGGATGTTTAAACCAGTCGATCCATTTAGATACTGCCGTTGTGGGATCAAACCTCATGAAACAGCTTTTACTGATATGGTCCAATGATTATTGGAGCATCAAACTCAGGAAGAGGCTAAAGGGCAATATTGATCAAAAGAGACTTCGCTGGAAAAGACCACTTGTTGTGGCGTTCTGCATCATTTATTTCATTTTTTTTCATTCGGCTATAGTTAGAGCATGGTGTGCAGTTCTGTTACTCACATTACAGCAGGGATGTGATAGCACTGGAAACGATGCAAAAGAGATTTACCAGGATATTGTCTGGCCTGAAGAGTTTCGGTTATGAAGACAGGTTGGACAGACTGGGGTAGTTTTCCTCAGAGCAGAGGAGGACATGACTGAGGTGTACAAAATAATGAGCGATATGGCAAGGTTAAATTGAAAGAAATGTTTCTCCTTGATAGAGGGATCGATCACCAGGGGCCATAGACTTAAGATAAGAGTTCGGAAGGTTTGAGTTGATGTGCAGCAAAAACGTTTTCAGCCAACGGGTGGAAATCTGGAACCCATTGTCTGTCAGTGTCCTAGAGGCAGGTATTCTGATAACTTTGAGAAGCATTCAGACGGGAATTTGTGATGCTAACGCATGGAAAGCTATAGAACAAGCGATAGAAATAGAATTTGGATAGTTAAGCGTTTGTATTTGATTATTGCCCGTGTAAGATGCTGAATGGGCGACAATGCTTGCCAGCCCTCGGTGGTATAGTGGTTAGGATTCCCCACCTGTCACACGGGCCGCAGGGGTTCAATTCCCTAATAAGGAAGAGCCAAGCATTTTTAGGCCTTACAGTAAAAGTGATCCAGCTTCAATATCAACTGTCGCTGCGTGGAGTTTGCATGTTCTCGCCATGTCTGTGTCAGAGTGTTCCAGTTTCTTCCGACAATCCTATACGCAGGCGAGGTGAATTGGCTGCAGGAAATTGCCCCGTTGTGTGCAGGGGTGTGCAGGGATGTGCAGGCCAGGTAATTCAGTCATGGTAATGAGGTTGTCGGGTGTCATGATTTTAAATTGGGCTCTGGACGACAATGGTCACTGTTTCAAATCAGGCTCTCGGGTATAATGTTCACTCTCTTATGTTGGGCTCTGTGAGAGAATGCTCACTGTTTCATGTTGGATTCTGGGTGAGAACTTTCACTGATTTACATTGGGCTGTGGGGGAGAGTGGTTGCTGGTGTATATCGATCCAAATTCTACTCCTCCTATACCTTCACGGGTGTGATATGCGCTGCAAAAAATACCAACAGCCCTTCAATCAAAACAAAAATAAATGGCAAGCTGAACGTGTATTTTGAGACTCGGTGACAAACAATGCTATGGGTCTGTGAGAACGTATATTCCAATAAAGAAAATACGAACTGCACGACATTTCTGGGATTTAGATTTTCACATTGGAATATGATTTGGTCCCTTGTTCGAAATAGAATAACTTTCCAGTGTAAGTGTAACATGATCAGTACCGGACTGTAGGGAAAATGCACAAAGCCGAGCGAGTCGCGCGCAAGATGATACCATGCAACATACTCACAGTTACTAAACCTGTATTGCAAAATAAGCAGTCCGAAAAAAGTCCTTCGTCTCAAAAGATAAACAGATTTAGAATCCAAGAATGGCAGATCCCATTGCGAAATTGTTCTAAAGGCAGTGCAGGTATGAGCTACGTTATCATAATTCCTTTCACGTTCCCTGTCTTTCTGCTTAGCCGGCAGTATTCCGGCGAAGATTTCAACTTTTGGGCAGGAGCAAATGCCAGAGGTCACACGACACCATGTTATAGGTACCATAGTTACATGGGTACCAAGTTAGCCGAGTGTAGTGTTTTTAGAACAGTAAGACTGTGCTATTTTCTTGGTCGAAGATTGTTAAGGTGCAATGATGGCATTTCGTAAAATGATGTGGTCTCCCCTTCAGATGCGGGAGATTAGGGAGGATTTCAATGTTCCTGAAAAATATGTCTGCTGGAAGAGCGCTTGGTTACGAATCCTATCAGATCGCATGGATCGGTTAGAGCAGCAGCTGGAGGCAATGAGGAATTTACAGGAGCTAGGGGATGTGATGGATGGCTGTTTCAGGAGGCAGAAAGATAGCAGATACAGTCAGGTCGATAGGTTACTTCTAGCAAATGTAGGAGGGGTAGCCAGGTAGTGCAGGAGTCTCCTGTGGCCATCCCCATCTCAAACAAGTGTGCTGTTTTGGACAATGTAAGCGTGATGGATTCTCAGGGAACGTAGCACTCATAGCGAAGTTTCTTGTAGAAAGACTGGCTCTACTGTAATGAGAGTTACGTCAGGTTCCAAGTGATCGATTGTGATTGGGAACCCTCAAGTCAGAGACACGCTCAGAGTTTCTGCAGCCGACTGCGAGACAATAGGATAGTGTGTTGCCTACAGGGTGTGAGGGTCAAGGAATTATTGGAAGGGTATAGAATATTCTTAACAGTTAGAGAGACCAACAGGAGGTTGGAACTAACACTTTGAAAACAAAATTGGCTCAAAGGTAGAAGACAAATCACAGTGATGGGGGGATTGCTTATCAGACTGGAGACCTGTGGCCAGCGGTGTGCCACAAGGCTCAGTGCTGGTTCCGCTGTTTGATTTTGTCAATCTATAAATTGTTTCAATGTTAATACAATAGGTATGGTTGGTAAGTTTGCAGATGACATTAAAATTGGTGATGTTGTGAACAATGCAGAAAGTTACCTCAGAGTAAAACGGGACCTTGATCAGATGGGCTGATAGGCCGAGGAGTGGCAGTTTAATTTAAATAAACATGAGGTGCTACTTTTTGGTAGGGCAAATAAGGGCAGCACTTGGTAAGGTCCGAGGTGGTGTTGCCGAACAAAGAGACCTTGGAGTGCAGGTTCATAATTCCCTGAAAGTGGAGTCGCAGGTCGACAGGATAGTGAAGGAGACGTTTGTTATGCTTTCCTTTACTGAGGAATTGGAAGGTCACGTTGTAGCTGTAAAGGACATTGGTTAGGCCACTTTTGGAACACTGCGTTCAATTCTTTCTGCCTGCTGCAACAAAGATGTCATTAAACTTGAAACCGTTCAGAAAAGATTTATCAGGATACTGCTAGGACTGGAGGGCCTGAGCTATAGGGAGAGGCTGAATAGGTTGGGGCTATTTTCCCTGGAGAATCAGAGGCTGAGATGTGACCTTATAAAAGGTTATAAAATCATGAGGGGCATAGACAGGGTGAATTGTCAAGGTCTTTTTCCCAGGGTAGGAGCTTCCAAAACTAGAAGGCATGGTTTTAAGGCAAGGGGGAAAGGATTTTAAAATAACTTAAGGGGCAAATTTTTAAAGCAGAGGGTGGTGCATGTATGGAATAAGTTGCCAGAGGAAGTGATGGAGGCTGGTACCATAACAGCATTTAAAAGGCATTTGGATGGGTAGATGAATAAGAAGGGCTTATAGGGATATGAGTCAAATGCTGGCAAATGGGACTAGATTAGCTTAGGATACCTCGACATCATGAATGAGTTGGACAGAAGGGTTTGTTTCTGTGTGGACATTTCTATGTCTTTATGACTCCTCGCTATCCTGTTTTAAACACTTTCAGTCACAATGGCTACTTTCTATTCTGCAAGATCCTTTCCAGAGTCGTAGGAGCTCTGAAGAACTTGGACCTTCCTCATTATTCAGCGATGTTTCTCATCGAAAAATGGAATTTACAGTACAGAAGGAGGCCTTAGACTCATTGTGTATGTACCAGCTTCTGAAAGAGCTATACAGCAAGCTCAATTCTCCAGATTTATCTCCGCCGCCCTATAAAATTCGTCATGCATCTGGTGCAGCGACTTACCAACCATCAACAAAGTGAGAGTTTTGAGTACTTCCTCTTTATTCTGATTTCCAGCAGTTCCTCATTTTCACCGATCATCCTGTTCCCTCGTATTTCTGGAAGGTTTGTTGTTCCTCCCTTCACGGAGATAGAACATCGTATTCACCAAGCTGGACAGAGCTGGCCTCTGTCACCTTGTGATAATATCAGAGGGTAGCACTCAGGCACATGATGGATTTGTCACCCTCTCCTGCACGGAAAGTTCTAAAATCAAACATGTTCACTTCATCGCCATTGTCAGCACTTTCCTCTCCCTGGTGCATACATGGCACACTCACTCAGTGTTGAAAATGCTTTCCTCTCCTCAGTTTCTTTACCTGGTTGATAAACCATTGCATCCTTGCTCAGTCCCAGTGACCTGAAATATTAATGGGTCCGCTCTTCATAGGAGCAGTTGATAATGTAACTGTACAATTTTCTGCACCACAGCCACGATAACAGCAACACCACTGTTGCTGGTGGAGTTCACTGGGGATGCTGCTGACGCTATGGCCGAGTGGTATTATTTCTGAACTATTAATCCAGAGACCCAGCTAATGACCCACACCCCGATTCCAATCCCGCCATGGCACATGGTGGAATTTGACTTCAATAAATTAACTAGAATGATGAAACTATGAAGCCATCTTAAATCGTCACAAAAACCCACCTGGCTCCCTAATGTTCTTTAGGGAAGGAAATCTGCCATTGTCACCTGGTCAGGCTCCAGACCCAGCAATGTGGTTGACTCTCAACTACCTTTTGAAATGACAAAGCCAGCCACTTGGTTACATCAATCACTATAAAGTCTCAATGAAATGAAACAGGACATACCTATGTATCGGCAATTCACAGCACGTGGAATGCAGTGGTTCAAGAAAGCAGCTCACAAACACCTTCTCAAGGACAACTAGGAAAGGGAAATAAATGCTGGCCCAGCCAGACACATCCACCTCCCATTTATGAATAAATGAAGATGACCACATTCAGGGGAGTCAGGCTGAGGGGGCATTCCTTATTTTAAACAGGGACTTGGATATATATCTACATGCGCATGATATTCAGCAAGATGGAGAAAGGTGAAAAAATGTAATTAATCTCACATTTTAATTCCATCCCAGCTGATCATCAACAATCCCTTTGTTTGCTTCTTTTTCTCCAGCTCTCTCTTTCTGCATTTATTCAACTCATTCCTTCTCCCCTTCAAAACAAACATCCCTGTCACCAGCATAAATCACAACATTTGCCAGCTTCTTTCAGTTCTGATGTACGGTCAGTGGACTCGAAATGCTCACTCTGTTTTTATTTCGATAGGGCTTGCCAAACCTGCTCAGTTTCCTCAGTACTTTGTTTCCTTTGTTTTCAGATCTCCAGCATCTGTGTTTGTTTGATTTAACCGCGAATTTTGTTATTTCATTGGATATCGACATCGCTGGCAAGGGCAGAATTTGTTAACCATCAATAATTGCCCTTGATTGTGATCATTCCACAAGGCAGTTTGGAGCCAAACGCATTGTTGTGGGTCTGAATTACAATTAACCCAGACCAGGTAATAACGTTACATGCCTTTACCAGAGGACATCAGTGAAATGAGATAGGTTTTGAGACAAAATGCTGCTGGTTTTATGGTTGCTATTAGTGAAATTCGCTTTGGTTACAATTCTTATCATTGGTATTTAAGTTCTGCCACCAACTGTGGTAGGAATTGAAGCGGTATCTTTAAAGTAATAACCTGTGCCTCTGAATTACCTGCCCAGCGACTTAACTACTCTTACATGGTGTCCCTGTCATGAAGTAACTTGAGAGAAAAGAAAAAGGGTGTGATCAAAATATTTGTAACTGGAAGAGTGGCCAGAAGAGAGCTGGAACCATAAAGTATGAATTTTACCAAGGCATAGATCATAGTTTATTCAGCAACAGAACAAAGGCAGAGGTGGAGAGTGGATATATTATGGAGCTGGTATTGGACAGGTTTGGTAATTGAGACAATTGCGAGACATAAATCAAAAAACGCTCTCAATATTGTCAACAGTCCTGTTCTCAGATGTTTCTGAGAGACAAGTCTGAAATTCATGGATATTGAAGGGAGATTTTCATTAAAACTGAAGGTAATAGTTTCCATCTTTGCCAAATGTAGGTAACAGAAATAACAATAGAGTTGAATATGCCTTATGGAAGTAATAAATGGGCAGAGACAGAGGCACTTACCAGGAACACCAACAATAGCGAGAATGGGAGAGTAACCAGCCTGAATAATCATCAATACAGCTTCTATCCGAACTGGTAATGTTGACCAACGCCAGGTAAGATAGAAAAGACCATCGGATAAACTCCTGTCCCTTGTAGGAACATTTCAGTCTGTTGCTCTCAGATTCTGATCTCTCCGCCCCCTATCTCTGCAGCTGCTGATCCCTGTTAGTGCTTTAGCTGATGCACCCGCTTATTCTATGGGATAACACACTGAATGGAGCCCCTTAGTAATAAGAGAGAGAAAGCCTCCTGTGTCACAGGATCCATGGAGACTGAGATCAATCACAGTCACTGAACAAACAGTTCCAGTTAACCCGTTTCAATATGGCACCTTCAGTTCACAATAATAAGTGGACTGGATTGGATGTTAACATCGTTGGCTGTTGGTTTAACATCCCATCGCCAATTGCTCTAACAAAGTCTTTGGTGAGGGAGAATGATGGATGTTTTCTTTTTTCCACGCTAGATGGTTCTGCTGAGTTGTCCATGTACAATGTTGTAACCACCTGCACCGACACCACCCAAAAAACAAACAATCAAAATGTTGTGACTGTGCTGTTCACTCCTCCACAACCAAAAGATTGTCGCTGGTCATAGTTGCCCTGACCATACAGAGGAAGTGTGGATTTGTCTGGATGTTCCTCTCACTGCTGTCACAAAGCAACTTTGTATCTTCAACACACAATGTTCTTCATTGCAGGTTTTGTGCTTTAATTTTTTTTTTCCATTTTTTGATTCAGTTTAAAGCCAAACGTGGACTTTACAATGATGTTGTTCATTAAAGCCCATGGATTAATGAGTCAGGGACAGAATGAATATGACATCAGCTTGCAGACAGAGTGGAATGGGGGCAATGTCTGTGGAGACTGGAGGGGAGTACAGTGATATCCCGATCTCACTCATATTCGACCAACACTTATTCCAGCAGACAGAACGAAATGTAATACAAAGCAAGGAAACGGGTTATATTTTGGAAATGGAATGCCAAACAACAATGAGAACACAACTTGAAAATTTTAATTGTGATGTAGGGAATTATATATGATGTATACACTGATTAATCATGGGGTATGCAGATTAATAAGATTGTTCATATCTGCATAGCGTATTCAAAATTAAAAGCAGGCAAAGGTTTCAAAAAGTTTGGGTAATGGGAGATTACTGGATAATAACAGGAGGGATATAGTTCATCACCAGCAGTTGCAGAGATGATATGCTGAGTGACCACCAACTTTGCTGTAATTATTCTGAGATATGTATGATAAGCTTTCGGACCTTGATGGGACAAGCTTTGTCAGTGAAGGACACAGATTGTGCCGTCATGAATAATCTATTTCTGTTGTCTCATGAAGTGTAGGTGCCTCTAAAATGTAGTTCCAATCAAAATAGATTTCCTGAAAATTATGCATTTAGGAGGGTATGAGCAAAAGTTGTTTTTTTTTTGGGAACTTAAAGAAGAAACAGACTCTGGTGTGAAACAAGTGTAACCGGCACAACAGCTCTAATGGAAACAGAAATGGTCTATATTGTCCAAATGTAACCAAGTCCAACATCTGGACCGGTCAAGAAAAGCAAAATGTTCGAGATTATGGAAATCTGTAACACAAACAGACATTAGTGGAGAAACGCAATAGATGAGGCGATATCTGGAGACAGATTTAGAATTAACATATCGAGTCTGACAGGAAACTGTTCTGAAAATATCATAGTGGCCTCATAAAGTTAATTCTGTTTCTCTCTGCTCAGATGCTGCTCGACTTGATAATTTTTAATCCAGCATTTCTTTTTATTTTCCTTTTGGTCGCAACTTGTCTGATCTGAACCGGAACAGTGAAGCTGCTATTTGAGTTGGCTCTCAAGTATTTGGTGATGGCCATTAAATGAGACATTGCAAAGTTTCTGTATAAATGATCCTTAATATCAATGGCGTGTTGCATTGTGATAAATTGCCATGAAAAGTTTGAACTCAGTGGCACTGATGTCGCATGATTAATCCTCTGAAAATAACTGATTGAAAATGATGGGGATCGTTACCTCAATGTCATGCTGTGCTCCTGATGTCGCTGGGGTTACATTCATCTCGCAAGGTCTTACCTCTCTGAGACTTTAGACTAAACTTTAAAAACATAAAATATCTTGATACTTTAAATAGGACACATTCATCCATGGGTTTTATCCAGCACGAGCGAGGGCAGACTTTATTTGCACCTGGAGAAGGTGACACAGAGCTGCCTTCCTGAAACTCTTCTAACCCAAGTGGTGCAGATGAATGCACAGAGCTGTTTGTAAGGTGATTCCAAGACTTTTTTTTTTATCATATTATAGTGAAGGAACAACAATTTCCTCCCTATCCAGGATGACATGAGACTTGAATGACAACTTGCAGAGATTGGGTTTCCCATTGCTCAGTTGAGAACATTACCAGTGCAGGATTCTCTTCAATTCCCATTGATCACATTTTTGTTCAGGGTCCTTGATGCCGCAATGAGTCAAGTATGACTGGTGGCATGGGAAGTTACTCTGATCTCATTTCAAATGACGTTGGAACATCAGCTGAAACAATGAAGAGTGAAAGTACAGACGACAGTTTGTTTGAACAATATGCTCACTGACCTCACAATATTCCAAAGAAATTTTAGGTATGGACTTCCGATTCTGATAAAGGAGGCAATTGTCCTATTCTTAATGAGGCAACTTGGTTAAATACCCTCTCAGAGAGACAGAAAGCAGCTTCACTCTGTACCATGGGGAACAGAACTAACCCATTTCCAGTGCATCAGACAGTGGTAAACACAAATTACTGTCTGCTCCTATTGGGCATTGATCATTTCAAACTCATCATTCACTGATAACCAATAGCAACATGGAAATCAGCAGCTTCCATCATCCTAGTTGGAGGACAAAAAGGGAAAGGGTGGGATGGTGAAGTGCGAGAAACTAGGGAAGTGGTGTGACAGACAGCGGGGGTGGTAGAAGAGGAGTGTGAAGGGAGATGGTTAGTTGAAGGGGACGTATCAGCAGAAGGGGCAGTGCAAGGGAAACAGAAGTGTAAGGAAGGAGGAGGAGGAGTGAAAAACCTCAGAAGGGTTCACCAGACACAAAACTTTACCTCTGAATTTTTTCTTCACAGATGCTGCTAGACCTGCTGAGCTTTTCCAGCACCTTCTGTTTTTGTAGCCAGTCCTCTGCTGTGAGAAACAATCCCTGATACACTCTATTAATTGTTCTTCAAGGCAGCACTTGCCAAGTTGATTAATCCAGTCAATATGCACATACAAACTGCACATAATTACTATTGTGCCTTTCCCTCAAGCCCTCATTATTTCCAGGTTTATACGATGACCTTATACTTTGGAAACGCTATGGGGTTGGGCTGAATATTAGTCCTACCAAGAGGTTTCTTCCCTTACTTTCAATTCCACCCGGACTGATTTATCATTTTGGCCCTTCATGCCAATGTCATTTCCGAATACAGCCTTGATATCATCCTTAAGTAATAGAGCAACACCACCTCCTGCTCCTTTTTGTCTACCTTTTCGGAATACTGAGTACCCATGGGCATTTAACTCCACAACCTTGACCTTCCTCTAACCATGTTTCAGTAATCCCCACCAGGTCATACCGATTGATATCTCTTTGAACTGTCAGCTCATCAATTTATTCCAAATGCTGTGTGTATTCAGGTACAAGGCTTTTTTTTTTTAAGGGTCTAGGCCCGAAACGTCAGCCTCTTTGCTCCTATGATGCTGCTTGGCCTGCTGTGTTCATCCAGCCCTGCACCTTGTTGTCTCTATTTATTTGCTTTTCTCTTTTAATACTTCCTTGTGCAAGGTGCCTTCTGCACTCTCCATCCTTATTTATTAATTCCTGATAATACTGAGCCTGATCTCTATAGTTTATTCCAACTCCAAAGTGTTTCTGTACTGTAACTTCAGTCACTTGTTCTGCCTTATTACCCAAGAGAAGATCAAAGCTTGCTCCTTCTCTAGTAGGAACATTTACAATTATATAGCATGGAAGCAGTCCAACCAGTCCATGCCAAACATAATCCAAACAAAACTAGTCCCACCTGCCTACTCCTGGCCCATATCTCTTCAAACCTTTCCTATTCAAGTACTTAGCCAAATATCTTTTAAATGTTGCAATTGTGCCCACATCCACCACTTCCTCAGGAAGTTCATCCAACATGCAAACCACCCTCTTTATGAGAAAAATCCCCTCATGTATTTTTAAAATGTCTCTCCTCTCACCTTAAAAATGTGTCGCTGAGTCTTGAAATCCCCCATCCTAGGGAAAAGACAATATCATTAACGCTATCTATACCCTCGTTATTTCATAAACTTCTAACAAATTGCCTCTTAACCACCTACATTCCAGTGAAAGAAATCCCAGCCTATCCAGCTTTTCTTTGTAACTCAAGTCTTCCATACCTGGCATCATCCTGATAAATCTCTTCTGAACCCTCTCCAGCTTAAAAATATCCTTCCTATCACCGGGCAACCGGAATTGAACACAGTATTCAAGAAGTGGTCTCCCAACTGTCCTGTACAGCCTCAACATAACATTCCTACTCCTATATTCGAAGGATTGAGCAATGAAAGAAAGTGTGCCAAATCATTTTTTAACCACCCTATCTATATGTGACACAAACGTCAAAGCATTATGTTCCTGCACCCCGAGGCTCCTCTGTTCTACAATACTACCCAAGGCCCTACCATAATTGTATAAGCCGTACCCTTGTTTGTTGTACCAAAATGCAATATCTCACATTTATCCAGATCGAACTCCATCTGTCGTTTTTCAGGGCATTGACCCATTTGATCGAGATCCCTTTGTAATCGTCGAAAAAACTTCTTCAATGTCGACTATGCCACCAATTTTGGTGTCGTCCACAAACTTAGTTGCCATGCCTTCCATATTCTCATCCAAATCACTTATATAAATGACAGACAAGAGAGGACGCAGAACTGATCCCTGTGGAACACCCCTGGTGACAGGTCTTCAGTCCAACAAATCTTTTTGAACATGTTTAACAAATTCTTCGCTCTCCAAACATGTTACAAAATGTTAGTGCTAGTCAATGTTTGGAAAATTAAAATCACCTACTTTTACAATCTTATTATTCATACATATATCTGAGATCTCTCTTTATATTTGTTCCTCTGTTTCCCTCTTACTATTGGGGGGTCAATAGTACAATCCCTTGAAGGTGATCGTTGCTTTCTTCTTATTTCTAATTTCATCCCATATTTTCACTGGATGAGTTTTTTTAAGAAATATTTTTGAGTTATAGCAGTAATGTTTTTCTTAATCAAAAACGCCCCTCATCCTCCTGTGCCTCCCTTTCTATCCTTCCGACATCCCCCTCATAATTCTGAACTCCATCAAATGTAGACTGAGTCCTCACTGTTGTTTTGATGACAAACCCTTCACCCCGGATCATTCTTGTAAACCTACTATGGACCCCCTCCAAAGCCAGCACACCCTTCCTTCGATACAGGGCAAAAAACTGCTCATAATATTCCAAATATGGTCTGCCAAGAGCTGATTCAGCCTCAGCAGTACTTCTCTGCTCTTGTATTCTAGGCCCCTTGAAATAAATATTAAAATGGCATTTGCTTTCCTAACTGCCAACTGAACTTGCATTGTTAACCTGAAAAGAATTCCTGAACTAAGACTCGCAAGTCGCTTTGCACTTCAGATTTCTGAAGCCTTTCCCCATTTAGAAAATGGTCTGTGGCTTTATTGTTCCTACCAAAGTGCATAACCCCACACTTTCCCGCATTGTTTTCCATCTGCCACTTATTTGTCCACTCTCCAAGCCTGTCCAAATGCTTTTGCAGCTTCCCCTCTTCTTCAATATTACCTGTACCTTTGTGTCATCTGCAATCATGGTAACAATGCTCTCAGTTCCTTTGTCCTGATTGTTAATGCATACCATGAATAGTTGTGTTCCCAACACCAACCCCGATGGAACTCATCAGGTCACTCCCTGCCATGCTGTAAGAAACCCTTTATCCTGACTCTCCGCCTTCTGCCAGTCGGTCATTCCATAAACTTGCCAATAACACCATGTTCTTATCTTGTTTAGCAGCCCGCTGTGTGGTACCTTGTCAAAGGCCTTGTGGAAATCCGAATAGATCACATCCACTAGCTCTCCTTTATCTAACCTACTTGTTACTTCAAAGAATTCGAACAGATTTGTCAGGCAATATTTGCCCTTGATGAAGCCGTGCTAATTCTGCCCTTTTTTTACCGTGCACTTCCAAGTACTCTGTCGTCTCGTTCTTAATAAAAACCTTACCAAAAACAGATGTCAGACTACTCCGTCCATAGTTTCTACCTCTGCCTCCTTCATTTCTTAAACAGGGGTGTTGCATTAGCCATTTTTCAGCCATCTGGGACCCTCCCTGACTCCAGTGATTTTTGAAAGGCGACCACCCATGCCTCTACAATCTCCTCAGCTATTTCCTTCAGAAGTCTGGGATGTAGTCCATCTGGTCTGGGTGATTTATCACTTTCAGACGTTTCGTCATCCCCAGACCCTTCTTAGTGATGGCCAGTGCACTCACTTACACCCCATACCTTCAACTTCAGGTATGCTGTTGGTGTCTTCCACTGTGAAAACCGATACAAGTTATGTATACAGTTCCTTCGCCATTTCTTTGTTCCCCATTCCTACAACTCCAGCCTCATTTTCCAAGGGTCCAATGTCCACTCTTGTCTCCCTGTAACCTTTATAGATACCTTTAAAAAGTATCTTACAATCTTCGTTTATATTACTAGCTGTTAGAATCTCATATTTCATCTTCTCTCCCATCAGTACTTTTTGTTTCAATTTCCTTTTAAAGTTTTCCGAATCCTCTGGCTTTCACTCATCTTCACTGCATTGTATAGATTATCTTTTCCTTTTGCACTATCCCTGACTTCATTTGTCAGCCATGGTTGCCTCACCTTCCCCTTAGTACATTTCTTCTTCCTTGGGATGAATTTTTGCTGGGTCTCCTGAATTACTCCCAGAAACCCCTGACATTGTTGATTCACTGTCTTCCCTGGTAGGCTTCCCCTTCCATCAACTCTGGCCAACTCCTCCCTCATGTATTTTTAGTTGCTCTTACTCAATTATAATACTGTTACATCTTATTCCATCTCCTCCGCCTCAAACTGCAGGGTGAACTCTATTACATTATGGTCACTGCCTCCTCGGGGGTTCCTTCACCTTGAGCTCTCTAATCAAGTCTGCCTCAATACACATCACGAAATCCAAATTTGCCTCTTCCTTATTGGGATCTATCTCAATCTGCTCCATTAAAATCTCTTTCAGATTTCACAAATCCCTTTTCTTGAGGTCCATTGCCAACCTGATTTTCTCAGTCTATCTGCATATTGAAGTCCCCCATGATTATTGCAATTGTGCCTTTCTTACATGCCTTTTCTCTCTCCTGATATTTTCTTCCCCACATCCCGGAAGCCCCGTGCACAAGATCTATCAGGCTCTCATTTACTTTGTTGTTCCTTAACTCTATTCACATGAATTCTACGCCTTGTGACTCCATCTCCTTTCTTGCTCTCAATTTAATTTCATTTCTTCGTAAAAAGGCAATATCACCCCCTCTGTCCATCTGTCCGTCTTTTTGTTGGATGTGCATTCTTGGATATTTAGTTCCCAGCCTCGAAGCCCTAGCAGCCACGTCTCTGTGAAACCCACAACATTGTACCTGTCAATTTCAATCTGTGCTACAAGCTCATTTACCTTACTTCATCTTCTGTATGCATTTAAGTACAGCACCCTCGGTCCTGCATTGACTGACCCTCTTATCACGGTTGTCCCCTTATCTGCAGTGCCAGAAGTTGTATTCCTGACCCTTTCCATTTGTTCTGTCCTATTACCTGTTGTGCAAACTTTAACCTGAGTTGATCCCGCCACTTTAACATTTTACATAATTTTCCATGCAACTGAACCCACCCCATCATGATTTTAATTTAATATCCTTACTACAGACCCTAGTTATATCATTCACCAGGACTTTGGTCCCTGCATGATTCAGGTGGAGCCTGTCCCATCAGAACAGTTCCGTCCTTCCCCAGTCCTGACACCAATGTCCAATGAATTTGAGCCCTTGTCTCCCACACAAATCTCAGTCATGCATTTGACTCTTTAATCTTGTTGACCTTGTTCCTGTCTGCTTTATGGATCAGGTATTAATCCAAAGATTATTACCTTTTTTGTTTTACTCTTTAATTGAGCCCTGAGCTGTTCATATTACTTCAGCAGAATCTCGTTCCTCTCTTCTATCTGTATCGACAACGCTACCATTCCTCTCCCACTGCAAGTTCCTTTGAAGCCCAGATGAAATATCCTGGCACAGGCACCTCATAGGCAACACAGCCGTTTCTGGCAACAGAGAAGAGTGTCTATTTCCCTGACAATACTATCCCCGATTAAAACTACACTCTTTTATTTTCCCCGCTCTTGAATAACCCTCTCTACCATAGTGCTGTGGTCAGTTTGCTCATCCTCCCTACAGCTGCTGCTCTCATCCACACAGGGAACAAGAATCTCAAACCTATTCGACAAGCTCAAAGGCTGAGACTCCATCAGCACTCCCTTTGTTTTCTTCTACCTGTCTCACTCATGGTCACACGTTTTTGCTCCTGACAGCTGAGTGAATTTGAGGTAAGTAATCTGAAGGGTCCGACTGCCTGCTGAAAGAGACCGTCCAGGTAACTATTCCCTATCCCTGATGTTTTTAAACCATAAACTGGATGCGGGTGGCACGAGAAAGGCAGCATTTATTGCCCATCCTTAATTGCCCAGAGGGCAGTTGAGAGTTAACCACATTGGTATGGGTCTGGAGTCAGATGTAGGCCAGACCAGGTAAGTATGGTAGTTTCCTTCCCTAAGGACATTAGTGCTTTTAGGGTTTTTCCCCGACAATCAACAATGGATTCATGGTCATCATTAGATTCTTAATTCCATATATTTTATTGAATTCAAATGCAACCATGTGCAGTGATGAGATTCAAACCCGGGTCTCCAGAATGTTGCTTGGGTCTCTGGATTAATAGTCTAGCAATAATACCATGACGCCATTGCCTCCCCTGAGTGTGTGGCAGTGTTCAGAGCTCAGGCTCCAGCTCATCAATCTGAGCCAGAGTTCCTCAAGCAACCAACACTTGCTGTGAATGGTGTCACTGTGAACCACAATGGGGTCCACTTCCGCCCACGCAATGCAGTTACAAAACATTGTCTGGGCCAGCGTCTCTATTTTAATTACTTCTTGCTTTGATTTTTTTTTTTAAATTTGGACTGAACCAAAGTCCATCATTTGTGGGGAGATTAATTGACCACGCTGAAGAGGTTGGCATGAGGCGAATTAGGCAGATATCTTGAGGGATTGTGTGGCCAGCAGAGATTGGTGATGAGAATTATCGCTATCATGGAGGGATTTGCAAACAAGGATAAGAATGTTTTCAAAACGTAGCTTTTTCTTAAATGGCGAGCTCTTCAGCTCAGTGAGCTCAGGGTGAGGAGAACAAGACTCAGTGCAAGTGAATACACGGGCAGCAGAGTGTTGGATGAGCTCAGGATTACAGGGAGGTTGAAAGTGGAAGAAGGGTCAGGAGTGTTTGAGGGTCATTCAATCTCGAGGTTACAAAGGCCTAACTCTATTATCTACCTTTGACCCACATCCCTGAATAGTTTTGCTAAACAAAAGTTTATCTGTTTCAGATTTAAAACTAACAACTGAGTGTTTGGCATCAATTGCCATTTTTGGAACATAGTTCCGAACCTTTACTAGCCCTTTACCACCATTTTTGTACAGAAGTGATTCTTAACATCTCTCCTGCACAGAATATGATCCCAGGTTCTCGATTGAATTGGAGGAAATTTCTATTTATCCTGCACTAGATCCTGGCATTGTGTGACTTAGAAAGAGCTTCAAGTTAGCGATGGTCACTTAAGTCTTGTCCTTCATGGTTTTGGAAATGGCTGGTTTGGGAGGTTTTGCTAAAGTTATGGTTTACCTGTTTGTCAATCATACTCCTCTCATTCACCATCTCCTCCTTCCAGACCTCTCTCTTTAACCGACCCATCAACCCTCGCCATCCCATTCAGGCAAAAGACTCTATGACCAGACTGGGTAGCAGGTTGCCTCCCTGAAGGACATTGGTGCACCATTTGGGTCTTTATGACAATTGGTAGCTTTCATAGTCCCCTTTTCTGAGTGCCCAGACCCACAAATTCAGCTCAATTTCACAACCTGCTCCGTCATGGAGAAATGCTAGAGTCTGTTAAAGTTGGAATAACAGAGCATTCAGAAATACATGAAAGAATCAAGAAGAGTCGGCATGATTTCATGAAGTGGAAATCATAGCTGACAAGTTTATTAAAATATTTTCAGGCAGAAGCATGCAAGATAAATAAGAGGGAAACCAACAGATAAAATATATTTGGATTTCCAAAAAGCATTCGGTAAGGTATTGTATATGAGACTACTTGATACACTAAGAGCCTATGAACCCACACTGTTGGGGATATGTATTGGTCAAGGATATTTTTCAAGGATTGGGTAATGAATTGAAGACAGAGAGTCGAATTAAAGAGGGCAGTTTCATGACTGCAAATTGTAACTTGTGGATTCCCGCAGATGGATCAATACTGGCTCCACAATTATTTACAATATATACTAATCACCTGGAAGACAGAAGAGAATGTACTGTCACCAAGTTCACAGGTGACGCCAAATAGATGGAGGCAAGGAGTGAGGATGGTACAACGAAACTACAGAGGGATAGAAATAGGATTAGCAAGCAGATAAAAACTCAGTGGGTGGAATATAATGTGGGAAAATTGAGGTTTATGTATTTTGGTCCGAAAAGTTGGACAGGAACATGTTACTTTCATGGGTAAAACACTGCAGAAAGCTGCATTACAGAGAGAATTGTGGGACGTTGTGCTTAAAAGACAATACAGCTAGCATCCAGGTTCGGCGGGTAATCTGGAAGGTAAATAATCTGTTGAATTTTATTTAAAGAGAATGGGGATGTCTTATTAAAACTGTACATGACACGAGTCAGATCACACCTGGATTATTGCGAATGGTTTGAATCCCCTTACTTTTGGAATGGCAGTTCAGGGATTTTTGACAATATCGATCCTAGACATGGGAGGATTTTCTCAGGAGATGAGATTGAGTAGATTACTCCTGTACTCATTTAGAGTTTAGAAGAATGAGACAAGATCTTACAGAAAGACAAAAGATTACATTGGGCTTGACAGGATAGACTCAGAGAGACTGGTCCTCCTTGTTTGACAGTCGAGTACCAGAGTAAGGAATCACCTTATTAGACTAGGATGTGGACGAATTCCTTCTCTTTGCGTGTACTGAATCTGTGGAATTCTTTACAGCAGGTGGCTGAACAGGTTGGCTGCTCAGTGTATCCAAAGCTGACATAAAGTATTTTCATCAAAAACAGAATCAAGGGTTGGGGGATAAGGCAGGAAAGTGGTGTTTAGGATTATCGTATCAGCTCTGATCTCATTGAATAGTGAGAGCAGACTCGATGGGCTGAATTATTGATTCTGCTCCTACATATTGTCGTCTTTTTCTTTTTCTGTCTTCTCACTTGCTTCCGTTTTTCTTTTTTCAACCAGTTTCACAGGTTATTAGAAGGAAATGATTTGCAATAAGGTGACTTAAAACCAAACATCCCTTCAGGATCTGACAGAGTTGCCAATTTATTGTATCCTGGATAGCATTGGATTTTGAACATAGAAGGATAAAGCGCCATTCACAGCGGGGAGAAATCATACACGTGTTCTACGTGTGGACAAGGCTTCAGCAGATCAGCCGCCCTGTCAGAACATAAATACAGTCACATTGGGAAGAGGCCATTCGTCTGTTTTGACTTCAGGAAAGGAGTCACTCAATCATCGAACCTGCTGAAACACCAGCAAGTTCACACAGAGGAGAAACTGTTTAAATGTCCAGAATGTGGAAAGTGCTTTAAAAGCTCAGGGGCACTGATATCCCATCAATATGTTCACTCTGACGAGACAGCCTTCATGTGCTCTCAATGTGTGTCTGGTTTCAAGCGACCATCCACCCTCATTGAACACCAGCGGATTCACACTGGGGAGAGGCCACTCGCCTGTTCAGAATGTGGGAAGACATTTGCTCGGAAATCAATTCTGCTGAGTCACCAGCACGTTTAAACAGAGGAGAGACCTTATAAATGCCCAGACTGTGCCAAGTGCAATAAAAGCTCTGGGACCCTGACATTCCATCGATGTGTTCACAGTGACGGGAGGCCCTTCAGATGTTCTCACTGTGGGGCTGGGGTTCAGACAATCATGTGACCTTCATAATCACCAGTGGATTCACATGGTGGAGAGACCATTCACCTGCTTACAATGTGGGAAGGCATTCGCTCAGAAATCCAACCTGCTGAAACACCAACAGGTTCACACAGGGGAGAGACACTATAAATACCCACACTCTGTTTATATAGATGTGCTATAAAATCTCAGCCGACCTGGTGAGCCATCAATGTGTTCACACTGATGAGAAACTGCTCAGGTGGTCTCACAGTGGGGCTGGGTTCAATTGGTCGTCCCAACTCACTGTACACCAATGATCTCACACAGGGGAAGAGGCCGTTCACCTGCAGTGATTGTGGGAAGAGTTTCACTGTGAATTTCAACCTGCTGAAACACCAGTGAATTCATGAGTAATGACAGTGACTAATATTTGAAGCCAAGTTTAATCTCAGTAACATGTGAGAGCACCATCTGCTCTTTGCCCCTCTGTCCTTAATCTGATGCACAAGGATCTTCAACTTTGGAAAGTGCGTTCATTGCGATCAGTCCCTGGCTCAGGTTACGTGAAGACTACTCGCATAAATACAATAAACTGTATTGGTATCTCATTCCTCACAAGATAGGGATCGGGAGAGGCGGGACCATGGAAGGATAAATCATGAGATGTATTCACCCCTCTATTCCTCACATCACTCAGATAGGGGTAAGCTAATGGGAGGTTATAGCTTGACGTACTAACTCCCCTGTTCTCCAAATCAAAGGGACATAAAAGAGTGGGGCCTCAGTGTCTGAGAGAGAAAATGCAATCTGAACTGTATCTCGTATAGTGTGAGATATGATCACAAGCCGATCTTCGGTCACATACAACAGCAAGATTGTTAACAAAATCGAATCATAGAGATGTACAGCACGGACACAGGCACTTCAGTCAAACTTGTCCATGCCAACCAGAAATCCTAAATAAACCTAGTCCCATATGCCAGCATTTAGGCTTTATTCCTGTAAACACTCCCTATTCATATACCCATCCAAGTGGCTTTTAAATATTGTGATTGTACCAGCCTCCATCACTTCCTCTGGCAGCTCATTCAATACACGTACCTCCCTCTGCATGAAAAACGTACTCCTTAGGTCTCTTTTAAATCTTTCCCCTCTCATCTTAAACCTATGCCCTCTAGTTTTGGACTCCCACAGCCCGGGGAAAAGACCTCGCCTTTTTACCCGATCTATGCCCTCATGAATTGATAAACCTCTATAAGTTCGCCCTTCAACTTCCAGGGAAAATAGCCTCAGTCTAGTCAGCTTCACCTTATAGCTCAAAGCCTCCAACCCTGGAAACAGCCTTGTAAATCTTTTCTGGACACTTTCAAGTTTCACAACATCCTTTCGAGAGGAGGAAGACCACACAGTCTTCCAATAGTGGTATAATCAACGTCCTGTACAGCCACTACATGACCTCCAAACTGATGTACTCAATGCAGTGACCAATAAAAACTATCATGCCTTTCCAACATGCCGATTCTCATATTTGTCTAAATTAAACTTCACCTGCCACTCATTGGCTCATTGACCCATCTGAGCAAGATCTCCTTGTACTCTGAGGTAACCTTCTTCGCTATCCACTACACCTCCACTTTTGGTGTCATCTTCAAACTTACTAACCATAACTCCAATGTTCACCTGCAGATCATTGAAATACGTGACTAAAAGCTGTGGACCCACCACCGATCCTTGTGGCATACTGCTGGTCACAGCTCCGTCTGAAAAACAGCCCTCCTCCACCACCCTCTCTTCTACTTTTGAGCAGTTCTGTATCCAAATAGTTAGTTTTCCCTCTATTCCATGTGATCTAACTGTGCTAACCAGTCTACCATGAGGAAACTTATCAAACGCCTTACTGAAGTCCACATTGATCATGTCCACTGTTCTATCTTCATCAATCCTTTTTGTTACTTATCCAAAAAAACAGAATCAAAGATTTCCCACGCACAATGCCATGTTGGCTTACCCTGATCAGCCCTTGCCTTTCTAAATACATGAAAACCCTGTCCCTCAGGAATCCTTCCAACAACTTTCCCACCACTCATTGTCAGGCTCACTGGTCTATAGTTCCCTGACGTTTTTTTACCACATTTCTTAAATAGTAGAACCACATTAGCCAACCTCCAGTCATCCGGCACCTTTCCTGTGCCTATCGATGATACAGATGTCTCAGCAAGGGGCAAAGCAATCACTTCCTCAGCTTCCCACAGAGTTCTACGGTACACTTGATCAGGTCCTGGGGATTTATCCACCTCCTTCTTTGTAATATGGACATTTTACAAGATTTTTAATTATTTCCAAACATTCTCTATCTCCCATATCCTTCTCCACAGTAAACACTGATGTAAAATACTCATTTAATATCTCCCCTATCTCCTGCTGTTCCACACATTGGTGGCCTTGCTTATCTTTAAGGGGCCCCATTCTCTCCCCAGTTACCCTTTTGTCCTTAAAGTATTTGTGGAAACCCTTTGGATTCTCCACAACCCTATTTGCCAAAGCTATCTCATGTTACCTTTTTGCCCTTCTGAATTCCCTCTTACATACACTCCTACTGCCTTTATACTCTTCGAGGAAATCACTCGATTCTACTGTCTATACCTGACATACGCTTCCTTTTTATTCTTGACCAAAACCTCAAAGTGTCTAGTCATCCAACACTTCCTACACGTACCAGCCTTGCCTTTCACACAAACAGGAACATATTGTACCTGGACTCTCGTCATCTCATTATTGAAGGCGACAGATTTTCCAGCCGTCCCTTTACCTTCGAACATCCGCCCCCCCAAACAACTTTTGAAAGCTCTTGCCTAATACTGTCGAAATTGGCCTTCCTCCAATTCAAAACTTTAACTTTTAGATCCAGTCTAGCCTTTTCCATCACTACTTTAGAGCTCACAGAGTATGTTCACTGACACCAAAATGCTCCCCTGCTGACAATTCAGTCACCTGCCCTGCCTTATTTCCCAAGAGTAGGTCAAGTTTTGCACCTTCTCTCGAAGGTACATCCACATACTGAATCAGAAAATTTTCTTGTATGCACTAAACCAATTCCTCTGCATCCAAGCACTTAACATGGTAGCAGTCCCAGTTTATGTTCGGAACAGTAAAATCCGCCACCATAACCATCTATTATTCTTGAAGATAACTGAGATGTTCTTACAACTTTGTTTCTCACTTTTCCACTGACTATTTGGGGGTCTATAGTACAGTCGCAGGTAGGTGATCATCCCTTTCATATTTGTCAGTTCCATCCACATAACTTCCCTGAATGTCCTCTCTGGAAAATCCTCCCTAAATACAGCTGTAATGTTATCCTTCATCAAAAATGCCACTCCCCCTTTTCTCTTGTCTCACTACCCACCCCCACTGTGACCCTTCCTTTAGCATCTCCAGCTTGGAATATTAAGCTGCCATTCCTGTCCATCCCTGAGCCACATATCTGCAACTGCTATGATATCCCAGTCTCATTTTCCTAACCATGCTCCAAGTTCATCTGCCTTACCTGTTAGGCCTTTTTCATTGAAATAAATGCAGTCCTCTACTTTGTTCCTTCCTGCCCTGTCTGTTTGACTTACTGTTTTTCCCAACTGTACCAGTCTCAGACTGATCTCCTTCTTCACTATCTCCCTGGTTTCCAAAACTGCTCCCCCCCTTACTGGTTTGAATCTTCCTGAACATCTCAAGCTAATCTCCCTGGCAATATATTAGTCCCCTTCCAATTCAGGTGCAATCCATCCTTCTTTTACAGGCCACTTTTACTCCAGAAGACATTCCAATGATCCAAAAAATGTGAATTCTTTTCCCCTGCACAAGTTCCTCAGCCACGTATTCATCTGCTCTTTCTTCCTATTCCTCCCCTCACTAGCTCGTGGCACTGGGAGTATTCGAGATATTTCTATTCTTGAGGATCTAATTTTTAAAATCCTGCCCAAATTTCTATATTCTCACCCAAGAATCTCGTCCATTTCTGTTCCTATGTCATTAGTTCCAATGTGTACAATGACCCCCTGCTGATCCATCTCACCTTTGAGAATATTCTGCACCCTCTCCGAGATATCTTTGATCCTGGCTCCAGGGAGGCAACACACCATTCTGATGTCTCACTGTCAGCTGCAGAAATGCCTGTCTGTGCCTCTGATTAGAGAGACCCCATCACATTCAGTGGCCTGGAAACTAGTGCCACATTATAGGCAGTCTTTGTAACAGGAACCTCGCTGGCAGTGCTGCAAGACTGTCTCTGTCTCACTTTCCTGGAATTCACCCAACTACCTCACTGCATCTTCGGTTTATCTCCCTCCCTGCAGCTGCCATACATCATATCCCCTCGCTACTGTAAATTCCTCATTGCCTCTAAGTGCAGCTCCAGCCTGCCCATGCGATCCGATAGGTTTCACATCCAAACACACTTTCTGCAGACATAATCATCAGTAACATTGAAACTCTTCTTAATCTCCCACATCTGACAGGAAGAATACATTACTCTACTGAAGGCCATTTTTACATCTTAACAATCTACAGACCCAGAAAATAGCACAGTCTTTCTGCTCTAAAAAAACACACTGCTCCAGGCTGGTTCAGTACGTAAGTTTTTAAATGTTTAAAATTTGATCAAGAGGCAGATCTCAATAACAACATGTTATTTAAAAAAGCTCTACTCACTGTTGTAGATTTACAAAAGAAAAACAGTAAAGTTACACTTTAAAAGGCCACTTAGCTGCTCCCCTGCTATTAGTTGCCAGCCACAGGTTTCTCCATGTTCAGATGTGAATTTCGTTGTTTGTTTATTTTTCTTAGAACGAACTCCGATATCCAGCAATACATGAAACCAGACAGCAAAGGCGGTAGCTGCGCAGGTTACTGCTGGATCAGACAGTAGTGTCGGATTCTTTCTCAGTTTGAATCACTTTCCATGTGGTCACTCTTCAGCTTTAGACAGTTGCCAGGATAGGAGGGAACTTGGAAATTGGGGAATGGATTTTTCAGCAGCAATTGAAGACGATGACTTTGATTTGCTAACCTTAAAATGGAGGATATTCCTGGAATGGTGGAGTGGAAAGGGAGAGCGTTGAGACAGATCTGGTTGTTGTCAGTGGGCGTGGGAAAACTAACAGCGCTTTTAGATGATTCCATCAGTGGCACCATGTTGATGAGAAATTGGAAAATCTAAGGATATATCCTTGGGGACACCAGGTACAAGTAGAGCAAAGGGTGTTTGCAGATGGGTGAGTTGTCTGTGTAGATGGTAGGGGACAGCATTATTTCTGAGGAAGTTGCTGACGGTGAATATAAAGCAGTGAGGGATAAAACAAGAATAGAGTGACAGGACCATTATAATACCAGTGAACATGGGGGAGTTGGATTATTGGCAGTTAGCTGGAAAGATTTGGGAGACATGTTCACGTGGTGAAAATCTGCCCAGCGAGAGCCAGAGAATGCTGGCTGGCAATAACAAACCCCTGACTTTGTCTCTGGCTGTGCCCGAAACACTCAGCCTTCCATTTATCAGCCGAATGTGCTTAGCAACTGCATCGCAATAATAGATGTGCATACAATCGGCAGGATTCCCGAAACTGGGCGTTCAGTTTCTTATTGCCTTCTATGTTAAATGTTCATGGCTGCAAATTGGCCGGGCCAAAATCCATCCATTTCCCAAAAGCCACAGTTAAAAGAATGAATGGCTGCAAAATTGAACACTACAGGGGCTTCACTAGCCCATTTCGAATTGCAATATTTCAAACGTGCATTCGTCACCATGTTCACCGAGAATGCAAGATGGCCATGTTTAGAAACAACAAAGCTGATTGTTTTCCAATAAAGAGAGGAAAAAGTGATAGAGAAAACAGAAAGGCCATGCAATAAATCCGGAATGGAAAGGATTTTCTGACCAGAATTGACTGGGATTTTCGTCCGTCAACCCTCAACAACGATGTTTCCAGATGAAATCCAATGCAAGAGGCGATTGCGAGCAGCAAACTTGGAGGTAACCATATGAGTGGATAAATGATGGGTTGGCAATCCATTGGGTTCGCCCACGTGTCGGTTTGAATCCTACCGACTGCAATCTGTAGTACTGCTGCTTTCATAAAACAAGTGCTTGCAAGGTGTGAATGACACAAACACACTTGCAATTTCTCGTGGCATTTGCGAAGAAGTTTGCAAACTGCAGGATCCCCTTAACCAGGCAGTGATATTGTTTTGCAGTAATTTGTTATTTTCATTTCGATCCTCCGAGCATGCGAGAGGCCCATGTTTAGAAACAACGAACCTGTTTTAACAAAGAGAGGAAAATGCGAGACAGAAACATTCAAGTCATGAATGAATTCACGAATGGGAACGATTTTCATCCCGGAATCAGCTGAGATATTTTTGCGCATCCTCACAACAGCGATAATCGCCAACAAAATCCAATGCAAGAGACCATGGGAGCTGAATCATGTATTTGCGGCCGAGTCATGAAGGAAATGGATTTGAAATCCCTTGGGGTTACCCCGGTGCAGGTTGTAATCCTGCCGACTTCGATCTGCTCTGCTGTCAGTTTGCTGAAGCACAGGCCTTTCCTGTTGATAGCTGAAGCAAATCCACATGCGTTTTCTTCCTGGTGTTCAAGAAAGTTTGCTGCCGTTAATACCGCTAGCCTCATAAGTAATCTCTGTGATTTCTGGCTGTTTCGTAAACCTGAGCGACTTTAAACCTCAGTGTCTGTGTTCTTCTGCGTGCCTCAATGAGTGCCACTTGTCTGAACTGTTGAACACGTTGTTACTGTCCAAAACTACTCATGTCTATCAGTTTCCTGGCTTTGTATAATGACTGAGTGCAGAAATAAAAAGCTTGTTTCCAAAAGTCAGAGGACATTTTCCTCTTTCTGCCTCGCCTGTACCAGGCCAATATCACTTTGCAGAGCGACAGCTCGATTCTCTTCCCATAATAATAATCTGTGGCAATTGCTTGCTGGTGAATTGCAGCAGGCCTGATAACCTGATTCTACCCAGACAGAAATTGCGACAAGCCATTAGAATGAAAGGCACAGCACTCCCTCAAATTTGGGCACAGACTTTTAGCAATATTTCACCTGCACTGATCGCCAAGGCAAAAAACAAAGCCTCTGTGCAATGAGCTGCAAACACAATCGCATATCGGCAGGAGTAGAAACCATGCCTCCAATGGGTACTGGAACTAGAGTACAGCGTCTTAGACAACTCGCCATGCCAACATGCTCAAAAGCAGCTTTGCGATAAATTGGACTGGTACAATCACTGAAATGTAGGACGAATGAGACGAAAAGACCTACTGAAACCTTGATCCCATTATTTCGGTCCATTAGGTGATCGGGGATTCCCCAACCAATGCACCAATTTTGCACCACAGTCCATTAACGCATCGTTCAAAATAAAACAATCAGTGAGACATAATGCAAGGCTAACGAATGAGATTTTTGATTCAGTAAATTCTGTTTCCATTCAATACAAAAAAAAACACACGAACTTCACAAGCTCTCTCAAATTTAAATGGTCACTTATGAAAGCATTTTCACCCTTTGGTTGACACGGAGTAAATTACACATTGGAGGAGAAAGTGCTGAGCGACAATACGGTTCTCAATTCTGGAATTTTGACTCAGCCGCTATTCCAATGTGTTTCGGCAGTGTCGGGTCTGTGACTGTCACCACACACGCGGAAAAGTCCCCGATTCAGAGGAGCACAGAATCAGTGATGCTGCCTTAAAATCGAGGCAAGGTGTGCTGTCCTCTCTTGTTTATAAATGTGGATGGAATCTATTATTTCACTGCTGTTCAAATTGTCAAATCTTGCATCAAGTCTTCTGGGAAGAAAAACAACGCAATTCCAATTACTTGTGACATATCACTTTTTCAGATTTCTCACCCTCTCCGGTTACGTGTATCAGACGAGTTGTACAGCACACGCCACCTTTTATAAGAAAGCATTGTCATGCTCCGGACTCATTAGTAGCTCATTCAGTTAAAAACAGGAATGTATTTACAGAGAAACAGTAAGAACTGCCAATGCTGGAGTCAGAGATAACACAGAGTGGAGCGAGAGAAACACAGCAGGCCAGCCAGTATCAGCGGAGCAGGAAAGTTGACGTTTTGGGTCGGAACCCTTCTTCAGACGCCGATGAGCTGATCAGATCATCATGTTTTTTCCTTCTTTTTAGGATGGTGGAACAGGGAGTATAAACATGGAGTCGATGAAAACGAGGCAAAAGCAGCACTGGAGTAACACCCAGAGTGTCCAGTGTGCAACAACAGACATGATGGTGAGTCAGACACAAGAGATTTTCACATTTTGGAACAAAATGCAATCACACACTTAGCATCTTTTGACATTTCTGATCGCCCGTTAATGTACTTTCAATGTGCTCAGAAAATGTATTTTGTGCGTCTCGAAATGAGGACAGAGGAATTCAGCATACTCTGGCGACTGGCATTCCTTCACTTTCTCCAAGCGTGTCGCAAAACAAAATAAAGTGAGTTTACAAAATGTGAGAATATTTTCCCCATCTACCTTTTACAAAACAATTCCACTTGTCAGTCACATCAAGGTTCCCCACGTAAAATCGCAATCTGTGCCTTCTTAAGTACAACTGTTCTGATCGTCTGATCTTCGCTGAAGAGAAACTGCTGAAACGATGAGAATATGAAGTGCACAGCTTTTCTCCAAGTTATAACACTGACTCCGGCGATGTTTGATCATTATATTAGAAATAGTTATGCGCCAAAAGCTGTTGGTATGTGAACTGACAGCAAATCTGGGAAGCTGGTAAGATTTGGGAGACATCTTCACACATCCAAAATCTGCACAGCAAGTGACAGAGATTGCTGGCTGGGCAATAACACCCCCTGGCTTCGTCCCTGGGTATGCCCGAAACATTCAGCCTTCCAATTAACAGCCTAATGTGCTGGCTTATTGTTTCACATAAGCAGCGCGCAGCCAATAGGCAAAATCCCCTTAACCAGGCAGGCAGTTGCTTTGTTTCCGCTGTTAGATTTTCACATCTGCCAATTACCCTGGCCAAAATCCATCCATTTAATTAAAATAAAGTTTAAAGAATGAATGGCTGCAAAGTTACGCACTGTACCGTCAGAAAGCCTGTACAGTCAAGTTGGGCTGAATGGTTTCCATCTGCACCATATGAATTCTTTGGTGCTGAAACGTCTGTTGGGAAATCACAGGAGATCTCCAATGGATCACTTTATCACCTCGGCATGACGCCTGGTATTTGTATACACCCGAATTTCTTTACAGTTTTTCAATCAGGGAATGGCCCCAAGAGAGACAAAGGGCAATTGGCCAGCCCTGTTCGTGCCTTTCTCCCAGGTTTTTCGAGTAATCCTGAAATGTACACCACATGACCTGCTTCATCCTTCCGAGAGAGAGGCCCACACGCAGCAGCTCCTGCTTGAGAATCCTACAGAGGGCGCTGCAAGGGCCTAGTCAGTAACTCAGCTGAAATGTTGCCAGGAGTGAGATTTCAATTCACAGCTTCATAGAGACTGCAAACAACAATGACTCACCTCAGACCACTCAGCCAGGCCACTTTAATTTATCCACTGTTTTGACTAGGATTGATACTAAACTAAATACAAGCAATACAATTACGTTCAGAAGGAAACAATAGTTGCCACTGATACCAGTATCAATTTCCAGATCCCAGTAACCCTGAAATGTTACAAAAACAGAAGTTGCTGGAGAAACTCAGCGGGTCTGGCAGCATCTGTGGAGAAAGAAACAGAATTTTGAGACCAGTGAACTTTCTTCAGCATCCCTTAACATCCCTGAGGCGATGGTAGTGAGTAATTGACACAATTTGACTATTGACTCATTGATTCGGTTGGTTACTGTTATGTACCAGGTCAGACCCCCCTCAAAACATTTCAAGAAGGTAGGTTAGACCCTAATTTCTTATTTTAAAGGCAGATGTAAAGTGAGTGCCCTAGATATGATATAACTGTTCAAACCACTCAGTTTTGAGCAAAACAGAATTTATATAAACACTACATTTGAAACATGAACAAAAGAAAGCAGAGTTCAGAATAAATTAACTGTTGGAAAACTTCATCGACCTGACACAGTAGCTATTACTAATTAACTGTTCCAATGAAATAACATCCCATAAACACACCCCTCAGCAAAAAGTTAAATTCAAGCAGAGATTCTAACAGGCAGGTGGGAACAACATCCAGAGAGAGATTTCAGAGAAAGTCAGAGGAATCCTTTACTGAAGTTTGCAACTCTTCTGGACTCACACATCTTGTGACTGCTGCTGCTAAAACAAACAAAAACATGAACTGGGTGAACTGGCCACTCCCCTTCCATTGTTAAACTGTTACTCCATAGACTCTTCATCACTTCTGCATTTGCAACCTCTCTTCAAAGAAAAAACCCAGGACATAAATAAGAGATAACACGGTGTGGAGCTGGAGGAATACAGCAGGCACGCAGGCAGCATCAGAGGAGCAGGAAAGCTGACGTTTCTGGTTTGCACCCTCCTTCAGAAATGGGGGAGGGGAAAGGGAGTTATGAAATAAATGGAGGGAGCAGGGGTGGGGCTGGGGAAGGTAGGTGGGACAGTCATAAGTGAGGAACAAAAACAAAGTTGCTGGAAAAGCTCAGCAGGTCTGGCAGCATCTGTGAAGGAGAAAACAAAGTTCTGAGGATGGGTCACCGGACCCGAAACGTTAACTCTGTTCTCTCCTTCACAGATGCTGCCAGATCTGCTGAGCTTTTCCAGCAACTTTGTTTTTGTTCCTGATTTACAACATTCGCAGTTCGTTTTTTTTTGGTCATAAGTGAGTGCAGGTAGGCAGTGGTGGGGCTCGGTCAGTGATGGCGGAGGAGAAGATAGGTGGGATAGAAGACTGACAGGTTGTGTCAGGTCAAGGAGGCAGGGATGAGAGGGAGGATTGGTCATGGGATGAGGCTGGGGGTGGGGAGATTTTGAAATTCGTAAAGTCCACATTGAGACAATTGGGTTGTAGGCTCCCAAGGCAGAATATGAGGTGTTGCTCCTCCAGTTTCTGGGTGGTGTCTTTGTGACACTGGAGGAGGCCCAGGGTGGACATGTCATTCAGGGTGTGGGAGGGGGAGGTGAAGTGGTTTGGGACTGGAAGGTGTTGTCGTTTGTTGCGAACAGAGCGCAGGTGTTCCACAAAGCAGTCTCCGAGCATCTGCTTGGTCTCACCGACGTAGAGGATGCCACATCGGAAGCAACGGATGCAGTAGGCCACATTAGCGGATGTGCAGGTGAACATCTGTCTAATGTGGAAGGTTTTTTTGGGTCCTTGGATAGAGGTGAGGGGGGGAGGTGCCGGGGCAGGTGTAGCACTTCCTGTCGTTGCAGGGAAAGATGTCGGTGGTTTGAGGCTCGTGGGGAGTGTGGAGCAGATGAGGGATTCATGAAGAGAGCAGTCCCTACAGAAGGCAGATAGGGGTGGGGAGGGAAATATATCCTTGTTTGTGGGGTCAGATTGCAGGTGGCGGAAGTGATGGAGAATGATACGTTGAATCCAGAGGTTCGTTGGATGATACGTGAGGACAAGGGGGATTCTGTCTTTGTTTTTGTTGCAGGGAGGGCATGTGAGGGCAGAGGTGTGGGAAACGCAAGAGAGGCAGTCGAGAACATTTTCCCGCACGAAATATTCATTTGACATACACTGTGAGATTTCTTTCTATCTTGCATTCTTATCAAATAATTCACCTCACTGAATTTCCCTTCGATTTAATAAATCCGACTAACCCTCGTTTTTAGAGGTTCACCTACCACTGGAAGTAACACTAACTCTCTATCCCCACTGGCAAAATTGCAAACCTTTGACTTCTTGTCTGCTTCATGTTTCATCACATGCTGTGCTACTTTTACATGCTGTCCAGCCAACCCACACATTCTTAATTCATTTCAATGTTCCTCTCACCTTGTGCCCAAAAGACTAATTCAAATAGACTGAATTTGGCAGATTCATTTCATGCATCCCAAATTGCAAAAAGTGCGAACAGAATGCTTTTATCCCAGTCCTCTGGATAGTCTTGACTATTAACCCTCAACATGGTCTTTAAAGTTTGATGCCACCGTTCTAATACTCCTTGTGATTCTGCATGGTATGCAATGGATTTAGATTGTTTTATTCCAAAGATATCCATAACCTCCTTGAATTACTACTGTAAATATTGACCCTTGATCTAATTGTATTTCTGTGGGTAGTTGGTATCTGGTGAAAAATTTAAGTAACTCTTCTGCAATTCTTTTAGCCATGATACCACATAATGGAATGACCTCTGTAAACCTAGTGGACACATCCATTATGGTTAACAAATACTGATCCCAGCTCTTTTTTTTGTTTGTTTGTTTTAAGTTGGGGTTCTACGTAATCATTTATGACCCTTGTAAAGGCTTCCACAAACGCAGGAATGGATATGAAAGGTACTGGTTATATTGCTGCCTGAGGTTTTCCAATCAGCTGACGCTATGACATATTTTGCAAAATCAGCCACGATCAAACAGTGGAGCTGATTCAATAGGCCTACCTCTTCTATTTTATCTTATGGTCTGATGCACTCTACCCAACTGGCCTGAATGTGGTAGTACAGAGTAATCGGAGCCTAGAGGTATTTTTTGTTCACATACAATGACATGCAAGAATGAAAGACAGTATCCAGACCAATGAAAGTGATTTTGCACTTTGGCTTACTCTATCACCTCCTATGAGTAATTCATGTGCTGCCAACACTTGTTTTCTGTAACCCACCAATAGTACAACTTGATGAACTATTTCCAACAGTTCATTTCTCATTTGCCTGAACATGTGATAGTCTTCATTTCCTCATCAAGATGTCATTTTTAAGAGAGTGACATTCTGGTATACATTCAGATTCTTCTTCTGTGTATACTTTTTGATACAACTGCTTTATTTTTCATCTTCCTGTTTTAAATCAATAATTTCTCTGACTAAAAATATCTACTTTATCCTACACTTGTTCTTATTTTCTCTTAAATATTTGATCAAACACAGTCACTAATAGTTCTACTTCAACTTCCTTATCTTTATTCTTTGATTTCTCTTCCTGCTTCACCTTGTGGTTTTGTGACCTTGTTAGCACACAGTAAGGAAAAAAAAAAGCATACACTTCCTGTAATAACTCAGTTGCCTGATTTTCCACTGGCTTTTCAAGCACAGAAGCAATACTCCTACCTGTGATCCAGCTATATCGTTGCCAAGGAAAATTCTATTCCTGGAGCTCAAAGTTCCTCTAGTACCCCAACCACCACTTCTACACTTTTCACTGAAAACTCCAATCTCACTTTACATAATGGAACTCTGCTCTTCTCACCTTAAGTTTCACATATTACCAGTTTTTTTTTTCCTCTGGCAATTGTCCTTATGAATGACATATCTCCTCATCTCTCACCATCAAAGGTTGACATGCTCCTGTATCTCTTTAAATTGTAATTTCTTTACATAGCTCTTCCTGACATATGTGAGTAAACCTGTTAAAATCTGAAAGGACTGTGGATGCCGTAAATCAGGAACAAAACAGAAGTTGCTGGAAAAGCTCAGCAGGTCTGGCAGCAGAAGAAAAAATCAGAGTTAACTTTTCGGGTCCAGTGACCCTTCTTCAGAATGAGTAAATCTTACCCTCAAGTAAATTTTTTAAAGAGTTCTGGCACTTTCTTCTCAACCATCCCCTAACCACGTTATGCATTCTTGTGCAGCTTTTTAGCTTCTGCTGTGCTTTTCAATACCACTTCAACAAAAATCGCTGACTCATCCTGTTTTCCCAAATCCATTTTCCCAGAGCTTTTCCGAAACCCCCAACCATCTGACTTCTTTATTTTTTACCCAACTCATAACCATCAGCCATTTCAGCTGCTATTCTTGCAGTTTTAAATCTCTGCTCTTCTGCATGAGTTCTCACGAACTCAGGAAGTGAATTTTTGAACTCCTCCAACATGATCGTCTCTCTAAAAGCGTCATATGTTTGATGTGTTTTCAATGCTCTTATGCACTGATCAAAATGACTTTGTTTGATCCTTTCAAACTCAATATACATTTGAAAAGGTTTCAGAGATAATAGGAACTGCAGATGCTGGAGGATCTGAGATAACAAGGTGTTGAGCTTGATGAACACAGCAGGCCAAGCAGCATCAGAGGAGAAGGAAGGCTGACGTTTCGGGCCTCGACCCTTCTTTCTCAAGAAGGGTCTCGGCCGAAACGTCAGCCTTCCTGCTCCTCTGGTGCTGCTTGGCGTGCTGTGTTCATCCAGCTCTACACATTGTTATCACACATTTGAAAAGGTTCTCTCATTAGGTTCCTGAAACGTCGACAGGCTTCTGGTACAAGCTCATACGCACTTAAGATAGCTTCCTTCACCTCCTCATACTCCCCAGATACCTCCTCTGATAGTGATGCAAATACCTCACTAGCTCTACCTGCCAACTTTTTTTGGATCAACAATACCCACATGGTCACTGGCCATTCCATGTCTTTAGCCACTTTCTGAAATGAAATGAAAAAGACTTTTGCATCTTTCTCAGCGAACTTAGGCAACACTTGAACATATTTAAACAAATTCCCATTCTGCCCTTGGCTACGATGGTTTTGCTTGTCATCACTATCTTGCTCACTAAGCCGACCTTCAACTTTCACCTCTGTCCTTTTAAGTTGACATTCATCTCTAATTGCCAACTTCTGAAGTTCAAACTCTCCCTCTTTCTGTTTTCTTTTCTCACTCTTTCTCCATTTCTTCTCTCTCTTTCTCTTTTAATTCTGAAAAAAAGTCCCTCTCACCTTTTATTTCCTCTGCTTTTAATCGGAATTCAAACTGTTTCTTTTACTTTTCTTTTTTCTTGTGTACATGGCTCTGCAATGTCCCCCTGTCAATGCGGAGAGGCAGAAGAACTGGAGGACTTCTCATTCCATTAATGTTGCAGTGTTACCATGCACTGTACATCATGTTGGTGAATGCCCCCTGTCCTGGCGGCATTCACAGTCTCTGCATTCAGAAGTAGTTAGCCATTCCTATTGTCTTCATGTCTCCACACAGAAAGAAAGAATGGCATTTCAGATAAAGACCAACCCCCGATGTACGGCTCAAACTACTCTCCACATCACCACACCCCATTGTAAACCAACCACATTAAAATGTCCAGTGTTCACTGAGAGCAATGGGCCCACTGGGAGCATCAGGGAGCAGACCATCAGGGAGATGTAGCAACATTTCCGATGTCTGAACGGGTCAGTGCACTCCAGTACTTGCGGTATCACTAACTCCTGTAATCAGTCTCTATTTATGTAATATTCTGCCTTTATTCTTCATGAAAAATTGACAGGTTCACATTTATCCACATTGTATTCCATCCACCAATCTGTTGCCAATTGACTTAACCTGTCCTTGTCCACTTACAGAATTTCCACCTCCCCTTCATAATTTAATTTCCTACCTATCTTAGTGTCATCATAATTTTTAGTTGCAATGCATTTTCTTCACTCATCCAAATTATTGATAAACATTACAAGTATTGGGGACCAGCACTGATCATTGTGTGACTGCACAGGCTTACGTTTGGTCAAAATGATAAAGACTGAGTTATCCCTACTGTCTGTTTCCTGTTTAATAACCAATCCTTTCCCAGTTCCTGTGTAGCACATTTGATTTTCTGAATGCTCCAGAAAGACAAAAAAAAAACGTAAGAACAAGAAGCAATTCGGCACCTCGAGCCTGCTCTAGTCTTGTCTCCACATTCTTGCTAGTTCTCCAGAACCTTCATTTACTTACTGTCCCAGCATCCCCTGAACCCTCGGGTAGTGAATTCCACAGATTCATAACTATTTGACGGAGGCAATTTGTACTCACTCCATATTAACTCTGCTAAAGATGACCTCTTGTTCCGGATGGCTTCACATGAAGAAATACCCTCTCTGCGTCTACAATATCAGTCCCCTTTCACATCTTACATACCTCAATTAGATCTTCTCTCATTCTTCTAAATTCCAAAGAGTATAGGAATAAAATGCTCCATCTCTCTTCATAAATAAACTCCTTATCTCTAAAATCAATCCAGTGAACCTCTTCTGAACTGCTTGCAATGCAACTACATCTCTCATCACTAAAACTGTACATATTAGTCCAGTTGTAGTCTCACTAATGCCTTGCATGAGCGCTGCCACTTCCCTAATTTTATGCTATTTTCCTTTGGAATAAATTTGGGAATTCCATTTGCCTTCCGTATTTCCTGCTGCATGTGCATGCTAGTTTTAAACAATTCATGGAGAAGGGCATCCAGATCCTCTGCACGAGAGCACTCTGAAGTTTTCCTATCCAATAACTTGCCTTCGTACTCATCTGACCAAAATGGATAAGCTCATACCAATCTATTTTAAATTTTACCTGGGAAATATTACCCCATTCACCTAAATTATCCGTATCCATTTGTAAAGTTATTATTTCTTCCTTACAACTTACTTTCCCAGCAATTTAGTGTCGTCTGAAAAAGCGGCTATATCATTTTTTGACCCTCATCCAATTCATTAAAGTAGACTAAAAATAGTTGGGGCCTGAGGGCCAATCCCTCTGGCACTCCAACAGTTACATCTTGCCGACCAGAAGACTCATTTATGCCATCTCTCTGCATTTTGTTGGTTGGCCAATCTTCTATCCAAGCTAGTAAATTACTCCTGAAGCCATGTGTTCTTATCTTGCATATTTGTCTTTTGTGTAGCATCTCACCCAATGCTTTCTGGAAGATTAGATATAATACATATACAAGATCCCTGTTATCCAGCTTGCCGGTCGCATCTCTAAAGAACTCAAGCAAATTACTCAAACCTGATTTACTCTTCAAAAAAAAAACCCTTGCTAACGCTGATGGATATTTGATTTGCAAATGCCCTGTTATTAATTACTTAGAAATAGATTCTAACAATTTGCCTTCAAACCCAGGAGTTTCTCATTGCGTTTTATTCCCTAATGCTGATGAATAGTCTCAGTTCATCCTTTTCTAGGACCTCTAGATTAATTTACAATTCCTGTGTAACGGACAAAAGAGATTAAAAGTTCTGCTCTGATTGCTGTGTAAGAGGCTTGTCTGGCTTAACGGCCTCTTCTTTTCCCCAGTTTTACAAACTTGATGGGCTGAATCTCCTCCTCATGTTCCCAGGGTCACAGACTCTAGAATCTGAATGTCTCACTCCTGCTTCTAAGTAAGAGGCTTAAAATCTGAATATCCTCCTCCTTTTGCTGTGGAAGACACTTGAGGTCGAATGGTATCTAACTGTTACTGTGTAAATTTCAATGGGCTGAAGGGTGCCTCCTGTTTCTTCATATCAGGTTTGAGGTACTAAGCCGTTTCCTACTTTGTCTCTGAAGTGGGACTGAGGGAGTTATTGGTCTTCTGCTGTTCACATACAACAGATAACAGTATAGGATCCCTACAGTGACCCGCCAAGTCCCCCACCCTATCCCTGCAATTCCCATAGCCAGTCCACCTAACCTGCAAATCTATGGATTTTTCCTGCAAAACAAAACCTGCAAACCGGAGCACCCAGCAGAAAACCATACAAACACAGGGAGAATGTGTAAACTCCACACAGACAGTCGCCTGAGGCTGCAAGTGAGCCAAGGTCCCGGGCGCTGGGAGGCAGCAGTGCTGACCAATAAACCACCATGCCACTCATTAAGAAAGTTTTAGAGTCGAAGGAGGTTACGAGGATAAGGGATGCATGGACACGCTCGAACAGGTTACAAAGCTATGGAGGACTGTAAGTGCTGGAGAATGTTACAGGGATAGGGAGTGGGTGTAGACGCTGGAGCAGGTGACAGAGATTTGGAGGTTATCGGAGTCGTGGGAGGCTTCCAAGATATAGAGGAGTGGAGGTGCTGGAGAAAATTGTAGAAGTAGAGAGAGTTGAATAGAGCTGGAGGAGATAACGAAGTGGAGTAGATGGTGATTGTGATTAATGAGAGAGGGATGGGTCAGGGGAAAGAGGCAATGACAGAATTGGGAGCAGTGCAGCTGACGGATGAGGTTACAGAGATAGGGAGGAATGAAATCTGGAGGGGGTTAGAGGTTTTATGGGCTGAAGGAAGTTACAGAAACTGGAATGTGGGGCTAGAGATATTCCAGAGATAACGAGGCCTGTGAATCCTCGAAAAGTCTGCAGAATGTTTTTCCCATTCATTCACAGGATGAGGGAAGTGGCGTAGCAGCTGGAGGTTAGAGAGATAGGAAGGGGTGTATGAGCTGGAGGAGGTTAGATGGAAAGGTAGGAGTGAAGGGGCTGGAGGAGGTTTGATAGACAGGGAGAATGAATGGGGCCAGTAGAGGTTAGAGAGATATGGAGGGCAAGTGGGGATGGGAGCTTGTAGAGATAGGAAGGGCGAGTGGGACTGGAGGAGGTGAAAGAGAGAGGGAGAGCAAATGGGGCTGGGAAGTTAGAAAGATAGGGAGAGTGAGTGGGGTTGGAAGAGGTTAGAGAGATGGCAGTGTGAATGGGGTTGGCGGAGGTTAGAGAGAGAAGGAGTCTGAATGGGGCTGGTGGAGGTCAGAGAGATAGGGAGAGTGAGTGGAACTGGAGTAGTTTAGAGAGATAGGGACATGAATGGGGTTGGCGGAGGTTAGAAAGATAAGGAGAGTGAATGGGGCTGGAGAAGGTTAGAGAGATAGATAGGGTGAGGGGGCTGTAGGAGTTTAGACAGATAAGGAGTCTGAATGTGGCTGGTGGAAGTCAGAAAGATAGGGAGGGTGAGTGGGGCTGGAGTAGGTTAGACAGACAGTGAGGGATGTAGATGAAGAAAGATGTAGCAGCTGGAGGTAATGGCATGGAAAGTTAGAGGCACAGCTGGGAAGTTTAAAAACACAGAATTACACATTGACTTAATGGATAACAAATTGTAGAAATCTGTGCCAGGAAAGGGAGACCTTGGAGGATCCACTCACAAGAGCCATAGAATCAGTGTCACACAGCTTCTTCAGTTGACAGCCTCAAAAATAAAAAGCCCTGTAGACACTGCAAATTCGTCCTTGCTAGTGCCTGGGGACTAGTGCCAAAATTGGGAGAGCTATCCTACAGGCCATTCAAGCAACAATGTGTCATAACGAAGCCTCATGTGTCAGATCAGACTTTGACACAGAAACGTCTGGCTGATTCCCCTCCCTGAGCTGGTGGATCAGTGTTCCTCCACATTGAATAACAATTGGCGGAAGTACCGAGAGAGTGGGAAAGATGGACACTGTATACTGACTGGTCCATTTCAAAAGCACCACCAAGAAGGCCTCGGCAGCAGCATTGTTAATCGAGACAGTTGGGTCCAAAAGGACATAGCTGCTGGACTGGGGCAGCAGCGGGTGGGGTAGAACCGACTAAGAAAGAGAAACATACTTGACCTCATCTTCTCCAATCTGGCAGCTGCAGATACATGGATCCATGGCTATATTGGTAACAGTGACTAGTGCACACATTATTGCTGGAGACAAAGTCCCACTTTTATATTGGGAATACCCTCCATCATGCGTGTGACACTAACACTGTGTTAAATGGAATAGATTTCAAATAGGTCTAGCAACTCTAATCTGGTCTGTGTGCAGTGGTATGAGTCGCCAACAACAGCAGAATTTTACTTCAGCACAATTTTTAACATCATTGCCCACATATTGTCCATTTTATTGTGACCACCGAACCGGGGATAAACCCTTGTTCAGTGAACCATACAGGAGAGTGTGCCAACAGAAGCAGCGGGACAATCGAAAAATAAGGTGAAACCAACTTAATCGTAAAATAGCATAAACAGCAAGTGGTGGACAGACCTGAGCAAACTCATAACTAATGAATAAGACTTAATCTCTGCAATCCTGTCATATCCAGTCATGAATGGTGTTGGGCAATTGGAGAACTCACTGGAGGAGGCAGGTCCACAATGATGGGAGAGCCCAGCACAACAAAAAAGATAATACTGAAACATTCACAACAGTGTTTAGACAGAAGTGTCGATGGGATGATTTATTTCAGCCTCCTCCAAAGATTCCCAACATTACATGTGGCAGCTTGAAACTAATGTCATTCATTTTCTGTGATATGAACAAACAGCTGGAGGGACTGGATAATTCAAAGGCTGATCCATCAGCTAAGGGAGGCAATTCAGCAGGAGGTTTCCGTTTCAAAGTTTGATCTGACACCATGATATTGTTGCCATGAATATGATTACATGTAAATATTAGCACACTATATTAGTACAAGAGAAAAAATAATTGTATATTTTCAAAGTCCTTGGACTTAATAATAATTTGATATTGGGCGTGGTAACAAGATTTATCATTTCAAAGTTCTTTATTGTGATTTGCGCACTGTTTCCTCATATTGTTATAAAATCGAACTGAATAAAGGGTGATGTGTGTCTATTGGACAAGTGGAAAGTGGGTATTATCGAAGGATATCGGCTTTCAATGATGAGACTTTGCTGTTAATAGTTAGAATGCTGAGAATGTTTCCATGGAAATTTCTATCTCGAGTCACACACAAGGATGTTGGGTTGGAAACATGCTGACCATCTTGTCGCTGCACAATTCTGTTTGGACACTGACATGTGGAGCTGTCATACACTGAATATGGTTTATGAGGGATTCAATGGAAGGCGGCATGTGCTACAGGAGTCCATCATCTTTATTACAACTTCATTCAGGATCAGGTCCAAGGTGCACAATTACAGAGGTTAGGTGGTACACCAAAAGACATCAGCCCAGATAAATTTCGGAGACACGGTGACTGGCAGGTCATTTTTTAACAAATGTTGAACTGCATTCGGGCCAGCACTGATTCTGGTGCTAGTCCATTGGCCCTTCTGCCCCATGCACTTCCTTGTTGTTCAGGGATGCCTCCAACAGGTCTGTTGAGAGGGATGGTGCGAATATCAGTCCAAGTCCAGTTTAGAAGTTTTCTGGACAGATTTGGGAGATGACCAGTGCTTTGGAGGTAGCGTGAGGCCCTGTAGCAATGCAGCTGAAATCAGTTTTTATTTTAAAGTTTATTTTCAACAGATTTGCTGACTGTAAAATGATGTGTTCACTGACCTGAACATGATTCAGCTGTTTATGAGAGTCACTAAATTCTGCAATAATTAGGTGTGTACTCTGGTAATTTAATTATTGTTCACTTCAGTTATTTTCAACTGAAAAACAATGCATTTGGGTTATTTTAAAGCATATAAGGATTAAAGTGATATTAAATCTTTGCTGTACAAAATGTAAACGTGAGCTGCATTATATTTCTCACAGACTAATCAAGCAACAATCAGACATTGACTGCAAAGCAGGATTCTGTGTGCAGGGTTATGTCCCAGGCAACATCATCACCCTCTCTGCTAGTTCCTGTCCCTCTGACCGGATAGAGACAAAGGAGGAGGCAGCTTCCTGGTATCTCGTCACTATAGTGCTCAGCATTGATGCTGGATCTTGCAGCTGCTAGATTGTTCTGCAACAGATTATGAGGGAATCAATTAATTGGAAACATATACTTAACTGCAGTGTCACCAATCTGGTTTCTGCAGATGCACCTCTCCATTTAATATATCAATAAGAATTGCCACTGCATAGTCCTTGTGGAAGGAAGTGCCATCTTCACATTTTCTACCCCTCCACCATGTTATGTAGCAACATATCTGCTGAACGTGAGAGAATTCAAACCGATCTAGCAACTAATGACGAGGCATCCTTGAGGAACAGTGAACCATCAGCAGTAGCAGAATCATACTCTGCACAACTCATACAGTCTGCAACCTCAAGGCCCGGCACATTTCCCACTCGACAGTTACCATCAAGCCAGGAATCCACCCTGGTCAATGGAGAGTGCAGAAAGACATGCCAGGAGCAGTAGTAGCCAGACCTAGACATGAGGTGACAACCTGGAAGAAGCTCTTATTGTCTTCAGCTACCAAGCAGAACGACTTGCAATGCCAAACAGCATAAGCAGCAAGTGATGGACAGTGCTGAGTGATGTCAGAACCAATGGATCAGATCTAAACTCTGCAGACCTGCACATTTAGTTGTAAAAGATAGTGGACAATGAAAGAAACCATTGAAGGAGGAGGCTGATCTCCAACAAATGAATCCTCAGTTCAGGGGGAGCCCGGCACATCAGGGCAAAAAATAAAGCTGAAGCATTTGTAACAATCTTAAACCAGAAGTGCCAAGCAGGTATTACATTTCGGACTCCGGCAGTGGTCCCCAGCATCACAGATGACAATTTTCAGACAAATTGATTCACTCCACGCTATATCAAGAAATGGTTGGAGACACTGAAAACTGCGATGGCTGCGGGCCCTGGTAATATCTGACTCTAGAAATTGCCCCATCCTTCGCCAAGCTGTTCCAGTCCAGGAAGAACACCGCCATCTACCAACAATGTGGTTCATTGTCCAAAAATGTCCTGGACACAAAATCAGGGCAATTTCATTGCAGCCATTCACTGACATACCGGTGTACAGTCTACCATGTAAATCTGAAAAACAAAAAAAGTGTCAGCAATAATATGCTCAATCAGCAATAACCTGCTCAGTGACTTTCAGTCAGCGTTCCATCAGGGTCACTCAGCTCCTGATCACATTCCAAGCTTGGTTCAAAATGCCTGAAATCCAGAGAGGATATGAGCTTAATTGTTCTGAATATCAAGGCACCATTTGACAGACTATGCCAATAGAAGCCCAATTAAAATTAGTGTTAATCAGAATCTGGGTGAAACTTTCTTGCTGCTTGGAGTAAATCGCCAGCAAAAAATAAGGTTGTTGTTGTTAGTATCAGTTGTTTAAAATCCAAGACATCACTGCAGCTTTTCCTCAGAAGAGATAGTGTCCGAGTCTCAAACATCTTCAGTTGCTTCAATGACCTTCCTTCCCTCATAAGGACAGACATGGGAATGTTCACTGATTATATGTCTCCCCAGACTCTGAAACAGTCCAGGTTCAAATGCAACAAAACCTGGAAAATATCCAGGCTTTGTCTAACAAGTGAGAAATAACAGTGGAGAAATAAAAATGCCAGGCAAATAGAATATTTAATAATCAAACCACTCTCTTAATATTCAAAGGAATTACAATCACTACATCCCCAACAGAATGTTTATCATCATCCTGTGGGTATTACCATTGGCCAGCAACTTCATTGAATGAGTCATATAAATAAATGTGACTTCAAGAGCAAGTCAGGGGCTAGGAATCCAACAGTAAGTAACTCACCTCCTCACTCCAGTCTTACAGATAGTAGGCAGGCTTTGGGAAGCCAAAAGTGTGTTGGAATATTCTCCAGAAATAACCTGAAAAAAGAAACAGCCCATTTGATTACTATCACATTCACAAACATTTATCCCCTTCACCAGTTATCCTTCAGAGTAGCAATATATAGCATCTAAAAGGTACACTGCAGAAATTCACCAAGGCTTATGACAGAACACCTTCCAAACCCATCTAGATGGACAAAGGCAGCAGGTACATGCAAAAAGGACAGTCTGTGAGCTCTCTCCTTCATACGGCCAGATGTGATGTGCAATCATGAGTGAACTACAATTCTCAAGCTCCTCAGATCATTGATCAGTCCAGATCTAAATGCAGCAAGACTTGGACAACAGCCAGGCTTGGGCTGACAAGTGGCAAGTAACATTTGCACCACAAAAGTGCCAGCAATATCCATCTCCAACGAGACAGACTCTGACCCATTGACATTCAACAACATTGCCATCACTAAATCACCCACTAACAACATCTTGGGTTTTATCATGGATGGGAAACTGAGCTGAACTCACCAAATAAATGCCATTGTTTCATGAGCAGATCAACGACAAGGATCATGCAATAAATAGATTACCTTCCGATTCCGTAAATCCTGTCCTCTAACTACAAGTCAGGAGTGTGATGGAACACTCTCCACTGGCCTGGATGGGTGCAGCCCCAACAACACTCATGAAGATTCACACCATCCACTACAAAGTAGACCACTTAATGGTATTACATCCATTAGTTGGCTTTCTTAGCTCTGTCAATCTGTTGCTACTTAGGTCGGATCCTGATTCAAGTTCTTCATGTTCCTGTGCATTACTTGCACTTGCCCTTCTTACTGTTAGTTATCCTGTGTCTGGAATGTGTTTTTACTTTAAGAACATTGATAATTTGGTGCATTACATCTTGTAGATTCTCTCCATCACAAGTGCACAGTAGCTGCAGCATGGACCATCTACAAGATGTAATGCACATTCCACAGATGGACGAGTGCAGTTCATTTATAGCCCAACGAGAAAAGTTGTCCTTGAGAAACTGATGGTAAGCTGCCTCCTTGAACCAATGCAATCCAACAGCTATGAGCTGACCCACAATGTCCTTCGGGAATGAATTCCAGAATTTTGACCCAGTGACCATGAGAGAACGGTGATATATTTCCCAGTCAGGATGGCGAGTGGCTTTGCTAAAAATCTTGCAGGCTGTGACGTTACATGTATCCGCTGACCTTTTCCTTCTCGCTGGAAGTGGTCGTGGGTTTGGAATGTGCTGAGGATCTTTGGTGAATTTTTGCAGTCTTTCTTGCAGCTCATAGGTACTGCTTCTACTGAACGTCAGAGCTGGGCGGAATGGATGCTTGCGGATCTGGTGCCAAATCAAGTGGTGGCTTTGTGCTGGATGATGTTGAGCTTCTTGAGTATTGTTGGAGCTGCACCTGTCCAGGAAGTTGGGAAGTATTCCATCACACTCCTGACTTTTGCTTTGTGGTAATGGACAGGATGTGGGGAATCAACAGGTAAGTTACTCACCGCAGTATTCCCAGCTTCTGACCTGCTCTTGTAACCACTGTGCCAATGGTTACTCCCACGATGTTGATAGTGGGGCATTCAATGATGCAACACCATTGAACGTGAAGGGCCGGTGGTTATATTGACTCTTCTTGTGATTGTCAATGCCTGGCATTTGGGTGGCGTGAATAGCCTTTGCCACCTGTCAGCTTAAGTTTGGCTATCGTGCAGCTCGTTTTGTATTTGAATAGCAGATCAGGGTTGAGGAGCAGAACATCCTACTGGTGCCCTTAGTTCTTATCGTCTCATGGGAATCAAGGAGAAACTCTCCACTGATTTGAGACTTAGCTGGCTCACAGGAAATAGGATTACAGTTTTTGCAAGTCAGTTATTTTCAGCTTCAGGACTTCTCTGCAGGATGTTCCTCAGGGGAGCTTCCTATGCCCAAACTTCTTTATCTGCTTCATCAGTGACCTTCCCTCCATCGGAGGGAGTGGGATGTTAACTGATGATGGCACCATGTTCATAAGCATTTGCAACTCATCAGATACTGAAGCAGTCCATGCCCCAACGCAATAACATCTGGGAAATGTGCGGGCTTAGGTTAACATGTGACATCAACATTTGTACCACATAAATATCAGACAATGACCATCATGAACATGGTGAATCTCATTGTCACCATTTGACATCTAATGGCATTGCCATTGCTGAATTCTTTACTTTTCTTCCAAGACCATATAACTGCACTGATTACAACAGCAGAACAGAAGCTAGGAATCCTGCAGCTTTTAAATTTTCTCCTGTCTCATCAATAACCTGCTCAGTGACGCCCAGTCTGGGTTCCACCAGGACCACTCAGCTCCTGACCTCATTTCAGCCTTGGTTCAACATGTGCAAAAGAAATGAATTCCAAAGAGAATGTTTGAGCGACGGCCGTTGACATCAAGGATGCATTTGTCTGATAGTAGCATCAAGGAGCCCAAGGAAAACTGGAATCAATGAGTATTGGGGGCAAACTCTTTGGTGGTTGCAGTAATATATGATACATAGGAAGATAATCTCAGCTCCAGGACATCTCTGCAGGAGTTCCTCAGGGTAGTGTCCTATGCCCAATCATCTTCAGCTGCTTCATCAATGACCTTACCTCCATCTTAAGGTCAGAATTGTGGATGTTCGCCAATGATTGCACAATGTTCAGCACCATCCGTGTCTCCTCAGACACTGAAGCAGTCTGTATCCAAATACAACAAGATCTGGATAATATTCAGGCTTGGGCACAACAAGTGGCAGTAATATTTGTACCACATAACAGTCAGGCTATGACCATGACCAAAAAGAGACAATCTAACCACCACCCCTCAACATTCAATGGTGTTCACGTCGCTGAATCTCTCAACATCAACATCCTGGGAGTTGCCATTGAGCAGAAGCTCAACTGGACTCCCCACATGAACGCAGTGCCGAAAAGTGCAAGTCAGAGTTTAGGAATACTGTGGGGAGTAATTCACTTCCTGATTCCCCAAAGCTTGTACACCATCTGCAAGGCACAAGTCAGGAGTGTGATGGAATAGTCCCCACATTATATTCCATCTGGCAAACTATTACTCATTGACTTTACCTCACTGTATCCATTTACAGAATCCATCTTCTATCGATAGCTCAATTTCCTGCTTATCTTCATGTCAGCGCCCAACGTACTTACCGTCCATTTGTTCCACTCCTCCAAGTCATTGATATAGATTGTAAATTGTTGACGACCCAGCACTGGTCACTGTGTGAATCCACTGGTTGTATTCTGTCAAACTGATCAGGACTGATTTTTCCTGAGTGTCTGCTTTCTGTTTGATAACCAGTCCTCCCCCATTCCTGTGTAGCACATGCAAAGGACTGAATAAGAACAACGAGCATCAGTCAGCAATTCACCCCTCCAGCCTGCTCCGTCATTTAATACAATCATAGCTGATGTCATCTTGGCCTCAGTTCCACTATCCTGCCCACTTTCCATAACTCATCATTTACTCAATGTCTCTTCATCTTGGTTCGTGAATTCCACATCGACATTGTCAGTTCCCTTTGGCATCTTACACACCTCAATGAAATCTCCTCTCATTCTTCTAAATTCCAGACAGTAGAGACCTGAACTGCTCAATCTCTCTTCATAACACACTCCCTATTTCTGGAATAAATCTCATTAAACTATTCTGAACTGCTTCCTATGCAACTACATCGCTTCTCAAGTCAGGGCACCATAACTGTACAAGGTACTCCAGCTGCAGACTCACTAATGTCTTATATAGTTGCAGTCTCACTTCGCTACATTTATACTCTATTCTTTTAGAAATAAACGCTGAAATTGCACTTGCCTTCCTCACTACCTGCTGTACCTGAGTATGAATTTTCTCTGATATTCTCAAGGAAACCCAGATCCCTCTGCACTTAAGCACTCTGAAGTTTCTTAACATTGAGATAAAAGGTTGGCTTTGTACTATGCTGACCAAAATGGATTACCCCATACTTGTCCACATTAAGTTTAACTGCAAAATGTTGGCCCATTCACTGAAACTATCCATTTCCATTTGTAAATCTTTACAGCTTCATTGCAAACCTACTTTTCCACCCATTTTAATGTCAGCTGAAAATTTGGTGATAGTATCTTCTATACTTTCAATCAAGTAATACAATAGATTGCAAATAGTTGGGGCCTGAGCATTGAACTCTGTGGCACCTCAAAAGTTCCAATCATAAACCTGCACATCCTTATGCCATCTCATTGCATGTTGTTGGTTCACCAATTCTCTATTCAAGCTAATAAATTACTACAGCCCACGTGCTCTTATTTTACAGATTAAACATTTGTCCGGCACGTTATCCAATAACTTCCGGAAGCCTAGATATGTAACATCTCCATAATCCTCATTATCCACATTGCCTGTCACATTGTTAAAGAACTCAATCAAATAATTCAACATGATTTATTCTCCATGAAACCATGCTGATTCCGATGGATTGTGGTTTGACTTTGCAAATCTGCTGTTTTTAACTCCTAGATAATGAAATTTAACACTTTACCTTCAATCTCAATAGTCTACTCACTACTTTTTATTCCTTAATGAACATAGTTATCCTAAGTTCTTCTCTTTCTATAACCTTTATGTTCACTTTTCAATTCCTGTGCGACAGGCACAAGGCTATAAAAGTTCTGCTCTGATTGCTGCGTAAGAGGCATGAATGGCTGAATGGTTTCATTCAGTTCCTGGCTTATAACTAGATGGGCTGAATGTCCTCCTGGTGTTCTTACATTATGGTCTAGATGGCCAGAATGCCTTAATTCTGTTCCTGAGGAAGACTCAAGGTCTGAATGTCCTCCTCCTGTTGATGTATAAGTGGCTTGAGGGGACATGGAATCTTTCTGTTGCTATGTTGTTCAAGGGCGTGAAGGGTCTCCTCATATTCCTCCAAAATAACATCGAAATGCTGAACAGTCTCCTCCCCCATCCCTGAGTGATTGTTCTCCTCCTGTTCCCATACAACAGGCACGTGGCTTAATTAACTGTTCCTTTTCCAATTAGGTTTCAAATTGTTTTGTGTACTTCTCAGTTCCTGTGCATCAGGCTTGATGGGCTGAATGGCCTGCTCTTATTCCAGTGCACCAACCTCCAGTCACCTGGCGGCCTCTTCCATCTCTTGTATCGCAGAGGTGTGGAAGCTGAATGGACCGATACTGTTGCTTTGCGACGAGATAGTAGTGCTCCATGTCCTACTCTAGGTCCTGTGAGATAGGATGGAGGGACTGATTGGCCTCCTCCTGTAACTGTATATCAGGCTCCAGGAGCTGAATAGCCTCGTCTTGTTCTCGTGTAACTGGGTTGAAGGCTTGAGTATATTTCGCCGTTCCTGTGTAACAGGCTGGAGAAACAGATTGAATTCCTCCATTTGCTGTGGAATTGCCTTCTGTTACTGACTCCTTCTATGTAAAAATAAGATCATCTTTCATTCTTGTAAATTCCACTGTGTATCGGATCAACCTGATCTTCCTTTCCTTATAAATTAGTACATTCATTGCTTCCGATGCAACACTATCCTTTCTTCAGTGAGGAGACTAAATCCAGATGTGACCTCACTATGACCCTGTGCAGTGGCAGCAACACTTTGTCAGTCTGTTCTTAGTTTCCCACCCAGGTTTGAGCCGTGTCAGCTATCTGGAGGAACGCACAACATTGTTGAAGGTTTATCGTCCTTCTCTACTCCACCAGCAAAATGGAAAATCTGGTCAAAATGTCACAATAAGGTTTGGGAAGAACAGATTAGATGTGGCAAAATGATCTCAAAATCGAGATAGGTCTTACTAAATACCTCGTCTGAATCTCCCCAGAGCCCACTTTGCTCAGATTCCACAGAATCTGGCAAGGTGAAACTTCGAAACAGCAAGGAGAAGCAAATATTCATGGGAATTATGTTTCAAAGTCAAAACTGCAATAAAAATGTTGGGCAGGTTATAAAACAGGAAATTAGATATACAAGTTTGTGGGTGCTGCAATAATAACGGATAAGTTCAAGTTGTGTCCAATCAAGTTAAGCCAAGTGATTGCTAACTCTGGGAAAAATGGATTTCATGAACGTGTATGAGGATGGTTTGCTTCAACAGTATGTTGAGCACCGAATTAAAGATCAGGCTGTTTTGGAATTGGTGCTGTGTGATCTGAACACGGAATTGAAAGTCTTGCTGCAAAGGAGATGTTGGGAATAGTCATCATAATATATTGAATTTTCCATGACGCCTGAACACAAAACACTTTTTGCTTTTCTTAAAACCGCAGTTGCAAATCTGAGTCAGGCCAAACGTGAAGGTCTATGGGGCAAGTTGGCTTCAGTGAATTGCAAAAGTACATGCAAAAGATTCAATGCAAGACAGACAATGTCTGTTATTTATGGAAACACTGTAAGGTGTCTAATGGACATATATCCCCCAAAGTGCATTCAGCAAAAGAGAAAGGTGGTTCATCGATGATTAACAAAAAATGTTAAAGATTACATTAGATTAAACGAAGCAGCTTATAAAAATACCAGATATTTTGGTAAGCAATGGATTCAGAGAAATATAGGACCAAGAAAACTAAGAGCAAGAAATTGACAAGAAAATTTAAAACAATGATTTGATTTATTATTGTCTCACTCAAGTAAGTACAGGGAAAAGTTTTGTTTTGCGTGCAGTACAAGCAGATCATAACATACATGGACATACAGATCATAGGGTGTTTATACAGAGTGAGACATGCAAGGTTATGGCAGGAGGTATACAAAAACAAGACCAAGACAAGACTTGAAATTAAAGAAGTCAATTCAGCAGTCGAATAACAATGGGGAAGAAACCGTTCTTGAATCTGTTGTAATTATATTTAAACTTTTATATCCTCAGCCTGACGAAAGTGGTTGGAAGAGATTATAACCGGGGTGGGATGGGTCTTTGATGATTTTGGTTGTCTTTCTACAGCAACAAAAAGTGTAGATAGAGTCTAGGAATGGAAGATTGGCTTGCGTGATAAATCTGGGCTGCATTCCCAATTTTCTAGAGCTATTTATGGTGCCGAGCAGAGCTTTTGCAAGAATGCAAACCCAACAAGAAACACAAAGACTGCCGAAAAACTTCTACTGATATTTGAAAGGAAAACAAAAGCAAGGCCAAATGTGGAACAATAAATGCACAGACAGGATAATTTATTGTAGAGAAATGAGAATTTAAAGGGAAACTAATCAATTACTATGTGTCTGTTTTCATGGAGAAAGATCCAGAAAATCTCCCAGAAATGCCAAGTGACCATGGGAGTCGTGTAACTAAAGAGTAAGATCATTCATATCAGTAACCACGTCGTACTTGGGAACGTAACTGGAGTGAGCATTGATAAATCTGATGGACCGGATGTACTTCATACTGGAATTTCGGAGTAAGCAGCAATCGACATATTGATTGCATTGGGGATCACCATGATATTTTCCTGTACCTTCTGAAAAGGCAGAAATCCATTCTGGATAATGGAAGGTTATGAATGCAATCCAATGATTTCAGAAGGGATGAAGAGGGAGTGTGGCGACTACAAACCAGTTCTCTTCTCATTCGCACTTGGGAATCTATTGGAATTTATTATAAAGGATGTGACATTGGATATTTGGAAAGTAATTTGAAAATTGGAAAGAATGGTAATGTATTTACGAAAGAAAAATCATGATTCACCATAATTGTTTGAATGTATTTCTTGTAGACATGGAAAATGGAGTGCCAGTGGATGTGGTGTAGGTGGATATTCAGGAGGAATCTTTTACGAATTTACGCAGTGAGTTAGTGAGTAAAATTAAACCAAAGGGTATTGGGAATAGCATGGTCAAATGGAAAAGTAAAAGCGAGTTTTAATTTCATTTAAAAGGAATCAGAATAACGAAGTAAATACATCCTGTAGAAAATGCATTGAGTGTTGATGAGACTGTACCTGGAGTATTGTGTACAGTTTTGGTGTCACAATCTAAGAAAGAATATACTGACGACAGAGTAATTGCAATGAACATTCTCCAGATTAATCCCTTAAATGCCAAGATTGTCTGATGAGGAAATTCAGCTTGTGTTCTCTACAGTTTCAAAGAATGAGAGGGGAACTCATTGAAATTCAGAACATTCACACAGAGGGGACCGAATAACACAGAGGCATGGAAAAGTGCTGGCAGGCAAGTTTTCGAGAAGTGCCGGCAGGCAAGTTTGGGAGAAACCCAAGGTATTGTACAAGTACACCAAACAGAAAAAAATAACCAGGGAACAATTTGGGCCCGTTAGAAACCAAAGAGAAAAGCTGTGTGTGAAGCTGGAAAACATTGGTAGATTGTTACATGAGTGTTTCACAGATGTTTTCCTTGGGAGAAGGAGGATGCAAGTGCAGAATCGGAGAAGATGGCTTGTGAAGCGAACTCTTGAGCAGAGTGCTATAAGATGCAAGCAGGGATTGATGATTTTGGCTGGTATAAAACTGGAGTTTATCAGGGACAGTTTGATCAGGGATCGTCAGCATGACATTATCATAATTTTATCACGAATTGCATTGAAATTTTTCGAGGAGGCCGTTTGCATGATTTTTCATCAAGACGTTTCACAAAGCCCCACATGGGAAACTGATAAAGAGAGTAAAATCTCATGGTATGAAGGATGACTTGGCAAGTTCATCCAAAATTGTCTGAGTGGCAGGAGACAGAGAGTGGTGGTAGATGGCTGTTTGTGTGAGTGGAGACCAGTGTCCGATGGTGTACAACAGGGATCAGTGTTGTGTGCTTTAATGTTTCTGGTATTCATAAATGATGTGGATGTGAATGTGGAGGGGAGTGGGGGAGTGTGATCAGTAAGTTTGTGTTCGACACAAAAATTGGCAGTGTGGTTGGAAGAGAGGAGAAATGTCTTATGTTACAGGAAGATATAGGTGGAATTATCAGATGGGCAGATCAATGGCAGACGGAATTTAAACCTGATAAATATCAGGTAATGCACTTCAGAAAAAAGAAACAGACAGAGGAGTACTCAATGAATGGCAGCACACTAGGAAGCTCAAAGGGTGCTTCGCCACACATCCCTGAATGTGACTGGACAGGGTAATAATTTAGCCAAGAAGGCATAGAGGACCGTAGACCGAGCCTTTATTCTTCAAGGCATAGATTATAAGAGCTATACAGGACTGTGGTTAGGCCAGATGGCATACTGTATGCAGTTTTGGACGCAACATGACAGGAAGGATGTGATTGCACTGCAGGGAGTGCAGAGGAAATTCAATAGGATATTCCCTGGGATTGAGCACATCAGCGATGAGAAAAGGCTGAATAAGCTTGGAATGTTCGCTTTGGAGCAGAGAAGTCTGAGGAAGATGCAATTTACAAGGATAAAATTACGAGGGTCATGGACAGGGTGGATAGACAGCAGCAGTTCATTTCTGTCAAACGGCTAAGATCAAGGGAACACACTTTTAAAGTGAAGGGCTTGAGGTTCGGAGAGAATGTGAGAATTGTTTTTCACTCAGAGAATGTTGGGGTCTGAAGTGCACTTCTTGACATTGTAGTTGTGGTGTGTACCCTCAGAACAGTTAAAAAAAAAAACTATTTGGACGAGCACTTGAATTGTTTCAGTATTCACAGTTACGGGCCTGCTTGAGAAAAGTGGAACTAATGTAGATTGTGTTGCATTTCTGACGGCACAGAGCCTATTCTTCTGAGATTGTATGATTGTGGAAGGCCAGCTTAACACAGGAATTGATTTTTTTTTTCTGAAGGGTATATTAGCAAGCGTTATACGAGTGAACTGGAAGGGCTTCTAAAATTATGCCAGTGTGAAACCGAAGAGAAAACAGGTGCAGCTTCCTGATAGTCTGAAATTGGAGAATGGAGAAAAGGGAAATGGCAGAACTATGAAGCAACTACTTCAGTTCTGTCCTCACAGAAGAAAACAAAACAAAAAAAATCTTGCCAGCAGTACTAGGAAACCAAAGTCTGGTGAGAAAAAGGGAATAGAATGAAATTATTAAAGACATGATTTTGGAGAAATTATTGAGACTGAAAGTAATGGCACAGACAACGTCAGCATAGATTGAAAAATGAAAATCATATTTGATAAACCGAATGGCAGATAAATTATGGGGAAGCAATGGAAGCAATCAATTTGTACTGTCAGAAAGATTTTTGATACCATTCCAAGCCGAGTGTGCAAAATCAAATCTTATACCTTTGGGTGCTAATGTATGAACAGTGTTCAAAGACTGGGAGAGCTGACAGGAAACAGTGAGCAGGAATAAAAGGATTTTTTTGGAGTGAAAGGCTCATGGGGTATTGCAGGGATCAGTTCTTGAGCCCCAGCTAATCACAATTACATATGAAACATTTCGTTAACAGAATCAAATGATGTCGGTGAATGGTGAGGAGGATGTGAAAAAGCTCCAAGATGATTGAGACAAGTGGAGTGAATGGGCAAATATTGGGAAATGAAGAGCAAAGTGGATGATGTGACATTGTGCACTTTGGTGAGAAAAATACACCAATAGCCAACCGTTTGAAAAGGAATTGGTTGAAAAATGTTGATCGATAAAGGGATTTATACTCCCATTTTATGTTTTCTTCTGCACAGACCTCTGAGGTTAACACAGGGCAGCGACTTTTGAAGCTGGAAGTCAATACTGGAAATAGCATTGACATGCTGACCAGTTTACATGGACCCCAGCAAGTGCGTAGCAGTAACATTGAAAATAATCTGGATCTCCTTGTGCGCCAGTCACTGAAAGCAATTTTTTAGGAACAGAAAGCAGTTAGAAAGATAAATTGTGTGTTGACCTTCATTGCAAGCGCATTTGAGTGCAGGAGTAAGGGTATCTTACTGCAGTTGTACCGAACCTTGGTAGACCTCATCTCAAATATTGTGCAGTATTGTGTGCAGTTTTGGCCTCCTTACCAAATAAAGGAAAAACCTTCCATTGAGGGAGTGCAGCGAAGGATGACTAGACTGATCTCAGGGATCGCAGGCTTTGTTGTGCTTCAGAATTTGTGTCGAATGGACCTGTATTCCCTGATGTTTTGGAAAATGAGTGGGGATCTCTGTGAAACATACAAAATTCTGACAGGGTGAGACAGATTGGAAGCACTGATGAATATTCCCTTGGCTGGGTCGTATAATACAAGTGGTCACAGCATTAAGTACAGGCAGGCCACTCTGCATTGAGATGAGAATAAATGCCTGCACTCAGAGATTGGTGAACCTGGGGAATTTTCTGCCACCAAAGGCTGTGAAAGTCAAAACATTGAATACAAATAAGGGTTTCTGGGCACTAAAGAGATGGGAAGAAATCAAGAGTATGGTGTGGAGACAAAGGATCAGCCACCATTATTTGAGGCCAAAAACTCAATGGACCGAAGTACCTACTGCAGTTCCTACTTTATATTTTTCTGACCATCACTGACATTGAGGGATATGTACATTATGTGTGTAAAGTGCATTGAAAAGATGGACGGTCGTGACGCAGAAAGGGCGGTGGCTCAATGGGCTGAATGCGTACCCCTTTCCCAATGTCTCTGTGTAGTCTGTGGGAAAGCTCTGTAAATGTTACCACAAGCTCTCAGATGTTAGGAAGAAGGCCTCTGCAGGGTCTACAGGAAGGCGTTTCCCATTCCCTTTTCTGGTACCAAGGCTGGAGCCGGGTGTTCTCATCGGTTTGATCTGTTAAGACCGTGGAGCATGTTGATACAATTGACTGAATTGATTGTCTGTTTCAGAGACCATTGAAGAGTTCAGCACATGTCCGTGTGTCTGGAATCACTTTTAGGTCAGACAAGGAATGCACAGTAGATTTGCTTCCTGAAAGTACATTGGTGAAGCAAATTGGTGTTAACAATTGACATTGGGTTCAAGGTAACTACTGCTGACACCAGATTTTAGATCTCGATATTTTATTACCTGCTTTTAACTTCCACCAACTGCCTGAGCATTAGCCTGTTCTGAATTACTAATCCAGTGACATTCCCACAACAGCACTGTCAGATTTCATATTTCTAATGAGTCTGAGTTGTGGGGCAGGTTCAGGTGAACTGTACTGTGATTTACCCATCAGTTACAGCACAGCAAAAAAGGCACATACAAAGCTTCAGAATGTCTTACTTTACACAGTTTGAACTTAGAGTGCACACGCACCACCGCACCTCCACGCCTGCTTTGATTACTATTAGTCAGTGGAGCCGTTGTCCTCTGTAATTGGCTCCCTAGTATAATTTAAGCATGCCTTAGCAAAACTACAAAGAGAAAAACAGGCTTGTGGTCTACCCTTGGTCCTTCATGATGTCCTCGACTCTTATTTCCTTTCTTGAGGCTTTTCACGATGGATACTCTATTCAAGTAACAACAGCTGCACTGTGTTAGCTACCAATATTTGCTAATTACTTCAGAACCTATTAAAATTCTCATTACAGGAAAAATATTGGTTTTTGACCATTTTCCAAAAGGTTATGTGATTACAACTAATATTAGAGTTCTGTAACTGACAAGTTGTGTCTTAATGAGTTGAGGCAATTCACATTCCAATGTCTTGTAATCTCTGTATTCATTCCTCCCTGTAATGATAAAGGCGGGGTTGATTTTTCCTGTATGAAACTGGTTTGAATCTTTTCCTTAATTTTTTTTCTAATACTAATTCAGATCTATAATTATAATTGTTGATTAAACAACTAATTTGTGTTAGATGTTCTTATCTATGTCTTATCCATCAGCTGCAGCCTCGAGCTTCTATTGGTATCAACTATTAAATGTTATAATCTATGTATTTATGCACATTCAGCAAACTTGAGATGTTATTGTCAGTCTTATTCTGCTGCATTAACCTTGGTGGCCGTTGGCCATTTTGTGCTGTTCAGTTATGGGCAGCACTAACAAACACCATCTCCACATGGGCACCTATCAGAAACCACACTGAGCAAGTTATTTCTCTGCTGCCTGACTGCTCTGGACATAGCTGAGTAGTTGTCCAAATTGCCAGGTAGATGTCAGAGTTGGAGCTGGAATAAAACAGCTTCCCCAGGGGCACGGCTTTTTGTGCAGTACAAGCCTTCAGTCCTATTGCAGGAATGGTGTCAGGGCCCATCGACTTTGTCGTATCTACTGTGTTCATCTTTTTCTTGATGTCCCGTGCAGCGAATCGAATTGGTTGAAGACTGACATCTGTGATTCTGTGAACATCATGATGACAGTGAGGTGGATCAACCACTGATACTTCTGGCCGAGCATGGTGCAGGTACTACAACCTTGTCCTTTGCACTGATGTGTGGGGCTGTTCCATTATTTAGGATGGGGATATTTGTGGAGCCCTCTCCTCCAGTGAGTTGCTTAATACTCCATCACCATTTATGACTGGATGTGCTAGAGCTTTGATCTGATTAGTCGGCCTTGGGATGACTTTGTCCTTTCTATCGGATGTTAGTCCTGCTGTTTGGAAAGCAAGCAGCCAAGTGCAGTAGATTTAACGGGTTGCCATCAATTTTAGGTTCACATTGTTCTGATCCTGGCATCTTTATCCGCACTCGTCGCTGAACCATTGATGGGCTTGATGGTATTGAGAGGCTGATGGATTATCCCGGGCAAAAAAGTTACAGATTGTGGTTGAATACAATTCTGCTTCTGCTGTTGCTGTGGTCTACATCATCACATGAGTGCCCAGTTTTGAACTGCAATATGTGCAATGTAATTGTGCTGCCTGTCCCCCAGTTTACACCGAGTCCCCATCTCCCCTGCACACAGTTACCTACTCTGGGTTCTGATGTAGTAACACTTCCATTTTAATATTCTTATTATTCTGAGGGTCTTTCCATGGCGTCACGTCTCCAATTTGTCACATTCCTCAAAACCCTTTAACATATTCACCTGAACATTTTCCCTTCCAGCGATGTCATCTTCTGTTTTTAAAGTGAATGTGCTTCTCCCTGTTTCTCTCTCTCACCATGATTAAGAGCTCTGTAGTGTCAGTGATTCCAGCCTTATGTAGTTTCAGAACCAATGAATTTGTGCACCTTGCGCAATCATTCACTTCCCAGTGTCATAGTGTTCCATGTTGGACAGGGCGCTTGAGTAGGTTTTACACACGTCTTTGGAATTTATTCGCAAACTGAAATTGCTAAAGAAATGAAGCAGGTCTGGCGGCATCTGTATAGTGAAAGCAAAGTTAATCAGTTGAATCCAGTGACGATTTTTCAAAGCTTCCATTTTCTCCAGCAATTTGTGTTTTTGTTTCCGATTTCCAGCGTCCACAGTTCTTTGATTTGTTGAAAATTTATTTTGAGCCGATTCATATCTGGAGAAAAAAAAACAAAAGAACTGCGGATGCTGTAAATCAGGAACAAAAACAAAGTTGCTGGAAAAGCTCAGCAGGTCTGGCAGCATCTGTGAAGGAGAAAACAGAGATAGAGGATTGGTTGACTATTAGAAAGCAAAGAGTAAGTGTAAATGGGTGTTTTTCTGGTTGGCGGTCAGTGGCTAGTGGTGTGCCTCAGGGATCAGTGTTGGGACCGCAATTGTTTCCAATTTACATAGACGATTTGGAGTTGGGGACAAAGTGTGGTGTGTCAAAATTTTCAGATGACACTAAGATGAGTGGTAGAGCAAAGTGTGCAGAAGACACTGAAAGTCTGCAGAGGGACATGGATAATCTAATTGAGTGGACAAAGGTCTGGCAGATGGAGTCCAATGTTGATTAAGTGTGAGATCATCCATTTTGGTAGGAATAACAGCAAAATGGACTATGTTTTAAATGTAAAAAATTGCAGCATGCTGCTGTGCAGAGGGACTTGGATGTCCTTGTGCATGAATCGCTAAAAGTAGGATTGCAGTGCAGCAGGTAATTAAAAAGACAAATGGAATTTTGTCTGTCATTGCGAGAGGGATGGAGTTTAAAAACATGGAGGCTATGCTGCAGCTGTATAGGGTCCTGGTGAGGCCACTCCTGGAATACAGTGTGCAGTTTTGGTCTCCTCACTTGAGAAGGGATATACTAGCACTGGAGTGGGTGTAGAGGAGATTCATTCGGTTGATTCCAGAGTTGAGAGGGTTGGATTATGAGGAGAGACTGAGTAGGCTGGGATTATACTATTTGGAATTCAGAAGAAAGAGGGGAGATCTGAGAGAATCATATGAGATTATGAAGGGAATCGATAGGGTGGAGGCAGGGAGGTTGTTTCCACTAGCAAGTGAAACTAGGACTGGAGGGCATCGTCTCAAAATAAAGGGAAGCAGATGTAGGACTGAGGTCAGGAGGAACTTCTTCACCCAAAGTGTTGTGAATCTGTGGAATTCCCTGCCTAATGAAACGGTTGAAGCTACCTCGCTAAATGTGTTTAAGGCAAGGCTAGATAAATTTTTGAACAGTAAAGGAATTAAGGGTGATGGTGAGCGGGTTGGCAAGTGGAGCTGAGTCTCAAAAAAAAGATCAGCCATGATCTTATTGAATGACGGGCAGGCTCGAGAGGCCGGATGGCCTACTCCTGCATTTAGTTTTTATGTTCTTATCTTCTGAAAGTTTCGGGTCCTGTGAGCCTTCCTCAGAACTGAGGAAGTTCTGAGGAAGGGTCACCGGACCCGAAACGTTAACTCTGTTTTCTTCTTCACAGATGCTGCCAGACCTGCTGAGCTTTTCCAGCAACTTTGTTTTTGTTCATATCTGGAGAAACTCCGCAGGTCTGAATGCATCTATGGAGACAGAGAAACAGAGTTAACGTTTCAAGTCCAGCGTGATCCTTCTTCAGAACTGAAAAGGTTTGAAAAATGGACTTTTTCATACCTTGACAGAGGTGGAGGAGGGGTGACAGAGAAAAGAAGGTGTAGATAGGCAGTGCAAAAGACAACGGGCTTTCAATTGCGGTGAAAGAGAAACAGATGTCAATAAAGGTGTGTGAACGGGGGAGTTGGGTTCTCTCTGTTGAGTGCAAAATAAACAAGACACAAAAAAGACAAGATCCACAGGGAACCGGGGGATAATATGAAAAATAGAAAACAGTCATAATGGGGTCAGGCTGTGAAGTTATGGAATTGAATATTAAGACCGACAGGCTACAAAGCACAAAGTGTAAAATGAGGTGTTACGCTAACCTGGAATGTCCTGCATTGAAACATTGCGGGAGCCCAGGATCGAAATGTTAGCATGAGAGCAAGGTAGTTTATTGAAATTGGAAGCAATGAGAATGTGAGGGTTATTCCTACTGACAGAGTAGAAGTGTTTGACAAAGCAGTTTCTGTTTTGTCTCGCCAGTGTAAAGGAGACAGCATTGTGAACAGCAATGACAGTAGACTGATTTGAAAAAGTACAAGTGAAATGCTGCTTCACCAGGAAGATGTCTTTTGAGTTGCTAAGAAAGGAGGAACGAGTCTGCGATTTTTTCAAATATCCAGCTTTATTTCTTCCTCAATATCGACTGCATTGTTGTACGTTCGGACCTCTGCAGCAACAGCTTTAATCGTGCTTTTTAATCTTTTTCTAGTCAATTTACTCGCAAGCTGCTCCCGACATCCTTAACGACAGAGTCCAGCCAACAGTTTGTTTGTCATTAATGCTCCTGTCTGCTTCAAACTGATATCCATTATTTCAAATGTACTTGCAAGTCTGCTGTTTGTAATAGAATTTGTAAATTTAACCCTTGTTATGCTGCAGCTTAATCAAACAATTTTCAATGTACTCCACCATTTCCTTGTTTTTATACCTCTATTCATAAAACTAAAGATCCAGTGAGCCTTCTTCACAACATTTTTCACTTGTCCCACCCCAACAATTTCTTGTCTTCTGCGTCCCTCTCCTAAAACAGGAGGGTTATATTTACTAGTCTTCCGGGACTCTCCCTGACCCGAGCAATTCCTGAAAGATCACCAGCAAAGCCAAACAATCTCCTCACCTATCTCCTTGGAACTATGGCGTGCAGTCCATCTGATCTGGTTAATTGATCTACATTCAGACCTTTCAGCTTCCCCAGCACCTTCTCCTTACTGAAGTTCACCACACTCACTTCTGCCATGTGATTCGCTTGAAGTTCTGGCAGGCTGCTGGTGTCTTCCACCGTGAAGACTGATGCAAAGTCCCTATTCAACTTCTCTGCCATTTCCATGTTTCCCATAATTGCTCCAGCCTCATTTCCAGCAGTCCAATGTTGGGTCTTGCTTCCCTCTCTTCCATATTACATATCTAAAGACCTCTTGCAATCTTCTTTTGTATTATTAACAAGCTTACCATCATATTTCCTCCCGATTAATTTTATTATTTATCCTAAGGTGGTATTTGGAGTCTTACCAATCCTTTGGATTTCCAATAGTCTTCACCACATTGTATGCTTTCTCTTTTGCTCTTATGCTGTCCCTGACTTCCTGTATTACGGACAGCTGCCTTGTCCTCCACTGAGAATGCTTCTTCCTTGGGAGGAATTTAAAATGTGCCTCCGAATTATCTCAAGAAACTTCTGCTATTGCTGCTCCACTGTCTTCCCTGCTCGGCTTCCCTTCCCATCAAATCTGGCCAGTTCCTTCCTCCTGTCTTTGTAGTGATGTTCCTCAATTATAATCATGTCACATCCACAAATGAGCAATATATCTAACTGAAAAAGAGAGATTTGAGAGATGTGAAACCGAGCATTATTGGAAGATTTATTATTAAGATATAAATAGAGAGAAAGACCGAGACAGAGAGGGAAAATGGATGAAGAGCTGTAAAAATAGAGAAAACAAGATTATTGACAGAAGTAAATGTACTTCGCTATTTTGGCAATTTCCGTGTGCTGTGGTCCTCTGTACAATGTATGTACAACAGAGTAACACGTTCTCATTCTCTGTCTGATGCCAGAACTTTTATCTCCATTAATATGACAGAAGCCAGCCATTGACAGAACCCAGCAGGTCAGTATATTTAGTTCCTCGCAGTGTGTTAATTAATTGAAATAAGGTGGGACACCAGAAGCAGGAATTTATAACACACAAACTGATAAGAATGAGAGACAAGATCGTGGAAACCCAGAGAGGGGAAATTCTTGAGAGAAAGGGAACAGAACACGTCAGCTGAGAATCAAATAACGTTTAAATGTTTATAAATTTTGCACATCGTATGCACCATATTTTGTCAACCATGTCTCCGTTGTTAACTCTGAATGTCTCATGCATACATGAACAGTCTTATCTATCTGCACACACTGACAGCGAATACGTATCACATCATTTCTCCTCCATTCCAAACTATCGTGTTTTGTTTACACCGTCACTCGCCATTCCTTCAGCCAAATATATTCTATTTCCTTCTCTGCATTTTATTTTATTCTGACTATAACAAGATATTGGTGTCTGGGGGATATTGCTTTACTCCTGCCCAGTCTCCACAGGCACTGTCTCCTATTCCTTTCTGTTTCTTAACCAATCACATAGATGCTGTCTGTGACTCTTTAATCCCAATAAACAAGGCAATTGGAAATGTAACGCTTACCTTTGAGCTAAGGCCAAAAAAATTGGTAAAGAAAAGGTGTATAAACTGTGCAAAAAATGTTTGCAACTTTAGAAGCAAATTATTGAATGTATTGTGTTAAAGATAAAATGTTGCCTTATTAGAAGCAATGAGAGGAAATTTCAGCGAAATCCACATTTCCTGTCTTTCTTCAGGGCAATTGTGGCCAGAGACAGTTTTTAGATTGGCAGTTGTAGTGGAGGAGACTTCAGCGCAGTGACAAACTCTCGAATGGCTCTTAGGAATGAGGTTACATCGAGCATCTCATGTGGATAACACAACAGAATCATCAAGCCTGTGAAGAGAAAGCATCAACTTTCTCCTTCACGTCTAATATTGTGAGAGTAATTGGAGATGGGCACTAAGACCAATAACAGGCGATGTCAGCATTCCACCCAGACCAGGTATTGTTGACACATTAAAAATGTTGTAGTGAAAGGTGTTAACTCGAGCTGTTAGTTCCGTGACTCCAATTAATATCAGTCTCCATGGATACTAACTGTGTCACTGGAGGGTTTCCCTCTTCTATTAATAAGGGGTTTCTTCCAATGCATTATCCCATAGTATCCGTGGCTGTGTCATCCTCAATACAATTGGGATCAGCAGCTCCAGAGAAGGGGAGGGAACAGAATGTCTGAACAGCAGATAGGGATGTTCCAATAATGGATCAGAATGTGAGAACAGTGGACTGGAATGTTACGACAACGTACCAGAATCTGAGAGTAATAGATTGGAATATTCCAACAATGGACAGGAGTTTATATTACATCCTTTGCTTGCTTTCTTTCGATTGGTTACCGTTACCGCGGCGGATACAATGGGTACTGATGATTATTCGAGCAGATTACTATCCCATCCTCGCTATTGTTGGTGTTCCCGGTAAGTTTCTCTATCTCTTTCCATTTATTAATTCTGTAAGCCTTTGTGAACAGCATCTCAATTTCTATGTTCTGTATTTGGCAAAGATGGAAGCTGTTGTATTCACTTTTAATTACAAACTCAATTCTTATGCTATGGCTTCACTTACAAACATCTGAGGAGGAACAAAAGTGTTCATAACCACCATTGGTCCATTTTGTCCTGAGCTGATCTATATCACAATATTCCCTTTATCACCAATAATATCCCCAGTGTTCATTTCTGCCTCAGTGCTGTTTCAGAATAAACCATAATCTTCTCCTTTTCAGTTGCAGTTCTCTTCTGGCCACACTTGCAGTGACTAAAATTTTGATTGTATACTTATTCTTATCTCTACCTGGACCCATGCCAGTTGTAAAGTGTGAAGCCAGTTAGATTTTAAAATGAGGTGGTCACGGCTTTGTGTTAGTGGTTTCAGCGTAACCCATTGATGGCCGTCAAATGACAGTTCATTGAACTGTTTAGATTCTAGAACTTTCCAAGTAGCAGTGGTGCCATGTCCATCATCTCCTAAGTGCAGTGCTCCGATGTATTCACTTGGTGACAGAATGCATCTGTCTTCACCTCAACCCCACTGACCCACGGCTGAGTGGAATACATTACTTCTGTCTCCACAGAAGAAGATACAGAAAATCTTCCAGAAATTCTACAGGACAGAGTGACTGTGAAAATGAGAAATTGTGGGAGATTACAATTCATAAAGAGGAATTACTCAAAACTAATTGAACTGAAGTTTGGTACTTTGCTCTGGTACATCCCAGAGTATATACGGAGGTGACAATAGAGCTAGTGAAAGAGTTACAGGGTCATACAGCTCTCCAGAACAACCAATCCATGTCAAACATAATCCCAAACTATCCTAGTCCCACCTGCCTGGGCTTGGCCCATATCTCTCCAACAGTTTCTTATTCATGTACTTATCCAAATGTCATTTAAAACTTGTAACGACAAGAAAGAATTATTGATTACCATTCAAAATTTTTTAGATTCTGGAATTTCTGGTTCCTGCAGAATGGAAGTAGCTGTTGTAACCCAAATAAAAACTGGAGTGAAAGGGAAATCAAAATAAAACTAAATTTTGGACAACTTGATGTCTGTTATGAGGAAAATATTGGAATCTTTTATGAGGGCTGTGAAAACTAGACACATGGGGAATCATGATATGACCTGGCAGAGTCAATTTAGATTCAGGAATATGTTAATTAAAGCGTCCACAAATTTCAGATGTGTGTCCAAATTATCCCCAAATGTCTTCCATTGCTGCTTCACCGTCTTCCCTGCTAAGATTCTATTCCTATTAACTCCAGCCAGTTCCTCCCTCATGTCTTTGTAGTTTCATTACTCAATCGTGTCACAATACATTTAAACTGAAAGAGGGAGGTTTGAGAGATAAGACATGGAGAAAGATTGGAGTATTTATTAACTCGATATATGTAACGTATGTATGAGAGAGAGAGAAAAAGAGAGAGAATATGGATGATGAGATGTAAAAATAGAGAAAACGAGATTATTGACTGAAGTAGATGCATTTTTCAATTTGTTTTAGCAATTCCTGTGTGTTGTGGTCCTTTGTCCAGTGCATGTATGACTGAGTAATATGCATATAATAGTTGAAGCATCCACACATGAGAACCAGTTGGGGTGGTGTATTTGAATTTACAGAATACTTTTGATATGGTTGCACGCAGGTGAGTGACTAAAGTTGGAGTCGAGGGGTAAGGGGAAATATACTACATGGATTGAGAATTGTTTAGTTGAGACAATACAGACAGTCGATCCCTTTTCCAGACTGAACGCTGTTACTTATGGGGTATTACATGTATCAGTGTTTGGACCACAGTAATTTGAAAGGCATACAAACAATTTGGATGTGGCCAGCAATAGCATACATCTCATTTTGTGATGATTAAACGGTGCGAGGTTAGGAAGTGTTGTTGTCGAAAAGGACCTGCAAGTCCTGGATCATAGGTGGCCAAAATTAGTAAATACAGGGGTATCAATAATGAGGGAAGTAAATGGTATGTTCTCCTTTATTGTCAGATGATTCAAGTATATGAATAAAACCATATGTCTGCACTTATAGAGCCTTGATGAGAGAGTCTTTAGGGGCATTGTGTACAGGTTTGATCTCTTTCGTAAGGACAGATCTCCTTGCCACAGGCACGGTACAAATCGGTATCACCAGTCTAATCCCTGAGATGATGGTACCATGAGGAGAGAATGAAGAATCTGAGTGTTTAATCTGTAGCGCTGTGAGAGAATAAGAGATTACTGCATTAAAAGTTGAAGGTTGGTGGTGAACACTTATATCCACAAAAGACATTGATAGGGTGAGAAATCCCATACGTTACCCATGTAAGTACATGGGGATTTTATATGTAAAATGACACAGAGTCCCACAGCGATTGAGAGAGAAGTGCTGGCTCTGAATGAACTCTCCCCACATTAATGTGTGACCCTACACTGAACGCCATGTTGTTCACAATCCCGACATCAGCCATAATACCCTCCTTCTGAAATGATTAGCCATTCCTACCAAATTCTGATCTCCATAGAGAACACAAATCTGTCTTGTCGGAGGATGCCACCTTGTGATTTTGCACAAAACATTAGGCTTCCCACCTCACTGCTGGAAAACCGCTTTAAAGTACCACATGTGTACCACGAACAATGGAAGCACGAGGAACAGCGTGAAGCAGACTATCTGTGCAGCCTCTGCTCCATTTGTTTGTCATGTTGGAGCATCAGTTACCTCACTCTGTTTCCATGTAAGTGACTGCAGGGGCTGAATGGCCTCCTCCTGTTCATATGTCAATGACTCAAGGGGCTGTACAGCAGGGCCAAGTGCCTAAATGGACTTCCCCGGGTTTCTGTGTAACAGCTCGATGTGCGAACTGGTGTGACAATGCTGTAACTGTAAGAGGTTATTTTGTTTTGGTTTCTTTTAAGAGAGAGATTGAATGAGAGGCACAACGCTGTCTCGTTAAGACCATTGAGCTTGAGAGGCTTTGGGGATTTTTTTTTAATGCAGCCTGAATGAGTGTGACGAGCTCTCAAAGATTCGAATTTCTGAGTTTTGCTTTTCAGTTGCATCAGAAGCTATTGGGGTCTCAACAGAGTTGGAAGCTTCAGTGAATGTCTCCTGGCTGCTGAATTTTCTGTGGATGATTTTTTCTCCTCCTGAATTGGAAAACTGCATGTGGGAACATGTGTCTGAATTTTATTTTTTACCAAAGTGTGTGTTTTGGGCTGTTACTATACTGGAACAGTTAATTAGTAATAGTTGCTGCTACTATTACGTTGTAAAGTTCTCCAGCAGAGTTAGGTTATTCTAAATTCCTCTTTCTTTGGTCGTATTTTAACTGCAGTGTTTAAATAAATTATGTTTTATTTAACATATGTCAACGATTTCATGAATTTAGCTCCGAATAAATGTCAACAGAAAGGCAACATAGAATTCTGGGGAAGAGAATTCCCACTCCAAATGCCCTTTTAGAATTTCTTCTCATCCATCTTATGGAATCAGAAAGTCACACAGTGCAGAAACAGACAATTTAGTACAACTTGTCCATGCTGACTAGATATATAATCTGATCTATTCCCATTTGCCAGTATTTGGTCCATATCCCTCTAAACTTTTCCTATTCATGTACCAATCCAGATACTTTTTAGCTGTGTAATTGCACACACCTTCACCACTTCTGACAGCATTTTCTGTTCACATACCACTCTTTGCGTGAAAACGTTGCCCTAAGTTCCCTTCTAAGTCGTTCCCCTCTCACCTTCAACCTTTGCACTTTACTTTTGGCCTCCCCTCTCCTGGGAAACGGACCTTGGTTATTCAGACTATTCATGCCCCTCATGATTTTATAAACCTCTGTCATGTCACCCCTATGCCGCTGACACTCCAGGGGAAAACACTTCAAACTATTTAGCCTCTGCCTACAGTTCAAACCATCCTGTCCAGGAACATCCTTGTAAACCTTTTTCTGCACCCTTTCAAGGTTAACAACTTCCTTCCTTTGCAGAGACAACCGAAATGTGCGCAGTATTCTTAAAGTGGCCTCATCAACGTCCTGTACAGGAGCAACATGCCATCCCAACTCCTATACCCAATGCTCTGACTGATTAGGGCAATCGTGCCAAATGTGTCCTTCCCTATCCTGTCTACCTTTTACTCCACTTTCAAGGAACTATGTGGGTGCACCCAAGGTCTCTTTATTCGGCAACATTCTCCAGGACCCGAGCATTAACTGTATAAGTCCTGCCCTGCTTCACCTTACCAAATGTGAAACCTCTCATTTATCTAAATTAAACTCCAACAGCCGCACCTTGGCCCATTGGTCCATCTGATCAATGTCCCATTGCACTCTGAGATCATCTTCACCACTGTTCACTACACCACTTTTTGATGTCATCTGTAAACTTACTAACCATGCCGCTGATATTCACATCCAAATCCTTTATATTAATGATGAAAAGGAGTGAACTCAGCACTGATACTTGCAGTACACCGCTGGTCACAGGCCTCCAGTCTGGAAAACAATCCTCTGCCTTCAAGCCAATTTTGAATTCAATTGGCGAGCTCCCCCTGGATCCCATGTGAACGACCGTGACTAATCTGTCCACCATTCGGAACGCTATTGAACGCCTTCCTGAAGCCCATATAGAAAACGTCTGCCACACTGCTTTCATCAATCTTCTTTATCACCTCTTCAAAATAATCAAGTTCGTGAGACATGATTTACACTGCACAAAGCCATGTTTACTATCCCTAATCAATGTTTGCCTTTCCAAATGCATGTAAATCCTCTTCCTCGGAATCCCCTCCAACAACTTACTCAGCACTCATGTCAGGCTCACTGATCTATGGTTCCCTGGCTTGTCGGGTCACTGTCGCCTTTTCTAGTCCCACTTCTCCATTGGTCACAACAAATTTTAAATGTAACCAGGTTGGTGATGTGACCAATGATATAGGTCTCAGACTGGGTCAGGCTCAGTGTAAGGAACGAATCAGGCAGTTTTCTTTAATCTGCTAAAACAACATGTTTATGACCAAAACAAATTTACTCAAACTATGATGGAAAGAAGAATGACACACACAGTTCACATACACACACACACACACACACACACACACACACACACACACACACACA
>NC_063339.1:83411452-83425550 GCF_021869965.1 Rhincodon typus
ACACACACACACACACACACACACACACACACACACACACACACACACACACACACATGTTTGATGACAAACTGAGATGTTAATTTGAAAGAACTTTGTCCACATGTTAGTTGAACTCATGATAAAAGGAAAAATGTGAGAGATTGTCCCAAATGTTATTCTGATTCCAAATTTGTTCTGCTCACACAAGATGATGGCAATGGGATTATTTCCTGGTACTGTTAGATTTGGCTGAATTCCCTTTGCTTCAGGCAGTGGGAGATTCCAATGAGTCCTCGTCATGAATCCTCCATGAGTGGTAAAGATGATTGGTGCGTTTTCAGCTCTCATGATGTGATGAGGAACAAGGAAATAGAGAGGGAGCAATAGGCTGTTGCTTTTGAGGCAGGTTACGTATTTTTTCCCCTCTCTGAGTTGAATCGCACAATAATATTATCCAACCCCCAAACTGGAGCATGTGAGGTCTCCTTGAACATTGTCTGAATTATATGTTTCCATCACATTCCCTGCTCCATGTAGATGTATCGTTGCTGCTGTCATGCACAGAGCCATTTCCTTCGCAACAAATGGCCCCACTTGATTTAAAGGTATGTTTATACGTGCCTGCGTAATTTAAAAATAACATGTTTAATATCTTCACAATATCTGTGTTAAAATTAATGTGTCTTATTCCTAAAGAAATACAGAAATTACTGGAAAAGCTCATCAGCCTGGCAGCATCTGTGAAGAGAAATTAGAATTAATGTTTCAGTTCAAGTGATCCTTCCTCAGAACCTGTTTTATTTTTTAAATTATTTCCCCAGTTTTATTCTCCCATACAAGAGGAAATATTCATCAGGTATTCACCACTTACACTCACCTCAAGATCTTACATAGTCAAGAGCATTTCTCGTTCTCTGGCCTAAACTGTTAATCCTCCAAAAACTTAACGCCATCATCACAGGACAGTGTATACAAGTTAGCAAGGAAGGAGCTGAAGATAGGGCTTAGGAGAGCTATAAGGGGGCATGAGAAAACCTTGGTGGATATGATCAAGGAAAACTCCAAGGCTTTTTACACGTATGTGCAGAACAAGAGAATGACCAGAGAAAGGGGAGGGCCGATCAAGGATTGTGAAGGGAATTTGTGCACAGAGCCGAAAGACATAGGAGAGGTCCTTAATGAATACTTTTCTTCAGTATTCACAACTGAGGAGGGACCTAGCTGTAGAGGAGGACGTTGTGAAACAGGCAGGTAGGCTAGAGGAGGTTGATGTTAGTAAAGAAGATGTGCTAGGAATTCTGAGGATGTTGAAGATAGATAAGTCATCCGGGCCTGAGGGGATTTATCCAAGGATTCTGTGGGAAGCGAGGGACAAGATCGCAGGTCCTTTGCGATGATCTTTTTGTCCTCACTGTCCACGGGTATGGTGCTGGAAGATTGGAAAGAGGCAAACGTCGTTCCCTTGTTCAAAAAAGGGAACTGGGATAACCCCGGAAATTACAGAACAGTTAGTCTTGCGTCAGTGGTGGGCAAATTATTGGAAAGGGCTCTGACAGACAGGATTTATGATCACTTGGAAAGGCACAGTTTGATTCGTGATAGTCAGCATGGATTTGTGAGGGGTAGATCATGTCTCACAAACCTTATTGAATTCTTTGAAGAGGTGACCAAACACGTGGATGAAGTAGAGCAGTGGATGTGGTATACATGGATTTAAGTAAGGCGTTTGATAAAGTTCCTCATGGCAGGCTCATGCAGAAGGTAAGGAGGCATGGGATAGGGGGAAATGTGGCAGATTGGATTCAGAATTGGCTGACCCTTAGAAGACAAAGGGTGGTAGTGGACGGAAAATATTCAACATGGTGCTCAGTTACGAGTGGTGTACCACAAGGTTCTGTTCTGGGTCCTCTTCTATTTGTGATTTTTGTAAATGATTTGGATGAAGGAGTGGAAGGGTGGATTAGCAAGTTTGCGGATGATACGAAGGTGGGTCACGTTGTGGACAGTGCGGAGGGCTGTTCTAGGTTACAAAGGGACATTGATAGAATGCAGAGCTGGGCTGAGAAGTGGCAGATGGAGTTTAACCCTGAAAAGTGTGAGGTGATTCATTTTGAAAGGACAAACTTGAAAGCAGAATACAGGGTTAATGGAAAGATTCTTGGCACTGTGGAGGAGCAGAGGGATCTTGGGTTTCAAGTTCACAGTTCTCTGAAAGCTGCCACCCAGGTGGATAGAGTTGTTAAGAAGGCGTATGGTGTATTAGCTTTCATTAATAGAGGGATTGAGTTCAAGAGCCGTGAAGTTATGCTCCAGCTATATAAAAGCCTGGTTCTGCCACATCTGGAGTATTGTGTTCAGTTCTGGTCACCTCATTACAGGAAAGATGTGGAAGCATTGGAAAAGATGCAGAGGAGATTTACCAGTATGTTGCCTGGAACGGAGGGAAGGTCTTACGAGGAAAGGTTGAGAGAGCGAGGGCTTTCCTCTTTAGAACGATGAAGGATGAGAGGTGACTTGATAGAGGTGTACAAAATGATCAGAGGTATAGATAGAGTAGACAGCCAGAGACTTTTTCCTCGGGTGGAGGTAGCTTTTACGAGGGGACATAGTTTTAAAGTGAAAGGAGGTAGATATCGGGGAGACGTCAGAGGTAGGTTCTTTACTCAGACAGTGGTAGGGGCGTGGAATGCATTGCCAGAGAGGGTAGTGGAGTCGACCTCATTAGGGGCATTTAAGCGGCTATTAGATAGGCATATGGATGATAGTATAAGGTAGCGGTGGAGGTTAGATAGACCTTAGGTTTAGGGTAAAAGTTTGGCACAACATCGTGGGCCGAAGGGCCTGTACTGTGCCGTACTGTTCTATGTTCTATGTCCTATACAGAGAACCATCTTTGAAAAGTTTCAAAGGCCATTGTTTTTTTTTCACTTTAGGGCATCATAACTACAGAGAATGCATCAGATGGAATCACACCAATGCCCTGTACAGATGCAGGGAAACATGCCTAAGATCATACCCGGCACCCTTTGCAAGAAACAGCACCATTCCATTTACTTTCCAAATCACTTGCGACATCTTCAGACGAACTTTGTATGATTTATATACCAGGACCCACAACTCCCTCTTTAGCACCGAGCTCTGCGTTCTCAGGCCAGTTAAATAATTTACTGCCGTTTTACCCTTTCTCCAAAACACAAACATCCCATAACCCACATTGTTCTGTTTTATTTGCATTGCCGAAAATTTGTTCACTAACACCCTTGTCTATACCCCATGGTACATGCTCTGCCTCCACTTGACATCTTATTGGATGACTATACTGGTGTAAGAGCAAATTGAGCTCCAATCTTATCAGAGCTTTGTCCAAATCGTTAATCTAGATTGCAAACTGTTGATGACCTCACACTGATCCCTGAGGAATTCCACTAGTTGCAGCTTTCCAACTTGAAAATAAATAATTATCTCTACGCTGCATTTCCTGTTAGCTAACCAGGACTCACTGTGGAGCAGCCCAGAAAGGTTGCAGGGCCTCTACTGCAGTGTGTAGCTGGTTGTCTAGGTGTATCTGAGCTCAGCAATACAACATTAGGGCCATTTGTTGTCAGATCATCAGGTGGAGAGTCAATGATTCTGATCCTTGAGGGTTTAAAGGACACGCACAGAATATAGACTAACACTTGAGTAGAATGCTGCATGATCAAAAATGCTATCTTTCAGAATCAGTAATAAATCTAGTCTGCCCTCTCAATCAGGTGCTCAATTTTCCACGGACACGTATTGAGGAAGAGGGAAGATTTCCTATCAGCCTGGTTTACTTTTGTCCCTTTACAAACACCACGAATACAGATAATCTTAATGATTAATTTCATTATCGGCTGTGGGCGCTGTGTGGAAAAATTGCCACAATTGGTACACAATAAAATTTTTAAAATGTCTTTGATGAGTGACCTTACAGACGTTTGCAAAGTCATAAGGGGCACAGATGTGTAAACAATCAAGGTCTTTTCCCCGGGGTGGGGGAGTCCAAAACTAGAGGGCATAGCTTTAAAGAGAGAGGGGAAAGATTTAAAAGGGACTTAAGGGGCACCATTTTCATGCAGAGGGTGGTGTGTTTATGGAATCAGCTGCCAGAGGAAGTGGTGGAGGCTGGTACAATTACAAAATTTAAATGGCACCAGGATGAGTATATGTTTGGGAAGGGATTAGAGAGGTATGGACCAAATGCTGGCAAATGGGCCTAGATTTATTTTGGATATCTGGGTGGTATAGACAAGTTGGACTGAAGGGTCTGTCTGCATGCTATATATCTCTATGTTTCTATGACTCTATGTCTGAATACTTTATTCTAGTCCTGAGTAACTCCTGAAAGGGGAAGAATGATCTCCTATCTCATTGTCGCAACCATGACTGTTTGAATGGGGACTGCCTTTTCCTCTGTTACAGCCTCAAGGGGTGGAGTGAGAGAACAACACACAGGATAGGAACTGCAGTTGGCCATGCGGACCCTCGAGCCTGCTGCTCAATTTAGAAAGATCATGGCTGATCTGTTTATGGCTGAACACACATGTCTTGTTTATTCCCAATAATGGACTCTCTTGTCCATTAACGGTCAGTTGAGCTCTGCCTTGAATATCTTCACTAACCCAGTCTTCACTATTCCCTGGGGATGAGAACACTATAGACAGCACAATATTAAAGAGAAAGATATATTCTTATCTCAATCTTAATTGGGAGACTCCTTAAAGTGTGTTAACCTCACAGCAAGTTACCTCCTCTTTAAAGAGCACAACAAATAGGAGCAGATGTAGGCCATTCATTCCCTCAAACCGACTCCACATTCCGATTGACTCTGTTCAGTAAAGTATTTATCAATCTCAGCCATCACTGCTCTCTTGGGAAAATATTTCCTATACCTTCAGACCTGACAGCATAAGAAATTGGAGCAGAATTAGCCATTTGGCCCATCAAGTCTGCTCTGCTGTTTGATTATGCTTGACATGTTTCTCAAAACAATTCTTTTGCCTTCTCACCATAACACTTGATCTGCTTATTAATCAAAAAGTATCTTTCTCTGTCTTAAAGACACGGCTCTGTGTGTGTGTGTGTGTGTGTGTGTATACAGGGTGGTCATGGAGGATTGTTCTTCAGACTGGAAGCCTGTGATTAGCGGTGATCCACAGGGATCGGTGCTGGATTTACTTTTGTTTGTCATTTAAATAAATGATTTAGATGAAAATTATAGAAGGCATGGGTGGCAAGTTTACGGATGACACTGAGATTATTTGAACCGTAGACAGGGAAGGTTATCCAAGATCACAAAGAGATCTTGATCAATTGGATCAATGAATCATAAAGATGTACAGTATGGGAATAAATCTTTTGGTCCAACATGTCCATGCTGACCAGGTATCCGAAATTAATCTAGTCCCATTTGCCAGCGTTTGGCCTATATTCCTCTGAACCCTTACAATTTATATACCCATCCAGACACCTTTAAAATGGTGTTTTCACAAGCGTCCAGCACTTCATCTGGCAGATCATTCATATGTTTTTAAAATCTTTCCCCTCGCACCTTAAACCTGTGCCTTCTAATTTTTGACTCCCCATACTCTCAGAAAAAGACCCTGACTATTCACCCTATCCATGCCCTTCATGATTTTATAAACATATATATGGTGCACATTTTACTCCAATCAACACGAATGGCTATGCTTTCTGTTATCCCAGGCCTGAATTCTGAAATTCAACACTGATACCTCTTCCTTCTCATTCTAGTCACAATTTTAGAAAAAAAAACTTAACCAACTTGTTCAGACATATTATGAAACACTGCTGTGGGATTTGAATCTAGATCTTTGGGCCCAAAGGTGGAGACACTACCACCAAACTGCCATGGCCCCTGAATCTGCAGCATTACTCTCCTGTATATTTGTTCATCAACCTGTTCTGACATGCTGTGACACACCGCTGCGACAGGCAGGACTTGAATCCAGAAATTTTGGTCCAGAGCTCATGACATTATCAGATGTTCAAGGATGGGAATTGAATCCAGAGCTCTCGCACAGAGGCATTCTACCCATTACACAAGATTGAAGTCATGCCAGATTTTGGATCACATTTTGCATGCCAGATATCAGCTGAGTTTGGATTTATCAAATTCTGGTTAACTTTACTGAATTACACAGGGAAGATTTTTCAGTGTTGAACAAATGCAAGGTACTTGCCTCAGCTATAGGATGTTGAGTGCACGTACTGTGCCATTGAGATAAACTATTAACATCTTTAATTGGTTGGCTATGATTTCCAGCTTTAATGGTTATTATCTGTAACCCTCCCTCTATTGACACCTTCTCCCACCGCCAAGACACCCCCTCCTCCTGGACACCATCCGAAGGCCTCCTAACCTCTCTCGACCTCTTCATCTCCAACTGCCATCGAGACATCAATCGCCTCAACCTCTCTACACCTCTCCCCCGCAGAACGTGCAGCCCTCCACTCCCTCCGCTCCAATCCCAATCTCACCATAAAACCCGTGGACAAGGGAGGCGCAGTTGTAGTATGGCGCACTGACCTCTACATCGCTGACGCCAGATGCCAGCTCTCTGACACCTCCTCCTACCGCCCCTTGATCATGACTCCACCCCCGACCACCAAAACATCATCTCCCAGACCATCCACAGCCTCATCACTTCAGGTGACCTGCCACCCACAGCCTCCAAACTCATCGTTCCACAACCATGCACTGCCCGTTTCTATCTCTTTTCCAAAATCCACAAACCTGACTGCCCTGGTTGACCCATTGTCTCCAACTGCTCCTGCCCCACCGAACTTATCTCCACTTATCTTGACTCCATTTTCTCCCCCTTGGTCCAGGAATTCCCCACCTACGTCCGTGACACCACCCACGCCCTCCACCTCCTCCAAAACTTCCGATTCCCTGGTCTCCAACATCTCAACTTCACCATGGACGTCCAATCCCGATATACTTGCATTCCCCATGCAGATGGCCTAAAGGACCTCCACTTCTTTCTGACCCGCAGGCCCGACCAGTCCCCCTCCACTGACACCCTTGTCCACTTAGCTGAACTCGTCGTCACCCTTAACAACTTCTCCTTCAATTCCTCCCACTTCCTACAGACAAAGGGGGTGGCCATGGGTATCCGCATGGACCCAAGCTGTGCCTGCCTGCCTCTTTGTAGGATACGTGGAACAATCCCTCTTCCGAAGCTACACTGGCCCTGTACCCCAGCTCTTCCTCCGTTATATGATGACTGTATCGGTGCTGCCTCGTACTCCCACGAGGAGCTCGAACAGATCATCCACTTCACCAACACCTTCCACCTCAACCTTAAGTTCCCCTGGACCATCTCTGATACCTCTCTTTCCTTCCTGGACCTCTCTGTTTCCATCTCTGGAAACCACCTGGAAACCGATATCCATTTCAAGCCTACCAACTCCCACAGCTGCGTAGAATGCATCTCCTCTCACCCACCTTCCTGCAAAAATTCCATCCCCATTCCCAATTCCTTCGCCTCTGCCGCATCTGCTCCCAAGATGAGGCATTCCACTGCCGGACATCCCAGATGTCTTCATTTTTCAAGGGCCGCAACTTCCCCTCCACAGTGGTCAAAAACCCCATCGACCGCATCTCCCGTGTTTCCCACAACTCATCCCTCACACCCCCTCCCCGCAATAACAACAAAAATAAAATCCACCTTGTCCTCACGTAGCACACCACGAACCTCCGGATCCAATGCATCATCCTCCAGCACTTCTGCCACCTGCAATCTGACCCCGCTACCGACGACATTTTTCCCTCCCGACCCTTATCTACCTTCCAGAGGGAACTCTCTCTCCGTGACTCGCTTGTCCGCTCCGCACTCCCCACCAGCCCCACCACCCCCAGCACTTTTCTCTGCAACCGCAGGAAGTGCTACACCTGCCCCTACACCTCCCCCCTCACCCCCATCCCAGGCCCCATGAAAACCTTCCACATCAAACAGATGTTCACCTGCACATCTGCTAATGTGGTATATTGTATCCCCTGTTCCTGATGTGGCCTCCTCTACATTGGGGAAACCAAGTGGAGGCTCGGAGACCGCTTTGTGGAACACTTAAGTTCGGTTCGTGACAAACGACTGCACCTCCCAGTCACGAACCACTTCACCTCCCCCTCCTACTCCTTGGACGACATGTCCATCCTGGTCCTCCTCCAGTGCCACAATGATGCCACCCAAAGGCTGCAGGAACAGCACCTCATATTTTGCTTGGGAACCCTGCAGCCCAATGGTATCAATGTGGACTTCAGAAGCTTCAAAATCTCTCTGCCCCCAAGTGCATCCCAAAACCAGCCCAGCTCATCCCCGCCTCCCTAACCTGTCCGTCCTTTCTCCCACCTGTCCACTCCATCCACCTCAACCCCCCCCCCCCCCCTCCTACCTACCAGCCTCACCCCCGTCTCCATGACCTGTCCGTCTTCCCTTGACTGACCAACCTCCACCCTAACTCCCCACCTACACTCACCTTTACTGGCTCCACCCCCGCCTCCTTGACCTGTCCGTCTCCTCTCCACCTGTCTGCTCCTTTATCCATCTTCCATCCGCCTCCCCCTCTCCGTCTCTATTTATTCCAGAATCCCCTTCCCCTCCCCCATTTCTGAAGAAGGGTCCAGACCCGAAATGTCAGCTTTCCTGCTCCTCTGATGCTGCTTGGCCTGCTGTGTTCATCCAGCTCTATACCTTGTTATCTCAGATTCTCCAGCATCAGCAGTTCCTACTATATCTGTAGACTGCAATGTTAGGGAAAGAAATTCTGCAGACATATTCTGCACTATGAAGAATCTCGATTAGACAGTACTGAACACCAGACATGACAAAAGAGCACAATTTCCAACCCCAAAAGATCGTATTGCAGATCACTATTCCTCGCCTCTAAAGTGTGACTGCCCTCCTCCTAAAACCGTTAAATGTTACAAGGCAATAAATTATATTCTAGGAACAAAAACAAAGTTGCTGGAAAAGCTCAGCAGGTCTGGCAACATCTGTGAAGGAAACAACAGAGTTAATGTTTGGGGTCCAGTGACCCTTCCTCAGAACTTTTGGCCGCTGGGAAAATGTCAGTTTATATGCTGAAAATAGGGAGGTGGGTGGGGTAGAGAATAAACAATACGATAGGGCCCAAAGAGAGAGAAAGAATTTGGTCAGACAAAGGAGTTGATAACGATCAGGCTGGGAGGGTGAATAGTTGTTAATAGGGACTGTTTTTGACTAACAACAGAGAGGGTGTAATGGCAGGCTGTGTGGTAACAAGGACTGGTGTGGGGGCTGGGCCATGGGAGAGTTTGGGCCCTAAAATTATTGAACTCAATATTGAGTCCGGAGGGCTGTAGGGTCCCCAAATGGAAAATGAGGTATTGTTCCTCCAGCTTGCGTTGGGTTTTGCTGGAACACTGCAGAAAGCCAGAGACAGAGATGTTGGCCAGGGAGCAGGTTGGTGCGTTAAAGCGGCAGGCAACAGGTAGTTCAGGGTCTTTTTTGCAAGCAGAACATAGATGTTCTACAAAGCACTCACCAAGTCTACACTTCATTTCCCCAATGTAGATGAGACCACATTGTAAGCAGCGAATGCAGTAGACTAGACTAGATTCTGGGAAGTGCAGGTAAAGCGTTGCTTCACCTGGAAGATATGTTTGTGCCCTTGGATACTGGGGAGGGAGGAGGTAAATGGGCAGGTGTTGCACCTTCACCGGTTACATGGAAAGGTGCCGTAAGGCTGTGGGGAGGTGTTGGGTGTGAAGGAAGTGTGGACCAGGGAGTCCCGGAGGGAATGGTCCCTGCGGAATGTAGACAAGGGGCGGGAGTGGAATATGTGTCTGGTGGTGGCATCTCGCTGAAAGTGGCGGAAATGGCGTCTGATGATCTTCTGGATGTGGATGCTGGTGGGATGGTAGGTGAGGATAAAGGGAACCCTATCCCTGTTGCGGGAGGGAAGAGAAGGGGTGAGGGCGGAAGTGCGGGAGATGGGTCGGATCCTGTTGAGGGCCCTGTCGACAACGGAACTGGGGAATCCTCAGTTGAGGAAGAAGGTGGACATGTCGGAGGCGCCCTTGTCGAAGTTGGCCTCATCTGAACATATGCGATGGAGACGGAGGAACTGAAAGAATGGGATGGAGTCTTCACAGGAAGTGGGATGTGAGGATGTAGCTGTGGGAGTCTGTGGGTTTGTAATGGATATTAGTGCCAGTCTATCCCCAGAAATGGAAACAGAAATGTTGAAGAACGGAAGGGAGGGGTCAGAGGTAGACCAGGTGAAAGTGAGGGCAGGGTGGAAATTGGAAGCAAAATATTTGAAGTTTTCCAATTCCAGACGAGAGAGAGAAGCAGTACTGATGATATCACTGATGCATTGGAGAAAGAGTTCTGGGTGGGGGCTAGAATAGGACTGGAAAAAGGATGTTCCACGTGCCCCATGAAGAGACAGGAATAAATAGGGCCCATCCGGGTACCCATGGCAACCCCTCTTTCCTGAAGAAAATGAGTCTCCTCACCACCGGCTGGTCCGCAATACACCACCGCCCCCCACCCCACCCCCACCCCTCCCCCCCGGCTCCTGCCCACACAAGGCAAACCAAGCTCAGTGTCTTCGGGAAAATAAAGACCGGAGTTTGCAGGCCTTCTGGAGATGGGACGGTCTTTCAAAACATGTCACGGTTGTGTGGGGGGTGGGAATATCACTCACTGGGCTGTGGTGTGACAGATTGTGTTTAATTTGCATAAATGCGAGACATCGCTTTTGGTAAAACAAGCAAGGGCAGGACTTATACAACTTAAATTAGGATCTTTGGTAGTGTTGCAGGACAGAGACGAGGCCGTCAGGTATAATTCTTTGATGTTTGTGTCACGTATAGACAGGGTGGTTAAGAAGGCATTTAGTACGCTGCCTTCATTGCTCAGGCCTTTGAGTTTAGGAGTTGGGATGGTTTGAGTTATAAGGAGAGGCTGGATCGGCTGGGATTTTTCTCACTTGTGCATTGGAGGTTGAGGGGTGACCTGATTGAGGCTTATAAATCATGAGGGGTACAGATAAGTTGAATGTCAGGTATCTTTTCTTGGGGGTGGAGGATTTCAAGACTATGGGGATATTTTAAGTTTTGAGGAGCAAACATTTTAAAAAAGACATGAGGGGCAATTATTTTACAGAGAGTTGTTCGTGTATGGAATGAACTTCCAGACAAAATGGTGGAAGTGTGTACAGTTACAACGTTTAAAAGACATTTAGATAAGTACATGAAGAAGAAATCAGTTTGGATGGTGTTGTGAGCTGCTGCGCTCCCAGGCCCTCTCTGAATAAATCCCTGATGGTTCTCATCCTCTGCTGCTACCTGTGCAGTGGCGTGTGGAGACCAGCAGAGGGTGGCATTGCATCACATCAAACAGCACAGAGACTGTCAGACCTGCCCCACACAGAGACACACAGATACACACACAAATACACCGATATTTACACAAATAAGGGGAGCCTATCAGAATTTCTCTGGCTCTGTGGTTTGTCAATATTTCATTCATTCAATCTGGTGTGTTTCTGTTATTCCGTGGACAGCATTTCATTATTTGAGTCACTCCATGCGAGTGTGTCAGTATTTGCTCATTCCAGTGAGTGTGAGAGTATTTCAGTTGTTCCATGGGGACTGTGACTCTATGAGATTTTCAATGCTTGATTATTGAAGATGTAAGGACAAGTTGGGAGACTAGTAAATATTGTATCAGAGATAGTAGGAACTGCAGATGCTGGAGAATCAGATAACAAGGTGCAGAGCTGGATGAACACAGCAGGCCAAGCAGCATCACAGGAGCAGGAAGGCTGACGTTTCGGGCCCAGACCCTTCATCAGAAATGGGGGAGGGGAAGGGGGTTCTGAAATAAATAGGTAGAGAGGGGGAGGTGGACAGAAAATGGATAGAGAAGATAGGTGGAGAGGAAACAGACAGGTCAAAGAGGCGGGGATGGAGCTAGTAAAGGTGAGTGTCGGTGGGGAGGTAGGGGGGTGATAGGTCAGTCCTGGGAGGACGGACAGGTCAAGGGGGCAGGATGAGGTTAGTAGGTAGGAGATGGGGGTGCAGCTTGAGGTGGGAGGAGGGGATAGGTGGGAGGAAAAACAGGTTAGGGAGGCGGGGATGAGCTGGGCTGGTTTTGGGATACAGTAGGGGGAGGGGAGATTTTGAAGCTTGTACAATCCACATTGATACCATTGGGCTGCAAGGTTCGCAAGCGGAATATGAGTTGCTGTTCCTGCAACCTTCGGGTGGCATCGTTGTGGCACTGCAGGAGGCCCAGGATGGACATGGCGTCTGAGGAATGGGAGGGGGAGTGGAAATGGTTCGCGACTGGGAGGTGCAGTTGTTTATTGCGAACCGAGTGTAGGTGTTCTGCAAAGCGGTCTCCAAGCCTCCGCTTGGTTTCCCCGATGTAGAGGAGACCACAACAGGTACAGCGGATGCAGTGTACCACATTAGCAGATGTGCAGATGAACATGAATCCCCTATCACAGTCTTTCCCTCTCTCCTTCCCCATCCCCCTCTCTGTCTCTCTCCCCATCCCCCTCTGTACCCTTTGTCTCTCTCCTCCCACCTCGCTCGCACCTCTCACTCTGCCTCAGTTTCCTTGTCTCTATCTCTCTATCTCTGACTCACTTTCTCTCTCTCTCTCTCTCTGCCCCCTCCTCCTTGTCCTCCTCTCTCCGTTCAAGTCCCTCACTTATCTCTATAACCCCCTGGCTTCCTGTCCCCCATCCCCCGGCCCCAGCCCTGTATATGTCTCCCTGGGCCCCATCCCCCTGTACCCCAGCCCCTGCCACTGTCGCTCTCTCTCTCTCTCCCTTCCACCCTCCCTGTCGCTCCCTCCCTGTTGCTCTCTCCCTCCCTTACTCCCTGTCGCTCGCTCCCTCCCTCCTTGTTGCTCACTCCATCGCTCCCACCCCGTCCCTCCCCGTTCCTCGTTCCCTCACTGTCCCTTGCCCCCTCCCCGTCCCTTGCCCCCTCCCCATCCCTCGCTCCCTCCTCGTCCCTTGATCCCTCCCCATCGCTCACTACCGGTCCCTCACTCCCCATCCCTCGCTCCCTCCCTGTCCCTCGCTCCCTCCCCATCCCTCGCGCCCTCCCCTTCCCTCGCTCCGCTCCTGTCCCTCACTCCCTCCCCATCGCTCACTGCCTTGCCGTCCCTCGCTCCCTCCCAGCCCCTCGCTCCCTCCCTCCCCGAACCTTGCTTCCTCCTTCCCCGGACCTCGCTCCCTCCCTCCATTTCCCTCGTTACATCCCTCTCCGTCCCACGCTCCCTCCATCTCTGCCCCTCCCTCCCCGTCCCTCGCTCCCTCCCCTTCCCTCGCTCCCTCCCCATCATTCACTCCCTCACTCCGTCCCTCGCTCACTCGCACCGTCATTCGCTCACTCGTTCCGTCCCTCGCTTCCCATCCCTCACTCCCTCGATCCGTCCCTCGCTCACTTGCTCCGTCCCTCGCTCCCCATCCCTCACTCCCTCATTACATCCCTGTCCCTCGCACCCTCCCCGTCCCTCGCTGTCCCTCGCTCCTTATCCCTCGCTCCCTCAACTCCCTGTCCGTCACTCCCTCCCCGTCCCTCCTTCCCCCTCCCTTTCTCCCTCCCTTCCCATACCTCCCCGTCCCTCGCTCCCTCTCTCCACGTCCCTTGCTCCCCCCCACGTCCCTCACTCCCTCTCTCCCACCCCGTCCTTTGCTCCCTCGCTCTCTCGCAGTCCCTCGTTACCTCCCTCTCTCCCTCTCCATCCCACGCTCCCTCCATCTCTGCCCCTCCCTCCCCGTCCCTCGCTCACTCGCTCCCCATCCCTCACTCCCTCAATCCATCCCTGTCCCTCACACCCTCCCTGTCCCTCACACCTTCCCTATCCCTCGCCATCCCTCGCTCCCTCACTCCCCATCCCTTTCTCCCTCCCTTCCCGTACCTCCCCGTCCCTCGCTCCCTCACTCCACATCCCTCGCTCCCTCCCTGTCCCTCACTCCCTATCTCCCTCCCTGTCCTTTGCTCCCTCGCTCACTCGCTCCCTCCCAGTCCCTCGCTCCCTCCCTGTCCCTCGTTACCTCCCTC
>NC_063339.1:83425560-83426773 GCF_021869965.1 Rhincodon typus
CTCCGTCTCACGCTCCCTCCATCTCTGCCCCTCCCTCCCCGTCCCTCGCACGCTCCCTCCCCATCCCTTGCTCTCTCACCGTCCCTCGCTCCCTCACTCCCTGTCCCTTGCGCCCTCCCCGTCCCTCACTTCCTCGCTCCGTCTCTCGCTCACTTACCCCGTCCCTCACTCTCTCGCTCCATCACCTTCCCTCGCTACCTCCGCATCCCTCGCTCCCTCCCCGTCCCTTGCTCCCTCGCCGTCCCTCACTCTCTCCCTCCCCTTGCCTTTCTCCCTCACTTCCCTTCCCTTCCCTTGCTCCCTCCCTCCCTCCCCGTCCCTCGCACCCACCCTGTCTCTCACTGTCTCGGTCCATCGCTCCCTCACCTTCCCTCGCTGCCTTCACATCCCTCGCTCCCTCCCCATCCCTTGCTCCCTCGCCCCCTCCCCATCCCACACTACCTCGCTCGCTCCCTCCCCATTCCTCACTGCCTTGCCATCCCTCGCTCCCTCCCTCCCTGTCCCTTGTTACCTCCCTCTCTCCCTCTCTGTCCCATGCTCCGTCCATCTCCACCCCTCGCTCCCTCCCTCCGTCCCAGTCCCTTGCTCCCTCGCTCCGTCCCTCGCTCACTCGATCACTCGCTCCCTCCCCATCCCTCACTCCCTTGCAGTCCCTAACTCCCTCGCTCCCTCCCCATCCTTCGCTTCCTCCCCGTCCCTCAATCCCTCGATCGCTCAATCCCCATCCCTCGCTCCCTCACTTCCCGTCCCTTGCTCCTTCCCTCACCGTCCCTCGCTCCCTCACTTCCTATCCCTTGCTCCTTCCCTCACCGTCCCTTGCTCCTTCCCTCACCATCTCTCGCTCCCTCCCTCCCTCTCTGTCCCTTTCTCCCTCACTCCCCATCCCTTTCTCCCTCCCTCCCCGTCTCTTGTTCCCTTGCTCCTTCCACGTCCCTCGCTCACTCGCTCCGTCCCTGTCCCTCGTTACCTCCCTCTCTCCCTCTCTGTCCCATGCTCCCTCCATCTGCACCCCTCGCTCCTTCCCTCCCAGTCCCTTGCTCCCTCGCTCCGTCCCTCGCTCACTCGCTCCCTCCCCGTCCCTCACTCCCTTGCCATCTCTAACTTCCTCGCTACCTCCCTGTCCGTCGCTACCTCCCCGTCCCTCGCTCCCTCGATTGCTCATTCCACATCCCTCGCTCCCTCCCTCACCTTCCCTCGCTCCCTCCCTCCCTCT
>NC_063339.1:83426783-83435288 GCF_021869965.1 Rhincodon typus
CCGTCTCTTGTTCCCTTGCTCCCTCCACGTCCCTCGCTCACTCGCTCTGTCCCTTGCACCCTCGCTCCACTGCGCCCTCCCCGTCCCTCGCTCCCTCCCAGTCCCTCCCTCCCTAATCCTCGCTCCCTATCCTGCCAGATCCTTGCTCCCACCCTTCCCGTCACTCATTCTCTCCCTTCCTCCTTTCCCGTACCTCGCTCCAACCCACGCCCTCTCGCTCCGTTCCTCGCTCCCTTGCACCCACCCCGTCCCTTGCTCCCTCACTCTGACCCTTGCTGTCTCACTCTGTTCCTCACTCCCTTGCTCTATCCCTTCCTAACTCGCTTCCTCGCACCCTCCCTATCCCTCGCTCACTCGCCCCCTCGTTCACTCCCTGTCCCTCGCGCCCTTCCTGTCCCTCGCTCCCTCCGCGTCCCTCACTCCCTCCCCATCCCTCGCTCCCTCGCTCCCCGTCCCTTGCTCCCTCGCTCCCTCCCCGTCCCTTGCTCCATCCATGTCCCTCGCTCACTCGCTCCGTCCCTTGCTCCCTCGCTCCCTCCCCGTCCCTTGCTCCCTCCCCATCCCTCGCACCCTCTTTCCCTCCCCGTTCCTCTCTGCCTTCCCGTCCCTCTCTGCCTCCCCGTCCTTCATTCCCTCCCCGTCCCTCGCACCCTTGCTCCATCCCTCGTTCCCTCCGAATCCCTCGCTCCCTCCCCGTCCCTCTCTGCCTCCCCGTCCCTCTCTTCCCTCCCGTCCCTCGCTTCCTCCCCGTCCCTCTCTGCCTCCCCGTCCCTCGCTCCCTCCCCGTCCCTCGCTCCCTCCCTGCCCTTTGCTCCTATCTCGCTCCACCCCCACACTCCCTTACTCCCTCCCTGCTCCTCGCTCCTGTCCCTCACTCCCTCCCCATCCATTGCTCCCTCGCTCCACTCTGGTTCCCTCGCTCCCTCCTGGCTCGCTCCCTCGCTCCCTCCCCGTCATTCGCTCACTCACCCCCTCCCTCTCACCCTCCCCACTCCCTCCCTCCCTCCATCCATCCCTCCCAGTTCCCTTCCTTCCCGCTGCCACCCTCCCTCCCCATCCCTCGCTGCCTCCCCGTCCCTAGCTCCCTCCCCGTCCCTTGCTCACCCCTCGCTCCCTTGCTGCCACCCCACACCTCGATCCCTCCCTGTCCTTTGCTCCCTCGCTGCCTCCCCTCGCTCCCTCCCCATTCCTCGCTCCCTCCCTGTCCACCGCCTTGCCCTTCACTCCCTCCCTGACCCTAGCCCTGTCCACCGTTCCCTCCCTGTCCCACTCCCTGTCCCTCGCTCCCTCCCTGTCCCTCTCCCTGTCCCACGATGCCTCTATCTCCCTTGCTTCTTCCCTCTCCCTCGCTCCCTCCCCACTCCCTCCTTCTTCACAGATTTCGAAAAGGTTAAATTCAGTACATGGTGGGTCTGGTTGCTTCATCCCAACAGGTGAAATACACATTCATTTAAAAATAAAGGCATAAATTGCCAGAAAAACTCCGCAGATCTGGCAGCATCTGTGGGCAGATAATCAGGATTAACATTTCAGGTCTTCTTCAGAACTGTTTTCTCCCACAGGTACTGCCAAACCTGTTAAGTTTCTCAAGCAGTTTCTGTTTTTGTTTCAGATTCCCAACATCCGCAGCTTTTTACATTAGCCATTATAACAACATCGAAACGCCTTTGTGGTTACTCACCGGATAAGATTTCCATTTGGGGAGCATTACCCTAATTGTATTAAAAACTCAGAACTCTATCACACAAATGTAACAAGTAGAGTAAGAACAGCACTTGCTCCTGCCTTTGTGGCCTCAAACCACCAACCTCACGCTTACGAGCTGCAAGTGTTGACCAATTGCGCCATAGAAGTTAGCGAGCTGGTGATTTGCACAATCCCTTAAAGCTGGCTCTTATTTAATTGCTCTGAACAAAAGAGCAAGGAAGGAACCCCTTCAGGTAGCTATACAGAGGCTACAGCCTCTCCCACTGAAAGCATGGACTGTTCTTAGCCCCTGCCCAGTGCTCTCTTTCTTCACATTGATGTCAGAGTCTTTCACAGGTCCTGACTGGATGACAGGTTCCCATCCCTGATGAACATGAGTGAATTAGTTGGTGATTTAATGACAAGACGGCAGCTTTTATGGTCACTATTCCCCTGTGCCAGGCCCATAAATTACCAGATCATTCACCTTGATTTCACAAGCTGCCTTTCTTTTTGTGTGTTATCTTATGCTCCTTTTCTTTGGTTTCTGGTCAATTCCGCATTGTTTTGGAATTTGAGAGTGTGCAGTCAAGAGACAGGATCTGGCAGAATTGCTTCATTTTAATATAAGCTGAATATCATCAGATTTTGACGATGGAAGGTGGATGCACCATTCACAGTGAAGAGAAACTGTGCACAGGTTCTGTGTGGACAAAGCTTCAGGCGATCAAGTGACTTTTTTTAAACGAAAGCAATGCCACACTGACAAGAAACTGTGGATCTGTGGGCACTGGGAGAGGAGTTTCAATTACCCATCCAAACTGCAAACATATTGTTGCAATCACACCAGGAAGAAACTGTTTACCTGCTTCATATGTGAGAAGACATTCACAGTGGCTTCACACTGGAAAGGGGCTGTTTCCCTGCTGTGAGTGTGGCAAGGAATACATTCAGTCATCCCAACTGCTGATACACCAATGGGACCAAACTGGGGAGAGACCATTCACCTGCTCCAGGTGTGGGAAGGATTTCTCCCGGTCATCCAGCCTGTTGAAACTCCAACAGGTTCACTCTGAGAGCTGAAGTGAGATCCTTTAAATGTGCGCATTGTGGGAAGTGTTATGAAAGGTCAAATGGACGGATGTGCCATCAACGTGATCACACCGAAGAGAGACTGTTCAGGTATGCTCACTGTGGGGTTGGGTTCAGGACATCATCAACCCCCAGTCTACATCAGCAAATACACACTGGGGAGAGACCGTTCTCCTGCTCGGAGCGTGGGAAACAAAAAAACACCCAATCATTTAGCTTGATGAAACACCAGCCGGTTCAGAAGTAACTGCAGTAATTGATTTTTGTTTTGTTTGTTCATGGGTACATGGCATCAAGAGCTCAGCAAGCACTTGTCATCCGTTCTAACTGCCGAGAGGACGGTTAAGAATCAAGCTCGTTGTTCTTGTATGGATTCACTTGTGGGCCAGACCAGGTCAGAATCAACAATGGTTCTCAGACCCAATAGTACAAAGAGTTGATTTTCTGGTCTCTTACTCTGTTTCTGAAATGATAATGAATAAATTCTTACAATTGATTTATAAGTGAAAGACCAAAATGGGTTTTATTCTGATTGAGCATGTCCTGCTGTTTTCTCAGTTGTTATTGACAATCTGATGACGCTTACACCATAACCTGTTCCAGAGACTGTTACAGAAAAGAGGGAATGGTCAGCTGCATCTGGTTATTCAAAGGGTCACTGGACCTGAAAGTTTAACTCTGATTTCTCTCCATAGATGCTGCCAGACTTGCTGAATTTTACCAGCAATTTCTGTTTTTCTTTCTGATTTCCTTGAATCTGCAGTTTTTTAGGCTTTTCAATATTCATCTTGTCTGTTTCAGAGGCGCCTCATTGATAGGCTTGGTGGGTTTTGGAAATTGAAAGTTAGGCAACAGATCAGGCAATAAATAACAGATTTGATTTAAAAGAACAGGCTTGAGGAGGGTGAATGGTCTACTCCTGTTCCTATAAAGTTTTCCATCTGCAGCTTTTGGCAATACTTCCCCTCACTACTCACTTCACATCCATGACTATTACACTACATGCTATTACTAGCTAAACAAACCTCCTGTGTTTGAACTAAATCTGTTAATATTCAGTGCTCCCATCCCCTCCGCCTGGGTTTGAGTTTCATCAGAGAATGCTGTCTCTTGTTACTGTGTGAACAGTCAGAACAGACAGATCCTGGAATCTCATTCCCCTGAGATCCACAAAACCTGTTTGTTTTTTCTCTTCCGGTTTCATTCTGATTCTTTAATTTCTCAGTTTCAGTCTGCTCTCCTCTTAAGCTCTTCAACAACCCCATTTGGGCAGACTAGAGGCAGCTGGAATTAATGCAGGGAAATGGGAAGGGGGCAGAAGCATAAGGAGAGGCCACATCAAAGAAAGCTCCCATTCTAACAAAAGAGCTTCTCCATGACCCAGCGAGTGATGAGGGGTCTGAGAGTGTGGGGGAGGCAGATTCAATTGCGGATTTGTGACGATAAGTCAGTGACCCCTCCATCTGATTGTTAACTCAGATAGACAAAAAGAAAGATGCACACTTAGACAGTGCCTTTGATGACCTCCGGTCAATGAAAAATGCTTCAGATTCAATTAATAGAAACCGAAAGAAAGCTGTATATCAGAATCAAAAACAGAAATTGCTGGAAAAACTCAGCAGGTCTGGCACCGTCTGTGGAGAGAAATCAGAGTTAATGTTTTGGGTCGAGTCACTCATCCTCAGAACTGGTTCCCATTTTTTGTTTAAAATCCAATGATTTCAGTTCACAGAGACAAAGCTTCCAATTTATATCAGGTTAACTCTCAGCCTCCTGTTTTCTTGAGAAAAAGAGTTTTAAGCTGTTCAGTCTTTCCTGGCACTTACTGATCTCAGATTTGTGACTGAACCTTTGTTTTCCTGATCCTTCCAAGTGACGCCAGCAGCAGAAACAGTTCCTAATCTGCAAGGGATTTTGGCTGGAAAATTGATATTTACAAGTTCATTCTCATTCTAAAATATACTGTGTAAACCAAAAGAGATCTGAGTATGAACCCACAAAAACACAAAGGTACCATGAAGACCTGAGCTGAATGAACCTAGTTATGTGTGGGCCGACGTGAGGAAAATGTGACCATGATCACAACTGGTTAAAATCACCGAATATCTGCAGTGTAGAAAGAGGTCTTTCACCCCATCGAGTCTGCACTGACCGTCTATCCCAACCTACTCCCATTACCCCCCATTTGCCATGACTAACCCAACCACATAACCTGTACACCAGGGGGCAATTTAGCACGGCCAATCCACCGAACTTGCACATTTTTGGACCTGGGAGCATCATAGCTTAGCTCTAAAGACGCGAAATTGTGGGTTATGGCTCAAAAAAAGAAACACTCGACTCTGAAACAATTTCACGGTTTTTGTTCCAAAAATAAAATCTGGGGAAAGCTGCAGCCACAAAGATATCAGATTCTCTCTGGAGGAACAGAATTCAAAACTCGCGCCACTGACTCAACTTCCCAGACTTTAACTAGAATATAGGTGGATACTAGATTGGAAGGTTCTCATGAATTACATCTGAAATGAGTTATTCCTGTTCGTTGCTCATCCTGAACAATATATTCGTTACTTTTTTTCAAAGTTGGAGGGTCCTTGACAGATATAAATCTGCAGGGTTATTGGAATAGAACAAGGACAGACATTTGTTCTATACAGAGCCAGCATGACCTCAGAGGGCCAAATGGCCTCCGTCTCCGTTCTGTCACAGTGAATCTATGATCTAAAGAGAACAGGGTCAGCTGCTCCAGTCTCTCCAACCAACTGAAGGCCCTAATCCCTAATGACATACCCCTAATTCCTGTCTCAGATATCTCATGGAACTTAACGTCATTCTGCAAAGTGCTGGCCCATATTAGGGGTCCTTTCTACAGCTACAGAGCTGAAAAGGAGGCAAACGAAGTTTCAGTGATTTCATAGTAAAGTTTGACTCCACTGAGCACTGCCAACATTTGTCATCTCCATTTAGAGAAAGGAAACAAAGGCACTGGAAAAAAGTATTACATGGATTCACAAAGGTATTATCAAAACTGAGAACGTATAACCCTCAGGAATGGCTGAGGAGCTTTTCTCTAGAAAAGAGAAGGCTGAAGGGTGACCTGATGGAAGTCTTTGAAATGATGAAGGGCTTCAATAATCCATAAGGGATTTCATGAGGAACCTCTTTACCCAGTGACAGATGCAAATCAAAACTTAATTTCCACAGCGAATGGCTGAGGTGAACAGCAGCAATATATTTCAGGAGAAGTTGGATACATACACGAGGAAGAAAAGTACAGCAGGATCTGCTGATGGGGGAGATGAAGAGGGGAGGGTGCGGACTCACTTGGAGCATAAATATTGACACAGACCGATTGAGGTGACTGGCCTGGCACTGACTACACAGTCGATGGAATAAAGACAAACATATTTATTTTTGATCTAATTGGCGTAGTAAGGAAAACATTACTTACTTTTCAGGAACAGGTTTTAGGGGTAGTTTCAGTGTAAATGTGCAGTCCCAGGCTCAAACAGTATCAGCCTCACTGGAAGCAAAGTGATGAGAACGGCCCGTCCAGCAGATGGAAACCTTCCGACCATCCCACTTCACCCACAGTCCAAATGAATACAGCTCTGTCCTGGATGTGATTTCCCTCATTCTTAAAATCAATTCATGATGTGCAGGTATCAATGTCTCGGTCAGCATTTATTACTCATCCCAGTCCTCCTCCTTGAGAAAGTGACGGTGAGTTGCTTTCTGGGACTTGCAGTCCTTGTGGTGTAGGATCACCCACAATGGTGTTAGGGAAGAGTTCCAGGATTTTGACTCATTGACAGTGAAGGAACAGCCAATATGGAGGAGCACAATATTCAAATCCCGGCGATTTCAGTGACTCCATTAGAGCTTCACGTGATGGTCATTTTGAGATTTCTGTCTGCAAATCTTCCCTTTCTAACATCCTGTTAACGAGAATGATGTGTGATATGGAGAGGAGCATGCAGGTGGTCATGGTCCCATGTAACTGCTGCACTAGTTATTCTAGGTGGTGGACGTTGTGGGTTTGAAACGTGCTGTCCAGCAGCTCAAATATTACAGATTAACTGCAGATCCAAGTCCTACCATCATTTGTGAACGTTCTTTTTCTTCCACAGACTGGATAACCGAGTGAATGTGGGAAAGGATTCAGAACAGATGAAGGGCTTCTCCTCAGTATGAACCTAATGGTGTTTCTGCAGAGTAGATGAATCTCTGAACCGCTTCCCACACTTGGAACATTTGAATGGCCTCACCCATGTGGGATTCGTTGACGTCTCAGTAGGCTTGATGACTGAGTGAATTATTTTCCACAATCAGAGCATGTAAATGGTCTCTCCCCAGTGTGAACTTGCTGGTGTGCACGAAGGTTTGATAACTGAGCGAATACTTTCCCAAACTCCAAACAAGTAGATGGCCTCTTCCCTGCGTGAACTCGCTGATGTCTCAACAAGGTGAAATATTCACGGAATTCCTTCCGACACAAGGAACAGGTGAATGGCCTCTCTCCAGTGGCAGCACGCTGGTGTTTCTGCAGAGCAGATGTATCAGGGAATCCGTTCCCACACTCAGAACAGGTGAACGACCTCTCCCTGCTGTGACCGTGTTGATGAAACTCCAGCGTCGACAAGGAATGAAATCCTTTCCCACAGTCCTCATATTTCCATGGATTCTCCATGTTATGTGCGGCTTTGTGTCCCTGTAAGTTTTACAATCAGCTGAATCCTTGTCCACCCAGAAACACAGGTATGGTCTCTTCCTACTGTGAACGGTGCGACGTTTCTTTAAGCTGGGAGATTGGATGAAGGTATACCAGTTCACGAGAAAACTCTCACTTGGGTGTGCATGCCTCAGTACTTTTCCAGACAAACTCATGTTTCAAATATTTTGAAGCAGCCAGGACAGATATTCTGGATCTATGGTCTCAAGCCAATGATATTCAAGTACCAGCTATTTTAGTGACTTCACGTGATGGTCGTTTTGAGATTGCTGTGTAAATCTTCCCTTTTTAACATATTGTAAAAAGAGTTATAAAATTTCATCACTATTAGATTAGAAATTCGGTGAAAAAAATTCAGAACAGCCAAATCTAAGTGATCATCATTTTTTTCCTGGACTCCCTCCCTGGGTTCAGTTCATTTCCTGTCGGTTGCTGAAAGTAAATAATTTCACATCAGAATTTAAAAAAAGAAATTGGGAGAAATTGCTTCCTCACAGATGATGGACAGAGGAGGAAGTTTCAGTCTGGGTGAAGCTCAATCTTCATTCACAGACGAGCAGCAGCAACTTTGCTGGATTGTCCCGCATTCGCGCTCAGACAACAGGGGAGGTGATTGGCTGGAGATCAAGGTTGCTTCCAGTCCTCCAGCTCTTTCGATTGGCATATTAAAGAAATATGACGGAATTGGGAAGGAACACGGATTCGCGTGGGGAAGCAGCTGCATTGACCCCATGACGGTTCAAACCTTCTGCCAATAGAAAAGGAGGGCGCTATGATCACAAACCAATCATGTAATGAGAGATAACAAGGTAAAGAGCTGGACGAACACAGCAGGTCAGGCAGCAGCGGATGAGCAGGAAGGCTGACGTGAGATAGTAGGAACTGCAGATGCTGGTAAATCCGAGAAAACAAGGTGCAGGGATGGATGAACACAGCAGGCCAAGCAGCATCATAGGAGCAGAGAGGCTGACGTTTCGGGCCGAGACCCTTCATCA
>NC_063339.1:83450288-83545254 GCF_021869965.1 Rhincodon typus
AAAGTGGCATGACTAACTGAATCCCTTCTCACTCACAGAGCAGGTGAACAGTCTCTCTCCACTGTGAACATGATAGTGTAACAGCAGGTGGCCTGACTAACTCAATTCCTTCTGACACTTGGAGCAGGTGAACGGTCTCTCCCCAGTGTGAACACGCTGACGTGTCAGTAGGGCAGATAAATGAACGAAACCCTTCCCACATGTACAGGAGGTGAATGGCCTCTCTCCATTGTGTAACACCGTGTGGACCTGGAGGCCAGGCCAGGCAGCATCAGTCAAGTAGGAAAGTTAACGTTTCCTCCAGCTCCACACGGTGTTATCTCTGACTCCAGCATCTGCAGTTCTTACTATCTCTGAGCTACTTACTACTTGCTGTCCAGGACACAAACACGTGAAAATCTTCATCCTGGCGCCCACCCTAAACATATATGCAGATATAATTGAATTCTACATCTGTGTCATATACAAAGCATTATTTTTAATTTACTGCCCCTCAAATCCTGACCATCTCTGATAGAAATCCTATAATCATGATCATGAGGAACGAGGCAACCCTTTTAGCCAGGGAAATAAATGTGTAAAGCTGAGAGAGCAAATAATGACAATATATTTAAGAGTGACATACCTGAAGTAACTGCTGCAGAGTATGCTCCTTCCCTGGATTCAAGTCCACTCACTTTAATTGCTGCAAGTGAACAGTATCTTTCTCTGTCTCGCTCTGTCGCTCTTTCCCAGGATGGGAAAAGAAATGGGAAGAGGGAGATATTGTTTTGCTCGCAGACGTTGCAGTGAGAAACTTTCACTGAACCTCATCGGAAAACTTCCGCATTGTGACGTCACATAGTAGAGGGTGGGCCCTGCCTGAAGCAGCCAATAGGAATCGCTATGTTCGGCGGTGATGTTCCTGGTTTCCAGGCAGCCGGTCAGAAGCGCGGACACTGTAGCCCCGCCCACCCATTGTTCCCTTTCCGCACCTCGAGCCAAGGTTTCCAGGGCAACCAGCTGCCGACTCGAGCCAGAGTTTGTGGGAACCACACCCATCCGGGCAAGTGGGGAGTATTCCATCACACTCCGAGCTTCTGCCTTTTAGATGATGGGGAGTCGGGAGTGAGTTAGTTGCTGTTGTATTCCTAGCCTCTGACCTCTTATTATGTCTGCTGTCGTTGAATGGCGAATCCAGTTGGGTTTCTTGTCAATTGAACTCCCGAGGATATTAACACGAGGGAATTCACTGAGGCTAACCACATTCAATACTAAAGGTTGATGGTTAGATTGTTCCTTGTTGGACAATGTCAGTGCCTGGCATTTGTGCAGCGTGAATGTTACTCGACACTTGATATTGACCTGATCTTGTTGCATTTGAACAAAAAACTGCTTCAGTACATGAGAAATCACAAATTATGGCAATCATTGTGCAATCATTAGTGAACAATCCCACTTCCGACCTTATAATGGAGGGAACGTCATTGACGAGGCAACTGAAGATGATTAGACGACTGACCTTCAACAACGCCAACCATCTTCCTCTGTGCCAGGTATGACTTCAATAAGCAAAGAACACTCCCCCACTTTCCATTGATTCCAGTTATTCTCGGGATGTTTGATGCCAAACTCAATCAAATGCAATCTTGATGTCAAGGGCTGTCACTCTCACCCCACTTCTGTAATTCAGCTCTTTTGTTCTGGTTGAACCAAGGCTATAACGTGGTCAGGAACTGACCAGCCCTAATGGAATCCAAACTGGGCATCAGTAAGCATGTTATTGCTAAACAAGCATTGCTTGTTAGCACTGTTGATGACATGTTCCATTAGTGTGGTGATGATCAAGAGGCAGACTGATGAGGTAATAATGAGCAACATTGGATTTGTCCTGTTTTATATGCGAAGGGCATACCTGGGCAATGTTTCACATTGTTGTGTAGATGCCAGTTTTGTAACTGCACTGCAACAGATTGGCCTGGGGAGCAGCAAATTCTGGAGCACAAGCCTGCAGTACTATTGCCAGAAGGTTGTGAGGACAGTATCCACTGCCTCCAGCCATTTCATGATATCACATGGAGTGAATTGAATTGGCTGAAAACTGACATTTGTAATGCTGGGGAAGCTGATATGAATCACCCACTCAGCACTTTTGGGTGAAGGTTGTTGTGCATGGTTTAGGCATATCATTTGCACTGATGCGCCTCCTCCTCCAATAAGTTGTCCAATTGTCTACCACCATTCACAATTGGATGTGACTGGACTGCACATCCTAGATCTGTCCTGTTTTTCATCAAATTTGCTGCTTGTGCTGTTTAGCATGCAAGTAGTCCTCTTTGGTGACTTCAACAGGTTGACATCTCATTTTTCACTTCAACTGACAAAGGGGCAATGCTCGAAATGCTTGTGATCTCAAATAAACCTGTTGGACTATAACCTGGTGTCATCTGACTTCTGACCCTAGTCCAATCCCGGCACCTCCACATCATCTCATTTTTAGCTATTTATGCTGCAGTTCTTGACATGCCCTCCCGAATTCTCAATTGAACCAGCGTTGATTCTCTGGCTTGATGGTAATCGGCTCGTTGGGGATTATGCCAGGCCATGATTTTGCAAATTTTGTTAGAGCACGATTCTACTGCTATTGATGGAAGGAAAGAGCTAACCTCATACACTGTAGGCCCTATGTGCAAGAAGCTACACGCAATGACAGGCCAAGACTTTACAATGATGTAGGATCACAATTACAGCAAGGGGAGTTCAAGAGACAGCTTGACATAGCAGTAGGGAAGGAATTAGCAGAGGTAGCTGATCAGATTGTCTCATTCTTAGTCACAAAGAAATTTCATGAGATCATCAAACTTGTTGCAGGTGAGGATGGAGGAAATAGGTAAGATGGAGAGCCCTTCAAAAGAAACTAATATCTGAGATATTGAAATTAATATCAATTAATATTGATTGTCATTCATTTAAGTGAAAGCTATTCGATACTGTGTTTTCTTTTTATCCCCAAAAGATAACCAGACTCATGGTCTTTCCAAACATCATCGGAAACAGACCCCAGAATATATGATTAACCAGTCCTGATGAACCAGAAAATACTTGTCCACACACTGTGTAGATGGACAGTCTCTACCCAATGTGAATGTGTGCACATTCAATGAAACCAAGTCCTCCAGATAGACAATTTTATTAATATTTCAACTGCTCAAGATCAATGCTCATTCCATGGTGGGAATAAGAGAGAAACAAAATCCTTCAACTGTGTTTATTGGTGAATTCACTGGTGTTTCAGCAGGTTGAATGACTGAGTGAATCCCTTCCCACACACGGAGCAAGTGAATGGTTTCTTTCCAGTGTGAACTCGCTGGTGTATCTGCAGGTTGGGTGAATGTGTTAATGCCTTCCCACACACAGAACAAGTGAATGGTTTCTCCCCAGTGTGAACCCACTGGTATCTCAGCAGTTCATATGACTCTGTGAATCCATTCCCACTCATGATGCAAGTGAATGGTCTCTCCCCAGTGTGAACACGCTGTTGTCTGCGGGATGACCGAGTGAATCCCATTCCACACTTGGAGCATGTAAATGGTTTCTCCCCAGTGTGAACTCGCTGGTGTGTTAGCAGGTTGTACGACTGAGTGAATCGCTTCCCACATTGGGAGCAGCTGGACGGTTTCTCCCCAGTATGAACTTGGTGGTGTGTCAGCAGGCTTTATGACTGAATGAATCCCTTTGTACATTCAGAACAAGTGAACAACTTCTTCCTATTTTTACTGTGTTGGTGAATTTCCAGTTGGGATGGGGAAGCGTTCCCTTCAGGCAGTCCACATTTTTCCAGAGTCTCTCCCTCGTGCGACTGTGCTGGTGTTTCGACATTTTAGATAAATGCTTGCAGACGGTTACAGATACAATGTAGGCGTGTTTCTGCCCAGAGTGAATGCTACTGTTTCCTCTTCAAATTCCTTTGATAAACAGGTTCCGATAAACGAATGACTGTCAAAGCTGGATGTGGTTTCATCTGAATCCTTTAATGACAAATCAACCTTTCAAACAGGAAATAAAAACAGTTGAGAGAGAAAGAAAGCAGAATAACACACACGGGTTGTGAAATTGAGAGAATTTCACCTGACCATTCATGAAGCCAATACCTGGGGAGAAAAACTATGATCGAAACTGTTGGATTATCATTAAAACCCAACATTAAGCCAATCAGTGTTTGCACAAACTATAAATGGGAGGCGGAGCTGGGTGATAATGTACCAAAGGAAGCATTATATGGACCTACAACTCGACTGTTCCCATTTTCTCCCCAAACGCTTTGATTCCTAAGAACACGTGCAGAAGCAAAAATATTGTAAATCTGAAGTAAAACAGAAAATGTTGAAACACTCATCAGGTTAAGCAGCATCTGAATCGTTCTTTTGATATATTACTGACCTAGACCTCAGGCGATATGGTCTGCAATTCTCTCCATATACCTCACAGACTCTCTCTCCTTTTCAAGATTGTCCCTCAAGCTTACATCTTTAAAAAACTCGTGCTCATTGGCTTTATGTTCCTCAGTGATGAGTCTTGTGACATAATATAACAAAGAACAAAGAAAATTACAGTACAGGAACAGGCCCTTCAGCCCTTCATGCCTGCACTGACATGCGGCCCATCACAACTAATACCCCCTATCCTTCCAGGGACCATATCCCTCTATTCCCCGAGATAGTAGGATCTGCCGATGCTGGAGAATCTGAGATAACAAGGTGTAGAGCTGGATGAACACAGCAGGCCAGGCAGCACCAGAGGAGCAGGAAAGCTGACGTTTCGGGTCGAGACCCTTCTTCAGAAAATGAAGAAGCGTCCCCTCTTCCCATCCTATTCATATATTTGTCTCGACACCCTTTAAAAGTCACTGTAGTATGTGCTTCCACTACCTCCCCATGCAGCGAGTTCCAGGCACCCTCCAACCTCTCTGTGTAAAAAAAACTTGCCTCGTACATCACCTTTAAACCTTGCCCCTTGCACTTTAAACCCATGACACCAGTAACTGACTCTTCCACCCTGGGAAAAAGCTTCTGACTGTCCACTCTGTCCATGCCCTTCATAGACCTCAATCATGTCACCCCTCAACCTCCATCAGTCCAGTGAGAACAACCCATGTTTGTCCAACCTCTCCTCATAGCTGAAGCCCTCCATACCAGGCAGCATCCTGGTAATTCTTTTCTGCACCCTCTCCAAAGCCACGACATCCTTCTGTAGTGTGGTAACCAGAATTTCAAATGCGGCCTAACTAAGGTTCTATAAAGCTGCAATATGACCTGCCAATTTTTAAACTCAGCCAATGAAAGCAAGCATGCCATATGCCTTGTTGACTACCTTTTCCACCTGCGTTGCCACTTTCAGTGACCTGTGTACCTGTACACCCAGATCCCTCTGCCTTTCAGTACTGTTAAGGGTTCTGCCATTTACTGTATATTTTCCACCTGCATTAGATCTTCCAAAAAGCATTACCTCACATTTTTTCTGGATTAAACTCCATCTGCCATCTCTCTGCCCAAGTCACCAACTGATCTATATCCTGCTTTATCCTTTGACGGTCCTCATCGCTATCCACAATTCCACCAACCATTGTGTCATTGGCAAACTTACTAATCAGACCAGTTATATTCTGCTCCAAATCCTTTATATATATTACAAATAGCAAAGGTCCCAACACTGACCCCTGAGGAATACCACTAGTCACTGCCCTCCATTCAGAAACACATCCTTCCACTGCTACCCTCTGTCTTCTATGACCAAGCCAGTTCTTTTATTCATCTTGCAAGCTCACCTCTGACCCCGTGCGACTTTACCTTCTGTATCAGCCTGCCATGAGGGACCTTGTCAAAGGCCTTACTGAAGTCCATATAGACAACAGCCACTGCCCTACCCACATCGATCATCTTCATCACTTCATCAAAAAACTCAACCAAGTTAGTGATACACAACCTCCCCTTCACAAAACCATGTTCCCTCTCGCTAGTACGCCCACTGATTTCCAGGTGGGAGTAAATCCTGTCTCGAAGAATCCTCTCCAATAATTTCCCTACCACTGATGTAAGGCTCACCGGCCTGTAATTTGCTGGATTATCCCTGCCACCTTTCTTAAACAAAGGAACGACACTGGTATTCTCCAATCCGTTGGGACCTCCAATCTTTTCAGAAGATTGAGGGGGGATCTTATAGAAACATATAAAATTATGAAGGGAATCGATAAGATAGAAGTAGAGAGGATGTTTCCACTGGCAGGTGAAGCGAGGACAAGAGGGCATAGCCTCAAGATTAGAAGGAGCAGCTTTAGGACTAAATTGAGAAGGAACTTCTTCACCCAGAGGGTTGTTAATCTGTGGAATTCTTTGCCCAGTGGAGTAGTTGACGTTACTTCAGTAAACGTTTTTAAAGATAAGGTAGTTTTTTTTGAACAATAAAAGAATTAAGGGATACGGTGAGAATGCGGGTAAGTGGATCTGAGTCCACGAAAAGATCAGCCATGATCTTATAGAATGGTGGAGCAGGCTCGAAGGGCCGGACGGCCTACTCCTGCTCCTAGTTCTTATGTACTCAGTGAGGATACAAAGATTTCCTTCAAGGCCCCAGACGTTTCCTCCCTTGCCTCTCTCAGTATTCTGGGGTGTATCCCATCAGGTCCTGGGGACTTATCTACATTAATGTTTTTCAAGACCCTCAATACCTCCTCCCTTTTGATCTCAACATGACCCAAACTATCGACACATCTTTTCCCACTCTCATCATTTCCCCGGTTTCCTCCCACAGTCTAAAGATGTGCAGGGTAGGTGAATTGGCCGTCCTAAATTTCCCATTGTGCCCAGGGATGTTTAGGTTAGGTCGGTTAGACATTGGCAATGCAGGGGTAGGGCAATGGGTCTGGGTGATATGCTCTTCAGACGGGCGGTGTGGACTTGTTAGGCCAAATGGCCTGTTTCCACATTGTCCACATTGCATGACGCTGTCTGACCCGCAGTGATCTCCAGCATTTGTTGTTTTCAGTACAGACTCCAGCATCTGCATTAATTCGTTGCTACAGCATGTGTAGGCCATGCGGCCCTACATGGCTGTTGCGCTATTCACTATCCTGTTCCGGTTTTGTCTCCACATTCTTTCACCCCTTCAGCCCTCGGAAACATATCTAACTCCTTCGAGAAAATATTCAAAGTTCTGGGCTCAGCCGCTTCCTGTTGCAACGAATTCCACAGGTTCCTCACCTTCTGGGTGAAAAGAAAATTCCTTTTCTCTGGCAAAATGGTTTCCTTCTGCTCCTTTTTTTGTATGTATCTCCCTGATTATCTTTACATTGCATTCGCGATTACTAATGCCCCATTCACACCTCATCCAAACACTTCTTTTGTCTCTTTACTTCTCCATCACCCTCTTGATTTCGCAACCTGAAACCTTATGTCGGTGAAGCTCTCCCACCCTTCACCCACTCATTCCCTTTGTTCACCGTACCCCTCCCTCTCCCCGTGCCCTTTGCTCACCAACCTGAAGCGTTCACCCAGTTTTGGAGTCCACAGCAGAGAAAAAAACCCTTCCGCCCATCGAATCTGTGCCGGTCAACTACAGTCTTCGAACTATTTAAGTGCCATTTTCTGCACTTTACCCAAAGCCTTGTCCGTAATGGCATTACATTTAAACAGAAATTGCTGAAAAAACTCTGCCCGTCTGGCAGCATCCACAGAGAGAATAGATCGAAGGAAGGGAAACTCGACCCGAAAAGTTAACTCCGATTTCTCTTCACAGATGCTGCCAGACCTGCAGAACTTTGTCGACAATTTTTGTTTTGTTTCTGATTTACAGCATCTGCAGTTCTTACGGTGTTTATTTTATACATTGAAATCTTTCTGGAATATTATGATGGTTTCTACCTCTACCAGACTCCCGGCATTAAGTTTCAGATTCCAACCCCCCTCCACCCCCAAGCTGAGTGAAAATGAATCCTCACATCTCTTCGAAACCTTCTGCCCCTCACCATCAATCCAGGTCCCCAAATACTGATTCCACCACCAAGCAGAAAGATTTGTTCTTGTTTACCCTATTCTGTCATAAATTTATACATCTCAATCATGTCCGCCCTCACTCTACAACAAAAACAGAAGTTGCTGGAAACGCTCTTCAGGTCTGTGAAGAAAAAAGGTCAGAGATAACGTTTCGGGTCCGCTGACACTTTCTCAGTCTATTCTGCTCTAAAGAAACTAATCCCAGTCTCTGAGGATGGAGTGGTTCCGTGCTGATAGATTAGATTCTGTCCTGCTGGGCAGAATGATCTTTCATTATCCCCAGAAACTAAAACGCCTTCCGTTCCCCCAAACCAGCGCCGAGACTGACTGCAGTCCCGCATCCGCCAGAGCCCCCAGAGCCAGCAGTGTGTAACTGGGATTGGGAGAAAGGGGAAGAGAGAGCGTTGGCGATATGATCTACACATAGTGATCTACTGTTCACCTACATTACCGGGCTACGGGCAGAGTTCTAAACACTCACCAATTCAACTCCAGTGAAACATTCACGAAGAAAAGGCGGACCAGAGGCTGTTCCAGGTCTGATATACACACCCGACCTGTCAGTCACAACCTCAGTCCAACACATCATCCTCCGACACTTCCACCATGTGCAATCCGACCCCACCAGCAAAGACATTTTTCCCTCCCCACCCTTATCTGCTTTCCGCAGGGACCATTCTCTCCATGATACCTTTGTCAGCTCCACACTCCCCTCCAGCCCCACCACACACGGCACTTTTCACTGCAACCACAGGAAGTGCTACACCTGCCCCCACACCTCCTCCCTCACCCCCATCCCAGGCCCCAAGAAGACTTTCCACATCAAGCAGATATTCACCTGCACATCTGCTAATGTGGTATACTGCATCCGCTGTACCCGTTATGGCCTCCTCTACATCGGGGAAACCAAGCGGAGGCTTGGGGACCGCTTTGCAGAACAGCTACGCTCGGTTCGCAATAAACAACTGCACCTCCCGGTCGCGAACCTTTTCAACTCCCCCTCCCATTCCTCAGATGACATGTCCATCCTGGGCCTCCTGCAGTGCCACAACTTCGCCACTCGAAGGTTGCAGGAACAGCAACTCATATTCCGCTTGGGAACCCTGCAGACCAATGGTATCAATGTGGATTTCACAAACTTCAAACTCTCCCCTCCCCCTACCGCATCCCAAAACCAGCCCAGCTCGTCCCCGCCTCCCTAACCTGTTCTTCCTCCCACCTATCCCCTCCTCCCACCTCCAGCCGCACCCCCATTTCCTACCTACTAACCTCATCCTGCCCCCTTGACCTGTCCGTCCTCCCTGGACTGACCTATCTCCTCCCTACCTCTCCATCCCCACCTCTTTGAGCTGTCTGTTTCCTCTCCACCTATCTTCTCCTCTATCCATCTTCTATCCGCCTCCCCCTCTCTCCCTATTTATTTCAGAACCCCCTTCCCCTCCCCCATTTCTGATGAAGGGTCTAGGCCCGAAACGTCAGCCTTCTTGCTCCTCTGATGCTGCTTGGTCTGCTGTGTTCATCCAGCTCTACACCTTGTTATCTCAGATTTTCCAGCAGCTGCAGTTCCGACTATCTCTGACACAACCTCAGTCCCGCCCAGGTCACAGAAGAACCTTTCAACTTGCAGCTTCCTGACACTAAACCCAGCCCTGCCCAGGAGAGAGACAGTCTGAGGCGAGTACCTCAGGTAGCATCGCTGTGCTGTCCCCATTCCCTGACCCAGTCACGTGTCTTTATCCCGTGATTCCCTTTTCAGTGATTCCCACCTTTCGCTGTTGTCCCTGTCTCACAGCATAACCAACCAATTCCATCCCCATTCCCCTGGTAATCTTGTGTGTGGCAAGACTGTCCCACCTTGCTGCGTGATTCTCGCATTTCACTGTTAGTCTTTCAGATTTGAATCATGGGCATTGGTTTTTCGTTCTATAATCCTAACGCACAGATTAAACATTATCAATAATTCAATTCATTGCACAATATGTGTTTTAGTTTCCTTGAAACTGTGATTAAATTTTCGAGGGCTTTCCCAGTTGGGAGAGGATTTAAATGTAGTCGCAATGTAACCAGATCCCCCGATTCAATCACAGTTGCTCGCACCAATAAAATCCTCAACAAACATCAGTGGAAGGTGCGTGGAAGGTGGAAGACAGACGGAGAACAGATATAACAAAGTGTAGAGCTGGATGAACACAGCAGGCCAAGCAGCATCAGAGGAGCGGGAAATCTGACGTTTCGGGTCTAGACCCTTCTTCAGCAATTACTTTTTCTATTACTGATAATTGGCCAAGACCTCCATAACTGTTGCTGATTGGAGATAGACCAGACTGGATAATTCTGCACTCTCTCTCGATCCGTTTCCAAATTCAGATGCCAAATACTGCCGATATTCTCTCTCGTGTCTTCCACAACTCCATGAGAGCTGAAACCGCTCAATCTGCGGTATTTTACTTAAAATTCCGTGTCTTTTTGCTTCCTCTTTCAAGAGCACCTAAAGAAGGAGAGACTCCGAAAGTTTGTTTTCGAATAAACCTGTTGGACTCGGACCTGGTGTCATATGGTTTTTGACCTTGCCCACCCCAGTCCAACTCCGGCACCTCCACATCATTGTTGGGGCAACGGACAAGACCATCAATTAGTCCAACCAATGGGAGTGAGTGAGGGGCGGGCCGGAGGACGGAGCAGGCGCGACTGGTTCTCCAACCAATGAGAAGGGAATGAGGGGCGGGACTGGAGGACCGAGCTGGAGCGGCTGGTCCTCCAACCAATGGGAGTGAACGACGCGCGTTTTTGGGACAATTCAGCAGCTTTCCTGACAACTTTCTCCTCATACCAGCCCCACAAATTTTCCAGTTTCATTTAGCTTCTGTGTGTTCTCCCACACACGTCTGTTTTAATAAAATCAGATTAACATATTGCACAGGATATTAGAAGGATTTACGGGCGGCACGATGTCTCAGTGGTTTGCACGACTTCCTCACGATGCCCAGGAGAAGGTTAGATTCCACCCTTGAGGGACTGTCTGCGTGGAGTTTGCACATTCACCCTGTGTCTGCAGGTTAGGTGGATTGCCCACACTAAACCTACAGTATGCGATTCTGTGTAAATTAGGTGGATTAACCACCGGAAATGTAACGTTACCGGAAATAGAGTGGGGGGTGGGGTTGGTGAGTGTGGGTAGGATGCTGGTCAGCGGGTTGGTGCAGACTTGATGGGCCGAATAGCGTCCTTATGCATTGTGGGGATTTATGATTGGATCTGCTCTTGGGGAACTCAACCCAAATAGCACCTCAAAATCTGACAATCAGCCAATTTCTAGTGCCCTGAATGTTCCTGAATTTTGAACATGCAAGGAAAATTCATTGCACCCATTGAGGAGAAGCTATACATGTACACTATGTGTGGACAAGGATTCAGCCGATCACCAGGCCTACCAGAACTTGAATACACTGACAAAGGTGGGAAACCATGGAAACATGAGGAATCTGAACTTGGAAGTCACCGACACAGTCACACAGAGGGACTTCACCTGCTCTGACTGCAGGAAAAGAGACACACAGTTAACTTATCCCTTGACACACCAACTTGTTTACACTGGGGAGAGATCATTCAGGTATTTTTGCTGCAGGACTGAGTGCAAACACTCATCTCAACTCACTGGACACAAGTGTCATCATGCTGGGAGAGAGCTGCCCGTGACATCAAGGCAGCATTAGATGAAGTGTCACATCAAGGAGCAAAATTGGAATCAATGTGAAAAGATTCCACTGGTTGGAGCCATTCTGAGCACAAAGAGTGATGGTTACGGAGTCCAATCATCTCAGCCCTCGGACATCATTGCAGGAATTCCTCTGCGTGGTGTGTAAGGCCCAAACATCTTTAGCTACTTTATCAATGCCCATGCTGATATCAGAAGGTCAGAAATGGAGTTATTTCCTGATGATTGTACAATGTTCAACACTATTCACTTCTCCTCAGTCAGTAAAATGGCCTATACTCATATGGAGCAAGACTATGACAAGATCCAATTTTGGACTGATTACAAGCAATTGGCAGGGAATGATCATCGACAACAGGAGAGAATCTAAACTTCTTGCATTGACATTCAAGGGCATTTTCATCATTGAATCCCCCCACTATGAACATCTTGTCGTTTTCATTAGCCAGATCCTGAGCTGGGCCAGCTGTATAAACTCTGTGACTTTTAGAGGTCAGAGGCTAGGAAATATGCAGTAACTCATCAAAGCCTGCCTACAATCTGCCAGGTACAAGTCCGAAATGTGATGGAATACTCCCTACTTGCCTGGATTAGGACAGGTCCAAATATGCAAAGATATTCAACTCCATCCAGGACAAAGCAGGCTGTACTGTAATCTGAGTACACAAATCATGATATTCAATAAGGGAATTAGATTGTTAGCTGTAAAGGAACAACATACAAGTTTAGAGACATAGAAGGCAGGAGGATGGCACTGGGTGAGATACTCATTCTGAAAGCCGGTGCAGACACAATGGTCAAACGGCTTCCTTGTGCGCTGCATCAATTCTATGATTCTAACTGCAATGGTGACCTTCAACATTCTCTTCCTTCACCACGGGGGACAACAGCAACAGTTTGTACCAACATCAACATGCACTGAAGCAAATTCCCCAGGTTCGTTCAACATCACTTCCCTAAACCACAATCTCTACCACCTAGAAGAAGGTACACGGGGACAGCACCCTTTGAGTTCTCCATCAAGTTGCACACTATCCTGACTGGAACTATATCATCATTCCGTCTGTATCACAAGGTGAAAATCCTGAACCTGCTTCACAGCAATGTATGTTTGTCCATACCTCAAGGATGACAGCAGTTCAAGGCACCTCACTGTCCCCTTGTCCAGGGCAATTAGGGATGGGCAATAAATGCTGGGCTGGGCAGAAAAGGATGTCAAGAATAAATAAATAAAACAAAATTGGTGTTCTTTCTAAAGCTTACATTCCTTCCTAAATTGGGGCCGTTTGTTTTACAAACTCACATTACAAGTGATCATGGGAAAATCATGAATGAATTGTCACTGTTTCAGATGAGACTCCTTCAGAAAGAACACTTCCCATCACTGCCAGAACTTCCCCACCCTGTGCACTGTCATTGCTTCAACCACTCATTGCATGTTGACTTCATCCATTGCACATCCATCTAATGGCTCCCTGCCTGGATGGACATTCAGCATTTTCTGATGAATAGGGTGAGGGGTGGTCGTATGCCTTGTGCCCAATCAAGTTTCGTCTGAACAAAGCTCACCTCACTTAAACACGTGCTGTTCTGCACATGCACCATGTGTTGCTTTCACTAATGTCCCTCTGTTCATTGACAAAGAAGCTTCAAAATTCACGTTTAAGTATTAGATACAGGAATCCTTTTCAAAACCAACAAAATGCCAAGATGCCTGTAACTTGGCACCTTTCCAATTCTGTTTCCTATTTACTGAATTTTTTTTTACACTTTACTTCAAAGGCAAGGTTCTAATCACATTTAATGTTGGCTTCTAATCATAAAAAAAACAAAGATGTACTGCCGAAATTCACTAAAGATCTTCAGACAACACCTTCCAAACACACAATCATTTCCATCTAAAAGGACAAGAGCAGCAGATGCATGGGAACACCACCTTCTGCAAGTTCCCCTCCAAGTCACTTGCCATTCTGACTTGGAAATATATCACTGTTCCTTCAATGTTGCTCGGTCAAAATCCTGGAATTCCTTCTCTCACAGCATTGTGGGTCAGCCGATAGCACATGGACTGCAGTAGTTTAAGAAGGCAACTCACCATCACATTCTTAAGAGCAACTTGGCATGAGTAATAATGCTGACCAGCCAGTTAGATCCATGTCCCAAGAGGGAAGAAATAAAAATCTTGTTGGTGACATAATAAAATTACAGCATTAAACCAGTGAAAGGGCGATCTGGCTCTCAAGATGTTAGAATGGCCAAGGGTTGGTAGTGGTTCCAATCTTTACATTTTGTATCTCTATTTAAAGAGTAAAAGGAAGATTTTGTCAACCCCATGATGCACACACTTTGTCGATTCTGATTTGTAGTCCTGATGCTTCCTATTGCTTCTAAAAGGTGCACCGTGTAGGTTTCAAAACAGATACAGACAGGTCGCTCAAATCTTTGCTCTCATGCACGGATGTTTTTGGTTTCTACTCAGAATGTCAGATCTCCTGAGGGTTCCCATAAAGACTATTCCACCTCTACCTTCAGATGGCCAGTCACCGCTATCACGGATCAGAATATTGTGGTGGGAGATGGAAGTAATGTTTTTATACTCAATTCGTTTATTAGTGGGAAAAACTTCCTGTTCCCTGTGTCCTCCGTCACTCCTCCCCTGGTGCAGAGTCACCTCATTGTCCTCACTCTTCTGCAGATCAGTTTGGTAAATATCAATGACATTTTTTAAGGGCATGGACACAGTATCTGTATTCCTGTTTAAGGCAATAGACACCTTTTGTACAGCTGTAGTACTGTCTGTTACAGAAAGTCTCTGGAACCTCCACCAGTCTTAAGACCTAATGAGCTCCCTACAGACCTCCAATTACACTTGCCACATTCATTTTCCGAACCCACTCTCAAACAATCTCTCTCTTCATACATCAGTCCTGAGATCCCAGGAATCGGTCTGGTGAACCTTCTTTACACTCATTCAGTAGCCAGGGCATCCTTCCTTTGGAAAGGAGAACAAAGGTGCACACTACTCCAGATGTGGTCTCACCAAGGCCCTTATAGAAAGATATCCCTTTTCCTGTACTCGAATCGTCTCACAATGAAGGCCAAAATATTATTTGCATTCTTCACTACTTGCTGCTGCCTGCTTCCTAAAAGAGAGAATCAGAGAGAAACACGGAACAAAATGGGGTCAGAGACTCAGGTAAAACTGTTGAACACACTGTCCCCATTGTATCTGTGCTGGTCATCAAGCACCTATTTAAGCTAGGTCCATTTTCTGGCACTCGGTGTGTAACCTATATTGTAGTGCTTCTTCAAGATTGCAATGATTCCTGCATCTGTCACCATTTCAGATGCTACCAGACCTGCTGTGCATCTCCATCATTTTCTGTTTTTATTTCAGATTTCAAGTATTTTGCTGCTTATTCTTAGCCCTTCAGAAGGATCACAGGGTATGGGAAGAAAACAGGAATTGGATTTGTTTTCAGATGCCTCTCCTTCGTGTCTGTCCAAACTCTATCTCTTTTTGTAGTTTTGGCAAACACTGACTGTTTTCCTTCCCTGAAGGACATTTATGAACCAGTTCAGTTTTACTGATAATCCAACAGTTCCCCTAAGTGTTGGATCCACAATTGACCAGATTAATTTCTGAGTTTCACAATCTTTGCGTGTTCTTTTCCGGTTTCTATCTCTCTACTTTTATTTTCTGTTTGAAATTTTGATTGCATTTAGGGAAATCAAACAAAACCACATCCAGATCTGACACTCAATCTGTTTGTCATAACCTAATTATCTCAGGATTTTGAACATTGGAGGAAAAAGCACTGTTCCCACCAGGGAGAAATGCATATTGTCTGTGTGTCAAAGAGTCTGTGAAGATTCATCTGAAATGTCCAAACATCAGCGCACTCACACTGGGGAGAGACTGTGGAAATGTGGGGATTGTGGGAAGGGATTTATTTACCCATCCCAGCTGGAAATGCACCAACGAAGCCACACTGGGGAGAAACCATTCACTTGCTCTGATTGTGGGATGGGATTCACTCAGTCAAACAACCTACTGAAACACCAGCGAGTTCACACTGGGGAGAGACCGTTTGCCTGCTCTGTGTGTGGGAAAGGATTTGCGCAGACATCTCACCTGCTGAAACACCAGCGAGTTCACACAGGAGAGAGGCCATTCACTTGCTGTGTATGTGGGAAAGAATTTGCTTTGTCATCCAGCCTGTTGACACATCAGCGAATTCACAATGGGGACAGACTGTTCACCTGCTCTATGTGTGGGAAAGGATTAGTTTTGTCAACCAACCTGCTGAGACACCAGCGAGTTCACACCAGAGAGACATCATTCACCTGTTCTGTGTGCGGGAAAGGATTCACTCAGTCATCCTCTCTGCTGGCACACCAGCAAGATCACACTGGGAAAAGACCGTTCATCTGTTCTGAATGTGGGAAAGGATTCACTCGCACATCCAAACTATTGGTACATCAGCGAGTTCACACTGGAGAGAAACCTTTCACCTGTTCCGAGTGTGGGAAGGGATTTACTCACTTATCCAACCTGCTGACACATCAGCGACTTCATACTGGAGAGACACCATTCACCTGTTCGGAGTGTAGGAAAGCATTCACTCAGACAGTTCACCTGCTGATACATCAGCGAATTCACACTGGAGAGAAACCATTCACTTGTTCCATGTGTGGAAAGGGATTCACTCAATCATCCAAACTGTTAACACACCAGCAAGTTCATCACAACCACATTTGAAGGATTTTGTTCTTACATCAAGGAATGAACTGTGATCTTTGGGCTGTTTGTACTGATGTCATTAGTCCCTGCTCAAAACTTGATCTTCTCTTGGGAAATAAGGTAGGGCAGGTGACTGAGGAGTCAGTGGGGGCAAATATTTTGGGGCCTATGATCATAATTCTATTAGTTTTAAAATAGTTATGGAAAAGGATAGACCTGGTCTAAAAGTTAAAATTTTAAATGGGAGTAAGGCCAATTTCGACACTATTATGCCCCTTAAAAGAACAGTAAGACCGCCTATGTGTGGGAACGCATGAGATGGGTGAGATGCCAAACAAGTATTTTGCATCAGTATTTACTGTGGAAAAGGATATGAAAGCTAGAGAACTTAGAGAAATGAATGTGTATCTTGAAATGTTCCATATTATAGAGGAGGTGGTGCTGGATGTCTTACAAAACATAAAGGTGGATAAATCCCCAGGACCTCTTCAGGTGTATCCTCGAACTTTGCGGGAAGTTAGGCTTGCGATTGGGCCCCCTGCTCAGATATTTGCATCATTGACAGTCATAGGTGAACTGTCAGAAGACTGGAGGTTGGCTAATCTAGTGCCATTGTTTAAGAAAGGTGGTAAGTTAAAACCAGGGAACTCTGAACTTTTGGTGAGCCTGACGTCAGTTGTGGGTAAGTTGTTGGAGGGAATTCTGAGGGATAAGATTTACATGTATTTGGAAAGGCAAGGACTGAATGGGGATAGTCAACATGGCTTTGTCCATCGGAAATTATGTCTCACTAACTTGATTGAGTTTTTTGAAGAAGTAACAAAGAAGATTGATGGCAGAGCGGTGGATGTTTTTGATATGGATTTCAGTAAGGCTTTTGATAAAATTCCACATGGTAGACTGATAAACAAGGTTAGATCATGTGGAATCCAGGGAGAGCTGGCCATTTGGAAAGGCCTTTGACCTGCAGTGTGCTGCAAGAATTGGTGCTGAGTCCACTGCTTTTTGTCATTTTATATAAATGATTTCAATATTGGAGGAATGGTTACTAAATTTGCAGGTAACACCAAAATTGGTGCAATAGGTAGTGAGGAAGGATATCTCCGAATAGAATGGGACCTTGATCAGATGGACTGAGGAGTGGCAGATCAATTTTTATTTATATAAGTGTGAGGTATTGCATTTTGGGAGGTCAAATCAGGGCAGGCCTAATACACTTAATGGTTGGGTCCTGGTGAGTTTTGTCAAATAAAGAGACCTTGGGAAGCAGGTTCATACTTCCTTCGAAGTGGAGTCACGGGTAGACAGGAAGGTGTAAAAGGTGTTTGATATGTTTACCTTTATTGGTCAGTGCATTGAGTATAAGAGTTGAAATATCATGTTGTGGCTTTGAAGGACATTGGTTAGGCCCCTTTTGGAACACTGCATTCAATAATGATTTGCCTGCTATAAGAAAGATGTTAAGCATGAAAGCGTTCAGAAAAGATTTACAAGGATGTTGCCATGGTTGGAGTTTTTGAGCTTTAGGGAGAGACCGAATAGGCTAGGGCTATTTTCCCTGGAGGGTCAGAGGCTGAGGGGTGACCTTATAGATGTTTATGAAATCTGAGGGGCATGGATAGCCAAGATCTTTTCCCTTGGGTGGGGGAGTCTAAAATGAGAGGGCATACATTTAAGGTGACAGTGTAAAGATTTAAAAGGGACCTAACAGGCAACTTTTCCATGCAGAGAGTGCTGCATATGTGGAATGAGCTGCCAGAGGAAGTAGTGGAGACTGGTACAAAAACATTTAAAAGGCATCTGGGTGGGTACATGAATACGAAAGGTTTAGAGGGATTTGGGCCAAATGCTGGCAAATGGGATTAGATTGATTAGGATATCTGGTTGGCATGGATGAGTTGGACTGAAGGGTCTGTTTCCATGCTGTACATCTCTATGACTCTAAAGGTGCTGATATTGTAGATAAAATAGTGTCATAGAGTCATAGAAATAGACCCTTTGGTCCCGTCCGTGCCAACCAGATATCTGAGATACATCTAGTCCTATTTGCCAGCATTTCACCCATATGCCTCTAAGCCCTTCTTATTCTTATATCCATCCAGATGTAGTTGTACCAGCCTTCACCACTTCCTCTGGCAGATCATTCCATACATGCACCACCCTCTGCATTACGAAGTTGCCCCTTAGGTCCCTTTTGAATCTTTCCCCTCTCATGTTAACCTATGCCCCCTCGTTTTGGACTCCTACCTCGGAGCAAAGATTTTGTCTATTTACCCTATCCATGCCCCTCCTGATTTTATAAACATCTATAATGTCACCCCTCAGCTTCCAATGCACCAGGGAACATATCCCCAGCCTATTTAGCCTCTCCCTATAGCTCAAACCCTCCAACCCAGGCAACATCCTTGTAAATCTTTTATGAACACTTTCAAGTTTCACAATATCCTTCCTATAGCAGGAAGGCCAGAATTGCACACAGTATTCCAAAAGTGGCATAAGCAATGTCCATACAGCTGCAACATGACCTCCCAACTCCTAGATTCGTTGCACTGACCGATAGAGGCAAGCATACCAAACACCACCTTCACTTCCCTGTCTACCTGCGACTCCACTTTGAAGGAACTATGAACCTGCGCTCCAAGGTCTCTTTGTTCAGCAACCTTTCCCAGGACCTTACCATTAAATGTATAATTCCTGCTCTGATTAGCCTTTCCAGAGTGCAGCACCTCACAGATATCTAAATTAAACTCCATCTGTCACTTCTCGGCCTATTGGCCCATCTGATCAAGATCCCGTTGTACACTGAGGTAGCCTCCTTTGCTGTCCACTGCACCTCCAATTTTAGTTTATCTGCAAACTTAGTAACTATACCTCCTCCATTCACATCCAAATCATCTTTATAAATGACAAAAAGGAGTGGACCCAGCTCTGATCCTTGTGGCACACCACTGGTCACAGGCCTCCAGTCTACAAAGCAACCATCCACCAGCACTCTGTCTTCTACCTTCGAGTCAGATCTGTATCCACTTGGCTGGTTCTCTTGTATTCCATGTGATCTGACCTTGCTAACCAGTTTACCATGAGGAACCTTGTCAAACGCCTTATTGACATCCATATAGAACACATCCACTGCTTTGCCCTTATCAATCCTCTTTGTTCCTTCTTCAAAAAAAACTCAATCAAGTTAGTGAGACATGATCAAGGTTTTGGTCTGTAATATGGACAATTTTCAAGATGTTGCTATTTATTTCCCCACACTCTATATCTTCCATATCCTTTTCTGTAGTAAATAGTGATGCATAATACTCGTTTTTATTATATTCCCCATTTCCTGCGATTCCACACATAGGCGGCATTGCTGCTCTTTAAGGGGCCCTATTCTCTCCCTAGTTATCCTTTTGTCCTTAATCTATTTGTAGAATCCCTCTGGATTCTCCTTAATACTATTTGCATGAGCTACCTCATGTCCCCTTTTAGCCCTCCTAATTTCCCTCTGAAGTATACCATTGTCATTATACTCTTATAAGGATTCACTCAGTCTCTGTTGTCTATACCTGACATGTCCTTCCTTCTTTTTCTTGACCAAAACCTTGATTTCTGTAGTCATCCAGAATTCCCTACACCTACCAGCCTTGTCCTTCACCCGAACAGGAATATACTGTCCCTGAATTCTCGTTATCTCATTTTTGAAGGCTTCCCACTTTCTAATCTTTCTGTTTTACCTGCAAACATCTGCCCCTAATCAACTTTTGAAAGCTCTTGCGTAATACCATTAAAATTGACCTTCCTCCAATATAGAACTTTAACTTTCAGATCCAGTCTACTCTTTTACATCACTATTTTAAAACTAATAGAATTATGGTCACTGGCCCCAAAGTCCTCCTCCCCCACTGATACCCTAGTCACCTGCCCTGCTTTATTTGCCAAGAGCAGGTCAAGTTTTGCACCTTCTCTAGTCGGTATATCACATACTGAATCAAAACATTTTTTTGTACACTCTCAGCAAATTCCTCACAATCCAAGCCTTTTACACCATGGCAGTCCCAGTCTATGTTTGGAAAGTTAAAATCCCTTTGCAACAGTATAGACTCGCCAAATTTAAGGTCATTGGATAAACATATGGATGATAACGGAATAGTGTAGGTTAGATGGGCTTCAGATTGGTTTCACAGGTCAGCGCAACATCAAGGGCCTGTACTGCGCTGTAATGTTCTATGTTCCATAACCACCCCATTATTCTTACAGATAACTGAGAATTTCTTTCAAAATTGTTTGTCAGTTTCCTGCTGACTATTGGGGGGCCTATAGTATAATCCCAACAAAGTGATCATCCCTTTCTTATTTCTCAGTTCCACCCAAATAACTTCCCTGGACGTGTTCTCAGATATATCCTGCCTAAGTACAGCCATAAATTATCCCTGCTCAAAAATGCCACTTTTACCTCTTCTCGTGCTTCGCTCCCCCTCCCCCTTCGACTTTCTGTCCTTTCTATAGGATCTATATCTTAGAACATTAAGCTGGCAGTCCCATCCAACCTTGAGCCATGTCTCTGTAATTGCAATGATAACCCAGTTCAATGTTCCCAACCTTGCCCTGAGTTCATCTGCCTTAGCTGTTAGGCCTCCGCCATTGAAATAAATGGTGTTTAATTTATTAGTCCTTCCTCATTAATCTTAATAACAATTATGTAATTGTAGGGTAGGTTTTGAAAATGATCACGTTATTGCTGTAGATCAACACGTTCACACTGGGTAAAGACTATCCACCTGCACAGTGTGTGAAAAGGGATTTCCTAGTTCATTAGGACTGGTTAACCACCAATGAGTTCCCAAGAATCTGTAGGAATTATTTTTTTGTTGCTCCTATTATCTGTATCCAAGTCACGTTATCTGGGCTTGTTTCTCATGATGTTTGAAAACACCACATGTCTGGTTACCTTGTTGGGAGAAAAATGATACAAATCAACCTTTTATTAAAACTACTGTGCATTGAATCTTTATCTTATCTCAAAAGCAGACTAACTTATTTTGAAAGGCTGTCCATCTCCCTTATCTCCTCCATCCTCACCTCCAACAAGTGCAAGGAAGCTATGGTTTTTATTTTTCACTCAGAATGACCGTCAGTACATTTCATATGAGCAGTTGGGAACAGGGTCATCCCGTAATGCTGGAAACTTAGTGTACCATTGGTACACTATTACAATTACAATAATAACCATTACAATTCTGTTTTGAACCTTTTCAAGTTTTACAACATCCTTCCTTTAGCAGGAAGACCGGAATTACACATAGTGGTTACACCTGAACCGGAATGGGATCTGCATCCTTGTGGGGGTGGGTTTTGAGTATTGTTGCGGGTCATGTAAATAACTTAGCAGTGGGCTGAAATCCGGAGAGAATGTTCAAAATAATAAGAAGGGCCAAAAAGAGAAGAAACAAGAGAGTCTGGAAGGCATTGTCACAGGCCAGTTAAAGTATAAGTGAGTTTGTCAAGAGTGAATGGTATTTAATGCTTGGAGTCAAATGAATAAGGCAGATGATTTGAGAATAAAAATTAATGGGGTCATAAAGACATTGCTGTCACTTGGACATGGTTAGCAACTCAGTATTCCAGGATACAGGGTCTTTATGCAAGGCAGTGGAGGTGGTAAAAGAGGAGGAGATATCGCTATTTTGTGCAGGGAATCTATTACAGCAATAAGGAGGGGTGACATCTTTGAAAACTCCATAAATAAATCTGCTTGGATAGAACTAGAAGAGCAGTTAAGGAGGCAAATTTTGAGAAAGTGTAGAAGTAGCAGGATTGTGGTAGCAGGGGCTTTCAATCTTCTGCACATTAATGTAGTCATCATAGTGCGAAGGATTTATCAGAATTTTTAAAATACATCCACGACAGCACTTTTTCAGCCACTAAGTAGAAGTCCCAACAAGGAAGGGGAAGGTCCTGGACTTAACTTTAGGTTACAAAGTTGAGCAAGTGGTTGAAGTGTCAGTGGGATAGCATTTTGCAGGCAGTTTTTATAACTCTTTTCGATTCAGGATTGGTATGGAAAAGGACAAGGATGGGTCTAAAGTCCTAAACCGATGCTGAAGTTGTGAAGAAAGTAAATGGAATTTTGGCCTTAATTGCGAGGTGTTGGTGTTTGAGGATAGGGACATCTTGTAACAACTGTATTGGATGTTGGTGAAGCCATTCCTGGTATGTTATTTACAGTTTTGGTCCCCGCATTCAAGAAAGGATATGCTGGCGTTCAATGCAGTGCAAAACAGATTCACTAAGCTGATTCATGGGATGAAGGGGTTGGCTTATCAAGAATAGCTGGAGAAAGGGAATTTGCAAAGGGGAAATACCAAATAATTAAACAGGTGGTGCCCAGTGTTGGGCTTGTACTCACAACCCTGCACTTATGTTCTAACAACTGAGCTAACTTGGCCTCCCACAGTCAGTGTTCAAATCCTGCTTTATAAGGTGACGAATGGTTTTTTCACCGACACCACTGCAGTCCAAGGAAGTAAAAGGTAATTGGTTTACAAAATCCCAAGGTTCCAATGTATTCTTCTCATTCACATTGCAATCCATTTTCAGTACTTGCTCCAGGATTTAACATTCAAAATTAATTTAGCGATGTTGTTGCCCTCATCTTTAAGCAGCCTGTATGACTCCAGTCACTCGGTCAAATGGTGAATAAATCTGTGAATCTGCTTCAATAAACCAATTCTTTTCAGCTACAGTCTAAGAAATGTTGATTTATTTGCTGAGTCTCACACAACACTTTCAGCACTTTCTTTGTTCTGTGTGTCAACAACTTTTGCCAATTCTCATGTTATGGACTACATTTTCAGACATTGATTAAAAAGATTCTAAGGACCAGAGGTTTCTGATGCAGTTGTATGACTTCATATTAAATGGTACAAAGAAATAAACAGGCTTAAAAGATGAGGAAGGAAATATATTTTTGTATTTTTAAGTGAAGACTGTTCAGTCACTGTGTGCTTGTTTCTTATAAAATGGATGATTGAAATCTTCACAGTGCAATGTTTAAACAGACAGACACCAAGACCTTGTGAGCAAGTATTTAAGGCATTCGACACATTGAGAAAATTAATTTAGAAAAACAAATTGTCCAAAAAAAAATTGCTGGATAAATTCAGCAGGTCTCTCAGATGGTTATTATAGCTCTTTTCGATTCAGGATTGGTATGGAAAAGGACAAAAATGGGTCTAAAGTCCTATGCTGGTGCTGCAAATGATAAAGAAAGAAAATAGAATTTTAGCCTTAATTGCTACATAATTGTTAAAAATTGTAACAACTGTGTAGGATGTTAGTGAAGCCATTCCTGCGGAGAGAGAGGAATAGTGCTAAGATCTTGAAACTAACATGATTTCACTTGTCTCAGACACTGCCAGACCGACTATGTTTCCATAGCACTTTCTGTTAAAGAGCATGAAGTTCTTTTCTCAAGAAGAGAAAAGCTTGAGAGGTGACCTGAGAGAAATGGGAGACTTTGCAGGGATTTGAGGCAAAATTGGTGTTGAGATTGGGAACCCATTAGAGATTTAAGAAATGGTAACGCAGTCTCGAGGCCTCTCCTGCTCCATGACTAAAATTTGGTGCAGCGACATTATCATCAAAGACAATAAGGATGACCATGACTTGTCAATTACTGTGGCTGAATAGTCTAAGGTGCTGAATTAAGACTCCAGTCTTTTCAGTGATGTGGGTTTGAATCCCACTGCTGCCAAAGTCCCTTGAGCAAGTGGCATTTTCTTCTCCGCAGAATTTTGCTGTGTGCAAGGAAAGAGGAGACAATACGCATATAACTTGCAGCAGGAAGCAAAAAAAAGATATACTTGAAGTTCGATTAAAGTTATTTTTTCAAGGAGCTACACAGACATGTTTGAGTGTACAGGAGGCATAGAAACCGAATAGGTACAGCAGGGATGAGGAAGAACAGTGGGAGAGAGGGAGGGGAAAACCTATATTACCTCATCCTCAGCATTTATCCAGAACAGCATTCGGTGATAGTAACCACTGCACAGTCCTGTGGAAAGTAGGTCCCATTCTCACTTTGAGAAAAACTTCTCTCATGCTGTATGGTACTATCACGATGCTAAATTGGATAGTCTTTTAACAGATCTACTGATGTATTTTTCAGCATCTGTGATGCACTTTGGGCCAATAACACTAGAACTGAGAGAGCAGAGATTTGAATCACTCCAACATTACAGGAAGGTTGAATGTGGGGGACCGGCCAGTGTTAGGGTAGTTAAATCTAGAGGTAATAAAGAATGGAAAGGGGTTTCAGCACCAGATGAGCTGAGACGTGGATGGAGTCGGGTGATGTTACTGAGATGGAAACAGTTGGTTTGGTGATGATGTGGTTGAAAGCTCATCTTAGTGTGAAGTATTTCATCAGAGTTGTGAACAGTCTGGTTCAGCTTCACACAGTTACTAGACAGAAGGTCGGAGTCAGTGTAGAAGCTTTCTCAGTGTTAAATTGGAGGACATTTCTTTCCATCCTGCACTGGACTCAGACAAGTCAGGACGATGTGTGACTTGGAGGGGGTCCTCATGGTGATGGTGTTCCATATCGATCTTCCACACTGGACATTCGCAATAGTGAAGATTAAGCGTTTGGGACATGATGTCAAAGTCCTGATTGAGATGTGGATTTATTCAATACCTGTATTTCACCTCTTTCTCCACATTCTTTCTTTGTCTCTCCACTCACAAAGAGGCCAGAGTCTTGTGTAAGTCCAGACCAGGTGGCAGGTTCCGTTCCCTGATCGACATTATTAAACCACTTGGCTTTTATGACTTTTGTGGTCACCTTTTTATAGTGCGTCATTAATCCTACGAACTACCAGATTCATTACACAGGCAGCCTGGTGTTTGTATGGACTATCTCTTACTCCCATTCTTCTGTTTTAAATCGATTTCACAGGGTATTCAAAGGGAAACTGACACCAGACATCATCCCAGGGTCTCATGGACCCCTCAGTTTATTGTAAACAGAACATTATCAGATTTTGAACATGGAAGGAGAAAGCACTGTTCACAGTGTCGAGAAACCACACATGTATTGTATGTGTGGACACGGTTTTAGTTAACTATCTGGACTGACACAATGCAAGCCTTGATTGTGGGAAGGGATTCACTGGGTTAACCACAGTGCTGGCACACAAGCTGTTCACACTGACGAGAGACCTTTTAAACGTCCAAACTGTGGGAAGTGCTTTAAACGTTCTGGGCAACTGATGAATCATCAATATGTTCACACCGCTGAGAGACCGTGTGCTTTTTGTAGACGTGTTCAGATGATCATCTAACCTCAACATACACCAGCGAATTCACACTGGAGAGAGGCCATTCATCTGCTCTGAGTGTGGGAAGGGATTCACTCATTTATCTCATTTGCTGACACAGAAGTGAGTTCGTAAGTAGCTGTTGGATGTTTGGATTTTGCTTTCAATCACAACAGTACTGAACCATTTCAGTGGAGTCTGTTTCCACTGGTGTGAATAACTCCAGTTCTCAGTCTTTATATTTAGCATAAAAGTCAAATCAAACAGCTTTCTGTGCGACCTGCAGTATGTTTATTTTTTATGATATCTCTGATACAAGTTTGTTCTCATTGAACATCTCTTCCCCTCCCCCATGTATCCTCCATCCTCACCTACAACAACAACTGTGAGGAGCTCAAAGCTTCATTATCTCACTCATAGTGACAATCCGATCCACTGCCTCTGCTGCTTCCTATGAGGCCATTGGGTTCCTAAAGTTCGCCCTTGTCTGAACCCAGAACCTGCATGTTTCTCTGGTTTCTCTCCTACATTGTTATACCCAGTGTGTTATGAGCCCTTCTCAACTGGCTGCCAGCCTTTTCTCCTAATTCTCTCCCTGTCTCGTTTGCTTTTTCACCTGCTTGCCCCAACTTCTGAACCTTCTGTATTCCTCGTGACTGTCAATTTGGACTTTTCTCCTTGACACCTATCATAAGTGCATTTTTTCTTCTTTATCTTAAATTCTATTTGTCATACAAGCAGCTCTGAATGTGTTTGTCCTTCCTTTCCTATTTGAGTGTACCTGAACCATCTCCTCTTTGAAAGTAGCCCTTATTATTAATTATACTTTGTCCCATCAACCTGCCATTCCAGTCATTGCTGTCCAGCTTTGTCCTTGCTCTGTTGAAGACAACTCTCCACCAACTGAGCTTTCTAATTCTGAATTAATGTTTGTTATTATCTGACATTATTCTGCACCTTACTACATGTGATCACTGTCTCCTGAATGGTCTGCCACTGATACTTGACCTACTTGGCCCCCATCATTCCCAAGAAGTAGGACCAAACGAGCACTCTTTCTTTTTGAATTGAATGCACTGTTTTCAGAAATTGTCGTGCATACATTCCAGGAAAACTTACCCTCACTGCCTCTTACACTACCAATATTGCAGTCTGTATTTGGGGAACTGAGGTCGCAAAGAACACTAGAGAACAGGAACAGTCCCGTCAGCCCACAAGCCTCCATTAATACATGATTTTCTAATCATGAAACCTCTTTCCCCTGCACAGTTTATATCTCTCTATTCCCTGCCAATTCACGAATCCATCAAGATGTCTTTTAAGCATTGTGATTGTATCTGCTTATCCCACTTCCTCTGGCAACGCATTCTAGGCACTTACTATCCTCTGTGTAAAAACTGGCCTTTCACACCTCCTTTACATTTTTTCCCTTTTACCTTAAACTTAATGTCCCCTACATGAATTGTCATTTCCAGTCTAGACTCCAACTATCCATGTCTCTCACAGTTTTGTAAATTTCTACCGGGTTACCCCTCAGCCTCTGATGTTCAAATGAAAACAAACCAAATTTATCCAACCTCTCCTCATAACTAATATCCTCCAAACAAGGTGACATCCTGGTAAACTGTTTCTGTACCCTTTGCAAAGCCAAACATCCTTATGGTGGTTTGGCGAGCAGGATTGTACACAACATTGCAAATGTAGCCTCACTAAAGTTCTCGCGAGCTGCAACATGACCAGTTTTTATCCACTTCGCCTTGACCATCACCTCCACTTGAGTTGCCATTTTCAGGGAACTGTGAACCTGTATATCCAGATCCTGCTCTATGATAATGCTTCTCATAATTCTGCCATTTACTGTATACTTCCCTTCTACATTAGACCTTCCAAAATGCATCATCTCACATTTGTCTGGATTAAATGCCACCTGCCATTTCTCCATCCAAGTCTCCAGTCAATCTATGTCCTGCTGTATCCTCTGGCATTCCTCCTCACTACTCACAGCTCCCCAGATCTTTGTCATTCACATACTTACTAAATAGACCACCTCCATTCTCCTCCAAATATTTTTTATAATAAATATGTTAACAACAGGGGTCTGACTCCTACAGAAAAGCACTGGTCACAGATCTCTAGTTACTCTTCATCTTCTATGACAAAGCCAGTTCTGTACCCAACGCACAGTGTAACCTAGGTCACTTAAACTTCTGTATCAGCCTGCCATGAGGGACCTTGTCAAAGGCCTTGCTAAAGTTCACGTGGATAACATGCATCTTGGCTTCCTGCAGAGGAGGTCATGTCTCACAAACTGGATTGAGTTTTTTTGAGCAAGTGACGAAGATGATTGATGAAGGCAGCACAGTGGATGTTGTCTGCATGCACTCTACTGAAGCATTTGACAAGCTCCCTCATGATAGGTGGGTCCAGAAGATTAAGTCACATGAGATTGATCCATGGTGAGTTGCTAAATTGGATTGGGTGACAGAGGACAGAGGGTGGGTGGGGACGGTGTTTTTTGACTGGAGATCTGTGACCAGTGGTGTTCCACAAGGTCTGTCATATTTACAAAAGATTTGGATGAAAATCTAAGTTGTCTGTTTAATAGGTTTGCTAATGCTGTGAAAATTGGTGCAGCTGAGGATCGTGAGGTTGTCAAAGGACACAGCAGGATGTAGATCAATTGGAAAATTGGATGGAGAAATGACAGATGGACTTTAATTCAGAGAAGTGCGAGGTAATGCAGTTTGGGAGGCTAAATGCAAGAGGAAAGTATACAGTAAATGGCAGGACCATCAGGAGCATTGGTATAAAAGGGGATCTTGGGGTCCAATTCCATATAGCTCCCTGAACACAGTTGGATAAGGTGGTAAAGAAGAAAGTTGAGTGGACCAGTGCACTGTCATCAGTGTAGGGTAGAGGATTAAAGACAAGCTTTATTTTCGTCTTTGTTTTCAGTGTGGATTGAGTGTCGAGCTTGCTGCCTGACCAGGTATACAGGTAAACTTCTTCATTTCAGAGGGGAATGCCAAGGCCGAGAGAATGAAGAAGAAGATGTGAAACAAAGTCGGAGTTCTGACACAGGCCAGTTTCACTTCATTCTTTACCCTGGACCTATCAGATGTGATGCTGTTAATCTGTGCAATACAGAACAATGAAAGGAGCAGTTGGCCCTGGGAGCATTGATGAACAAAGCTTTTTTGGTCATCTCCTTTGTCAGCTTTCATTCTATAAATTGATGATTTTTGTGTTTTTCCTTCGACAAGGCATCAATTTCTCTCTCCAATCACAGATCTTGAATTCAGGATGACCGTTGGTGCTTTTAAAACGGATGCTTGTCCAAACCATCAGCAATATATCCAGATTACCAAACTGCAGCCAGTTACAGATGTGTTAACATCAGTTGAAACAAATCTAATATTGTCAGACTGTCAATTTTGGAAGTGATCAATAACAGCAATAACAGCAGAATTCAATTCTTTCATAAGATAGGGAACTCTCTGACTGGGCCATCATTAGTCGCCCTGGAGAAGATGGTGGTGAGTTTCCTCCTTGAACTACTGCAGTATAAAGGTTATTGAGGTTCACTTATGAACTCACTTATGTATCACTAGGTTGAAGGACTGAATGAATCCCTTCCAACACACGGAGCAGATGAATGACCTTTCTCGAGTGTGAACTCGCTGGTGAGCAGAGAGCGGAAAACACCTGAAACTACTCCCACAGGAAGTACAGCTGAATGGCTTCTCCTCCGTGTGAATTAACTGGTGATATTCGAGTGTGGACAAAATGAAGAATCCCTTACCACACACAGTGCAAGTGAACGCTTTCTCCCCAGTGTGAATTTGCTAGTGTGCAAAGAGGGTGGACGACTGCCAAAAATCTCTCTCACAGGAAGTGCAGCTAAACGGCTTTTCTCCAGGGTAAACTCGCTGCTGTCTCAGCAAACTGGATGATTGACTGCACCCTTTCCCACATACAGAGCAGGTGAATGGCTTTTCTCCAGAGTGAACTCGCTGGTGTCCAATGAGGACAGATGAATGTCTGAACTTCTTTCCACAGGAGGTGTAGCCAAATAGTTTCTGCTCAGTATGAATTTGCTGGTGTGATCGAAGGCCAGATGAATGAGGGAATCCCTTCCCATGCACAGAACAGTTGAATGGCTTCTCCCCCGTATGAACTCGCTGGTGTATATTCAGGTCAGATGAAGATATGAACCTTTTAACACAGTAAGTTCAGCAGAAGGGCCTCTCCTCAGTGCGAATCCACTGGTGTCACATGAGCCAGTATGTCTGTGTAAATCTCTTCCCACACTCTGAACAAGTGAACGGTCTCTCCCCAGTGTGAATTCTCTGGGGTGACATGAGTTTCGTTGTTTGATTAAATTCCTTCCCACACACAGAACAGGTAAATGGCTTCTTCCTGGTGCGAATTCATTGGTGGATTTCCAGCTGGGATGGGTAATCGAATCTTTTACAACAGTCCTCACATTTCCACGGTTTCTTCAAGGGACTGTCACCTTTGTATCACTTCAGAATGGGTGATGAACTGAAGCCTTGACAGCACACTGATCGAGCACAGTACCTCCCCACTGTGAATGGTGTAAATATTTTCCCAACATTCTTGATTGGTTCAATTTCTCTCCACAGGAAATTCACTGGAATGCTCCCACTTGGGACCTGTAACAGGGTAAATCTCTTACGCAGACTACTCACTGCAACACTCTCAGCTGAGTATTGTGCGTATCACCTACATACAGGTCAAACATTTCTCCTTCCACATTCAGAGGCCGAAGGTACTCAGGTCCTCATAAATTGCATGAGTCAACCAGACTCAGCAGGAAATTTGATTTGTGTTTAATATCTGCAAATCCTTCTCTTCTAATATCCTGCAAAAGGAGTTTACAAAAGTCATCACTGTCATTGCAGGATAGAAATTCAGAACAGACAAGTCCAGATCCTAAGGAATATTATTCTCCTCTCTCATTTCTCAAATCTGTAAATTCCTGGCTTCACCCTCCTTCCTCTTTCGACTGAAATCCAGGTCTATCCCCCCATCTCTTTCTTCCTCTCCCAGTTTTCTCCCTTCCTCCATCCTCTCCTCTCTGGATTAAGTTTCACAACTCCTGTCTGCTGACTAAAAATCAAATCAATGAGTCTGATTCGGGGTTTGAGCCTCCAGCGGGTTTTGGTGAATCCTACCCACACACCTCTACGGTTTCCTTCCTCGTCAGAGCCTCATCGATTTCTCCCCAAGTGGGACACGGCTTCCCTTTACGAAGATGGCGGCCAAGTATCTGGGGAGAATTCCCGTCCCCGACCTAACCAAAATGGCGGTTAGTGATAGTAGGAGCTGCAGATGCTGGAGAATCCAAGACAACAAGGTGCAGGGCTGGATGAACACAGCAGGCCAAGCAGCATCATAGGAGCAGAAAGGCTGACGTTTCGGGACGAGACCCAGAAAAGGGGGAGGGGAAGGGGGTTCTGAAATAAATATGGAGAGAGTGGGAGGCGGAAAGAAGATGGATAGAGGAGAGGATAGGTGGAGAGGAAACAAACAGGTCGAAGAGGCGGGGATGGAGCCAGTAAAGGTGAGTGTAGGTGGGAAGTTAGGGAGGGGACAGGTCAGTCCAGGGAGGACGGACAGGTCAAGGGGGCGGGATGAGGTTAGTCGGTAGGAGATGGGGGTGCGGCTTGAGTTGGGAGGAGGGGATAGGTGGGAGGAAGAACAGGTTAGGGAGGCGGGGACGAGCTGGACTGGTTTTGGGATGCGGTAGGGGGAGGGGAGATTTTGAAGCTTGTGAAATCTACATTGATACCATTGGGCTGCAGGGATTTCCCAGCTCGTCCCCGCCTCCCTAACCTGTTCTTCCTCCCACCTATCCCCTCCTCCCACCTCAAGCCGCACCCCCATCTCCTACCGACTAACCTCATCCCGCCCCCTTGACCTGTCCGTCCTCCCTGGACTGACCTATCCCCTCCCTAACTCCCCACCTACACTCACCTTTACTGGCTCCATCCCCGCCTCTTCGAACTGTTTGTATCCTCTCCTCTATCCATCTTCTATCCGCCTCCCACTCTCTCCCTATTTATTTCAGAACCCCCTTCCCCTCCCCTTTTCTGATGAAGGGTCTAGGCCCGAAACGTCAGCCTTTCTGCTCCTATGATGCTGCTTGGCCTGCTGTGTTCATCCAGCCCTGCACCTTGTTGTGGCGGTTAGTGATCCTTGGGCCTGGTACTCGGGGCCCCAGGCCTCCCCCACGAGATTATACACTGCCCAGGCCACTACCTCCTGCGGTTTCCATTCCTACCCTGTCTCACAAACTCCTGCCTTGAGAGCAGGACAGGGATTTTGTTACTTGGGCCTGGAGAGCTTCTCGAAATGTTTGAGTCCCCTCCTCCAATGTGGCACCACCTGCAACCTGCTGCAATGTCCGCACTGCGCATGTTCCAGGTCACAACTGGGCCCGTGTGATTGATGGTAGTCCAAGCCAATGTGAAGGGGGCAGACATGAGTGACCGACAAGGCACGGGCGATCCTCCAACCAATCGGAGTGAATGACGGGCGAGAATGTACGTAGCTCTCACTCATTGGTTGAAACTCATTGCAAGCGTCACAGTGCTGGGACGGAGCCAACGTCTACTCCACCCAGTGAACTGAACAATATTGCATGACACCCGGGCAACCGCACCCGGAGTATTCTGTGCAGTATTACTCTCCATCCCGCTGTACTCTGAGATAACGTTCTTCACTGCACACTACTCCAGAAATTTTGGTGTCATCCACAAATTTAGTAACCATGCCTCCTATGTTCATATCCAAATCATTTATATAAATAACACCAAAGGAATGATGTGACTGCACAAGTGCAGAGATCCACCAGGATGTTGCCTGGGCTGGAGCGATGGAGGTATGCAGAAAAAGTCGAGAGGCTGGGTTGTTTTCCTTGCAGCAGAGGAGGCTGGGTGGGGACCTGATTGAAGTGAACAAAGCTCTGGAGGGCATAGACTACTTAGATAGGGAGAATCATTTCGTCTTAGTACAGGGATCAATAACCAGGGGACACACTTTTAAAATAAGTAGCTGGAGGTTTTAAGGGGATTTGAGGGAAAACAAATTCTTCCAAAAGGAGGTGAGTGAGTATCTGTAAGTCACAGCCTAAAAGAGACAGAAGCAGGGCTCTGGAGAACTGACCGCTTACACATTACCACTATCCCACTACCTCCTTTCCATTTACCCATTGCCATGTAGTTAGAATTTTAATTTTAGATGGGTAGTACGAGAGATTTATTTAAAATAAATTAACAAAATTATCTTATTTATAGATTCAGACTTGAAAGATTGGAAAAGTAAATATTATGTTTACATTGTCTAAGTATTTATTCCACATTTTCTTTCTAAAAAAAGCAATACATTAAAACAATTCCAGAATAAGATAAAAGCTAAACTTACTTTGTGACAGTATCACTTAATAAAGGAATTAGTGAGAATGGAGTTATTGAGAATAGAAAAAATTCTTGAGAAACAAAAAGCAGTCCCTAAAAAGCAAAGAGCAGCCCTCGAGAAAATCTCATGAAAAGCTATCGGAAACAATTTGCAATTTTGACCCTTGCAGCAGAACTTTTCAGATACTGAACTGTAGATTTGGCACCAAAGATCGATCGAGAATTGAATTAAATTTCACAATTTTATTGTGGATAAGTTTGTGTTGAAAGTTCTTGAATTCAAGGGTGGGATCGTAAGTGATGCTTTTACAAAGGGATACTGCAGCCCTGAAAATTAATGACATATCTAGAATATTAAACTCTGACTCGTTATATGAATTGTTAACATCAGCAGAAACAAACCCTATTTTGGCAGAAAGCCAATATCAACTGATTCCGACCCTGCAGTTACTTGTGAAGTTGCTGATGTCTTAAGAGGCACTGTGACTGAATTGCTCCACACACACACAGCAGTTGAATCATCTCTCCTCAGTGTAAGTGCTCAGTGGTATGTTAACAGGTTGGAAGACTTGGCGAATCGCTTCCCCCACGTGGAGCCAATGAATGGCTTCTCCCCAGTGTGAACCGCTGGTGCGCAATGAGGTTGAAAGACCAAGCAAATGTCTTCCCACACAATGGAGCAAGTGAATGGCTTCTCCCCTGTATGAGTGTGCTAGTGTGCAGTGAGGTCAGATTGGTGCCAGAATCTTTTTCCACAGAAAGTGCAGCTGAATGGTCTCTCTTCAGTGTGAATATGCTAGTGTCTGAGAAAATTTGCTAAAACTGTGAATCCTTTCCCACACTCAAAGCAGGCGAATGGCCTCTCCCCAGCGTAACTACATTGGTGTGCCGGCAAGTGAAAGTTCTGAGTGAATCTCATCCTGCACTCAGGGCAGGCGAATGGTTTCTCACCACTGTGAGTATGATGGTGTACAGTAAAGGCATAAGAATGTCTGTACCTCTTTCCACAGGAATTACAGCTGAACAGCTTCTCCTCAGTGTGAACTCGCTGGTGTAACCAAAGGCTAGAACACTGACTGAATCCTTGTCTACACTCAGAACAGGTGAAACAGCCTCTCCCCAGTGTAACTGCGTTGGTGTACAGTGAGGGTGGAAAGGTGCCTGAACCCTTTTCCAGAGGAATTGCAGCTGAACAGCTTCTCCTCAATGTGAACTCACTTGTGTGATCAAAGGCCAGATAACCGAGTGAATCCCTTCCCACATACAGAACAACTGAATGACTTCTTCCCAGTGTGAATACGTTGATGGTTTTCCAGCAGGGATGAGTAATTGAGACTTTTACCACAGTCCTCACATTTCCAAGGTTTCTCCATAGCATGAGGGTCCTTGTGTCACTTGTGCTTTGACAAGCAATTGAAGCCTTGTGCACACACAGAACACATATACAGTTTCTTCTCACTGTGGGTGGTGTAATGTTTTCCTCAGGTTGTGTATTTTGTTAAATTTCTTTCCACAGTCAATTCACTGGAACACTCTCATTCAGATGTATGTCTTGGACCTTTCCCAGTCACGTTGATGTTAGATATGTACTCCTACTGTTAAAACAGGCAGACATTTCTCCTTCCATATTCAAAGGCCAATGACATGGAGGTCCTCTTCATGAAAGGAAGATTATTTTGCATTTTAATTCTGTAAATACTCTCATTGAAAATCTATGGAAAATAAGCTTATACAACCATTGACTGAAAGGACAGGATAGACATTCAGAAGAGAATTCTATTTTTTGCGGAACATTATGAATTATATGATAAGACATGGTGTTAGGGGCAAGGTACTGGCATGGATAAAGGATTGGCTGACTGACAAAACCCTATGCCAGTTGAAAATTAACACACCAGGTGTGCTGGAATTCCATTTTGAAATATACAGAATGAAATAGACCAGTATGCGTCATTCAGTTTTTTAACTTTTTTTTCCCCTTCTGGATCATGTCTTGTTTTGTCTGCTATTGGGTTAAAAATGCATTTGGATGAAGGGTGACTATCAATATTCCCAGCTACCTCTCGCTGGGAAGCAGCAGCAGCAGTTGTCCACCTGTCACCAATCTGAGCAGCTCCTCTCTGTGTTCTCCCTGGGTTATCCTCCAGTCCACTTTCTCCGATCTACATAATCTCCCTCAACAGCTCACTCCCTCTCCCTGGGGGGCTGAATGGTCAGAGGGATCTGGAGGTGAGGCAAGGACAAAAGCAGAAAGGATTTCGATGTATTTAGAATTTGCCAAATGTCAGTTGGTTTTAGCGACGAATGTCTGCCAGGCACTCTCTTGTAAGATTCACAGGAGACACACTGGATCTTTGGTTTTGGAAATCGAAGGTTGCACATGTGCAGCTTGTGGGACTTTTCAGCTCACTGTCTGTTTCATGTCCCAGCTCACTAACTGAGCAAAAATGCCCTCAGTTCCTTTGTCCAGATTGTTAATGCATAAGGTGAATGGTTATGGTCCAACACTGACCCCTGCAGTTCACTAGTGTTCACCAACTGCCATACCATAAAGCAGAAACTGCTCTCCTCACCATGGTCCAGGCACCAAGAGAGCACGCACACTCACGAGGTGTTCTGGATTACTCCTATGTTGTGACTCAGACTTTGTGGAAATGGAAAGAAGCCAGGAAGTAGTGGAGAGGGTGGAGGAGCTGTTGTCCCATTGTTTCATTCACGGGGAACTACTTGCCATTCCTTTGCTATAAACTGGAAAATGAATTGTCTGTGCAATTGAATATCTGCACAACTTCGATCCTAACTTTATTCATTGACAGACATCTTTGTATCCTCTTTGACCACAGGCAAGGTCCCAGAGGACTGGAGAAAAGCTAATGTTGTCTCATCGTTTACAAATGGTAACAGGGATAATCCAGGAAATTACACGCCTGTGAGCCTCACATTAGTGGAAGGTAAATTATTGGAAAAGATTCTCAGAGACAGGATCTATAAGCATGTAAAAGCAAATGGACAGATTAGCAATAAATAGCATGGTTTTGTGTGCGGGAGGTCATGCCTCATTAACATGATTGAGTTTTTTGAGGAGGTGACAAAGCTGATTGATGAGGGAAGAGCGGTGGATGTTGTCAACATTGACTTCAGTAAAGCATTTGACAAGGTCCCTCATGGCAGCCTGGTACAAAAGGTGAAGTCATAGGGTATCGGGGTGAGCTGGCAAAATGGTTACAGAACTGGCTTAGTCATAGGAGGCAGAGGGTGGCAGTAGAAACATGCCTTTTGGAACGGGAGGCTGTGAAATAGGAGCTTTCAAGAAGCACCCAGACGAATACATGAATAGGAAAGGAATAGAGGGATATAGATCCTGTAAGCGAAGGCAGTTTTAATATGGAAGGGCAAAATGTGTCAGCGCATGCTTGGAGGGCTGAGGGCCTGTTCCTGTGCTGTATAACAAGGTGTAGAGCTGGATGAACACAACAGGCCAAGCAGCATCATAGGAGGAGGAAGGCTGAAGTTTTGGGCCTCGACCCTTCATCAGAAATGGGGGAGGTTAAGGGGTTTCTGAAATAAATAGGGAGAGAGGGGGAGGCGGATAGAAGATGGACAGAGGAGAAGATCGGTGGAGAGGAGACAGACAGGTCAAAGAGTTGGGGATGGAACCAGTAAAGGTGAGTGTAGGTGGGGAGGTAGGGAGGAGATAGGTCAGTAGACATTGTCATGGTTGGGGCCAAATTAGGAAGGCCTGAATGTGGACTGTAGTCCATTGGGGATGGTCTGGTTCCAGATCATCTCCAATGGACTACAGTCAACAAGATCATCCCCAATGGACTATGGTGAGAACCCCCTTCCCCTCCCCCTCCCCCATTTCTGATGAAGGGTCGAGGTGCGAAACGTCAGCCTTCGTGCTCCAATGATGCTCCTTGGCCTGCTGTGTTCATCCAGCTCTACACCTTATTATCTCAGATTCTCCAGCATCTGCAGTTCTTACTATTCCTGTGCTGTATAGTTCTTTGTATTGAAACCTTCTCCACCTGCTCAATCACAGTAGAATTTTTATTGACACAACAAGGTGCAGAGCTGGATGAACACAGCAGGCCAAGCAGCATCGTAGGAGCAGAAAGGCTGACGTTTTGGGCCTAGACGCTTCATCAGAAATGGGGGAGGGGAAGGGGGTTTCTGAAATAAATAGGGAGAGAGGGGGAGGCGGATAGAAGATGGATAGAGGAGAGGAAACAAAGAGGTCAAAGAGGCGGGGATGGAGCCAGTAAAGGTGAGTGTAGGTGGGGAGGTAGGGAGGAGATAGGTCAGTCCAGGGAGGACGGACAGGTCAAGGGGGCGGGATGAGGTTAGGAGGTAGGAGATGGGGGTGCGGCTTGAGGTGGGAGGAGGGGATAGGTGGGAGGAAGAACAGGTTAGGGAGGCGGTGACAAGCTGGGCTGGTTTTGGGATGCGGTAGGGGGAGGGGAGATTTTGAAGCTTGTGAAATCCACATTGATACCATTGGGCTGCAGGATAACCAAGCGGAATATGAGTTGCTGTTCCTTCAACCTTCGGGTGGTATCGTTGTGGCACTGCAGGAGGCCCAGGATGGACATGTCGTCTGAGGAATGGGAGGGGGAGTTGAAATGGAGGTGCAGATGTTTATTGCGAGCCGAGCATAACAGTTCTGCAAAGCGGTCCCCAAGCCTCCAGTTGGTTTCCTCGATATAGAGGAGGCCACAACGGGTACAGCGGATGCAGTACACCACATTAACAGATGTGCAGGTGAACATCTGCTTGATGTGGAGAGTCTCGTTGGGGCCTGGGATGGGGATGAGGGAGGAGGTGTGGGGGCAGGTACAGCACTTCCTGTGGGGCTGGCGGGGAGTGTGGAGCGGACAAGAGAGTCACGGAGAGAGTGGTCCCTCCGGAAAGCAGATAAGGGTGGGGAGGGAAAAATGTCTTTGGTGGTGGGGTCGGATTGCAGATGGCGGAAGTGTCGGAGGATGATCCATTGGATCCGGAGGTTGGTGGGGTGGTACGTGAGGACGAGGGGGATTCTTTTTTGGTTGTTATTGCGGGGATGGGTGTGAGGAAAGAGTTGCGGGAAATGCGGGAGACACGGTGGAGGGCGATCTCGACCACTGAGGGGGGTGAAGTTGCGGTCCTTGATAAACGAGGACATCTGAGATGTACAGGAGTGGAATGCCTCATCCTGGGAGCAGATGTGGAGGAGGCGAAGGATTTGGGAATAGGGGATGGCATTTTTGCAGGAACGTGGGTGGGAGGAGGTGTATTCTAGGTAGCTGTGGGAGTCAGTGGGCTTGAAATGGATATCGCTTTCTAGGTGGTTGCTCGAGATGGAGACAGAGAGGTCCAGGAAGGTGAGAGGATTTCACAAGCTTCAAAATCTCCCCTCCCACTACCGCATCCCAAAACCAGCCCAGCTCGTCCCCGCCTCCCTAACCTGTTCTTCCTCCCACCTATCCCCTCCTCCCACCTCAAGCCGCACCCCCATCTCCTACCAACTAACTTCATCCCGCCCCCTTGACCTGTCCGTCCTCCCTGGACTGACCTATCTCCTCCCTACCTCCCCACCTACACTCACCTTTACTGGCTCCATCCCTGCCTCTTTGACCTGTCTGTTTCCTCTCCACCTATCTTCTCCTCTATCCATCTTCTATCCGCCTCCCCTTCTCTCCCTATTTATTTCAGAACCCCCTTCCCCTCCCCCATTTCTGATGAAGGGTCTAGGCCCGAAACGTCAGCCTTCCTGCTCCTACGCTGCTGCTTGGCCTGCTGTGTTCATCCAGCTCTGCACCTTGTTGTCTCAGAAGTTTTATTGATGAAGGTTTTCAATGGCAGCAGTCCCCGCGCTGGTGAAGGTCCCTGATTAACATCATAGGAGAGCACTGCGCAGGCGTTGTGCCGTTGCGTCTTTGGAATGTATGCACCGAGAGTGGTGGCAACGGGGAAAGACGCTCTTTTGTGACATTTGCAGTCGGTAAAGATCGAAAGTGCGAAGGGAGCGATGGAAACCGCAATGGCCCGGGAGGGGTTTCTAAACACATCTGGAAGGCAATGAAAACTAAAAATGAACCTACAGTTGCTGTATTTCCAGATCCAGGCCTTTTCCTGGGAAGCCGTTCCAGTTTAGCGGTCGCCATCTTGTCTGGGATCCGCGCACGCGCGACCAAACGTCATATCGTGAGTGGGGATCCAACGGTCTCAACTGGGTCCTCGCGCCAGGCGTGTCAACATAATGAACAATGCGGTTTTCAGCAGCTTCATCCCCTCCCAGCCACAGCTGACGTATGCAGCCTCGAGTTGCCCATGGGCCTTGGATACATTCAGTTGAGTGGCTGTGGTTGCAACTCCTCTTACGTAGAAGAGCTGAACATCTAGTTTTGTGTCACTTCAGCCCCAACTTCTAATCTGTGGCTGCTCAACGTGGAGAAGAGTGGGCGAGCCAGAGACTTCTGGCTAAAACAACAATCTGTAGTACTTGGGTAAACCCATAGGAGTTGGGACATGGGTTATTATTGAACATTCTTATTTAAGAAACTGGAACAGTCGTCAGCCCAGCAAGGTTTCTCTATCATTCTGGTAAGATCATGGCTGATCAGATTGTGACTTGAATTCTACTTTCCTGCCTGCCCTCCATGAGAAGTCTGTTCCATGCCCAGCTGTCCCTGCATAAGGGGAGGCAATAGCCTAGTGGTATTATCACTGGACTGTTAATCCAGAGACCCAGGTGATGTTCTGGGGACCTGGGTTTGAATCTTGCCACGGCAGGTGGTGGAAATTGAATTCAATAAATAGCTAGAATTAAGAGTCCAATGATGAGCGTGAAGCCATTGCCGATTGTTAGAAAAATCATCTGGCTCACTCATGTCGTTTAGGGATGGAAATTGCCATCCTTACCTGGTCTGGCCAACATGTGACTCCAGACCCACAGCAATGTGGTTGACTCATAACTGCCCTCTGGGCAATTAGGGATGGGCAATAAGTGCTGGCCAAGCCAGAGGCGCCCTCATCCCATGAATGAATAAAGAATAAAAAAAATGTCTCATAGACACTGGGAATTTCCTCATGACTTCGTTCTTTATTTTTGCTTTTGTTAGTTTGAGTGGAAAGAACATTCCATCACAGAATCACAGAAATGTTACGGTGCGGAAGGAGACCTTTTGACCAGCCATGTCTGCACTGGCTCTTCACAAAAGCAACCTGACTGAGTGACCGAGAAGCTAGAATTATTTTCTCTGAATTTCCATCAATGGACTGATTGTGATACTGACATTGAGGTTATTGACTTGCTCGCTGAACTGGCTTGTTTTTGTTTTCGAGGTGAACAAATCAACAATTTCACCCACAATCTGAGCTACAAATCTTTGCAAAATACTGACATTCTGTATTCCTTTTACAGAGGATTGGGAGAAGCTGATTTGTGAATGGCAAATGTAAACTAACCATCACCAATCAGGATCTGATTATCATCAGCTTTTCAATGTGGAAGCAGAAATGCTTGCCTGTTCTGTCTGTTGGGGAAAACTTCATCGTGAGACACAGAAACACCCAAATGAGAGTGTTGCAGTGCACTGACTGTGGAAAGAGCTTTAACTAATTACGATGCCTGAATAAGCATTCCACCATTCTCAGCCCAGAGAAATTACACGTATTTTTATGTGAAAGAGGCTTCAGCAAATCATCCAACCTGGACAGGCACAAAGACACCAGCACCATGGACAAACCATGAAATGTGAGCACTGTGAGAAGAGATTCAATTGGCCATCCCAGCTGGAAATACATGGACGCGCTCACATGGGGGAAAAGGCCGTTCACCTGCTCCAGGTGTGGAAGGGGATACAGAGAGTCATCCAACCTGCTTGCTCAGCAGCGGGTTCACACTAATGAGAGACCTTTTAAATGTTCAGAGGACCTGATGTCCCATAAACATGTTCACACCAATGAGAAATCTTTCAGGTGCTTTCACTGCAAGACTGGATTCAGAAAATCATCTGAACTCTCTGTACATCAGCACACCCACACTGGGAAGAGGCCATATACCTGCTCTGCATGCGAGAAGGGGTTCATTAATTCATCCAACCTGTTGAGACATCAACGAATTCATTCTGAGAAGAGAATTTTTAAATGTTCTGACTGTGAGAAGTGTTTTAAAAGTAGAAATAACCTGCTGAGACACCAACGCACTCACACTGGAGAGAAGCCATTCACCTGCTCTGTGTGTAGGAAAGCATTCACATGATCATCCACCCTGGTGACACACCAGCGAATTCACACTGGGGAGAGACCATTCACCTGCTCCATGTGTGTAAAGAAATTCACGTGTGCATCTCACCTTCTGAAACACCAACGCACTCATACCAAGGAGAGGCCATTTACCTGCTGTGTTTGTGGGAAGGGATTCACTCAGTCACCAACCTGCTGCAACATCAGCGAGTTCACAACTGACTGTGGGAGTCAGATTCTGACAATGTTGCTGCTGTTCATCACAGCTAGGACTGAACTAGCAAGTTGATCTTGAGGACAGCAAGAAGTGTGTTCCAACCACTTTCTTCCATGGTTCAGAGCTCCTAGTCATAGATCAGAAAATCCTTTACAATTGTGTATAAAGTCAGAAATAACAATGGTGAAAGCTGGAAATGTGCTGTCAAATCAAAACTGGTGTAGAACTATGACTTTTCCTGGCTGGAAGTTAATGGGCAGATTTATGTTTTCCCTACATTGGTAAACACAAAACTGGAACAAAACCTTCCATTGCTAATATGGCATCTCTCAGCCTTCTCTTTTCCAAGGAAAAGATCTTCAGGCTTTCCTCGTGAGTATAACCTATTCCTTCATCTGATATTTGTAGTTGAACTTTTACTTTCCTAGCCCTTGCGAATTATGACACATTCAGAAATGTTTCAAATCTGAGGGATTCAAATTGGAATATTTATATTTACATCATTCTCTCTGTGTCTGTTGGCTTAACCACTTAACCATAGGAGTTTGGTGTTAGTCTTTTTAAATGGTGTTGACAGAAAATGTCAATCAACCAACAAGCATTTATTAGCTAAGCACATGCCACGAAAAAAAAAACCAAATTTTTCTCTTGCATCTTTTAGATCTTTCTTTCTGCTATTCTGTCCCTGTAACATTTTGACTTAAACCCATACAACTTAGAGAATAAAGTCTATATTTTTAAAAATGAGGAACTGAATGTCACTGATGCACACAGACGAAATACAAACATAACTGCTGAGAATGAGGAGAGTTCAGCGAAACAAACACCTAGAAGGTAAGGACATCCCCAACTTGACTGTGAGCACACAGCTCATGAAAGATTAAAAATAGAAAAGAATTATTGAATGAAATACCTCCCAGTACTCTGTGTACTTAACTATCTCGTGAACTCTTAATATTTGCGAACTATGCTTGGTCACTTAGAAGTGAAAAGTTTTAAAAGCTCAGTTAATTATCGCTAAATAATCGAGTATTAAAACTCTAAGAAATGGGAGAATTTAAGAAATAGTGGAAAGGACCAATCATAATTTATTTTCACATTAATTTATAAGGATTGGGGAAGAAATTTTTTCCAACTCCAATACCAAGTGTTCATGACGCTCTTGTTAGTTGGAGGACCGAGCGTGAACAGCCGGTCCTCCAACCCTTTGGGGTGACTGAGGGGTGGGACTGGATCTGGGGCTCCCCCATTGGCTGAAACTCTGCCTCACTTGGAAACTGTTTGTGATTTTAAACAGATGGAACCCTGTGGGGCTGGAGCAGACATTTCAAAGCTTTGTTTACATTTTAAACCAGGCAGCTTGCCTGTGATTGGCATTGACCTGAAAAATTAACCACCTAATGGCTGATGCCTATTGTGTTGAGTTGAAACAGGTACTGCATCTGTACATGTTTTTCCTGTCAACAAATAACAGGGTCTTGTGTACTAACACACATAGATTCCAGTACATGCAAATGCACCACACTGTGAGCAGGTCTGACAACTCTAAATTGATTGTCAGTGTAATTCTTAGCAATTAGCAATTGTAATTAGTAACTATGAAATACTTTGAAAATGTTGTCAAATTGCAGAATTGCATCTAATGCTGTCGTTGGCATTTTACAAGCATGGACTAGTTCAGTATGGTCAGTACCTTGCCGTTGCAAACATTCAAAAGGAAATGCTGTTTGATATGATCAGCCAGTCTTTGGGATTATGGCAGACATGCCTGGCATCACACATATCCCATATTACACATTAACGTGATTGGCAGAACATTTTTTTCGTTCAGCAGCAGCATTCCATTACTGTTGAACACCAATCCTGTAATTCTGAATTGCAGTAGCAGTTTGAATCAGCTGGTTTCATTTAATGCTCAAAAAGTTAAGATACCTTGCCATTCCAGGGTAATCTGAGGTACACAGGGCACTTCTGAGGTTGAAATGTGATAGCTTCTCGTTTGTCGTTTGCTATAAGTGTGGAAAGAGATTCACTCACTCATCCAATCTGTTAAGACACCAGACAATTCACAAATTACTTCCGTGACAGAAATTTGCTGCTAAGCACATTTGGGAGTGAACAATGTTCATTGAGGTCTGTTTCTGGTAATATTGGATAAAGCTCATTCCAGTTTTCGGGATTAATATTCTCAATAAAAGTCAAATAATTCAAATATGTTAAACATACAGTATGTTTAAACTGCTACTACAATTGTAGTACAACTGACTTGCTGTCAAAACGAGGTCTATCTGCTGTAGTAATGCAAAAAGTGATTGGAAAAGGCTTTCCAGTTGGTCACTTTTCAGACCTAGTCAAGCCCATAGATTGATGAAAAGCTCCATGTACTCAACATATGTTAGTTATTCACTGTTTATTTCAGCACAGAGTACCTCAGAATTTAATTCAATAAATCTTCACATCCCATATCCTGTCATGGCATTATTAACGTGAGGCCAAGTTAACTCAGAAATAATGCAACAGCAGAAGAAATACAACATTTGTACATCTCCAAACACTTAAACTCCAGTCAGATGGTTGACAGGGAGCTGATGATATGGTCAAGATCACTGTCTTACCTGCTGCATTCATCATCAAGCTCTCCACTCCTGTTCACTCTCTAGTCACCGTTCAAGACAATTTGGCCAAATGAGATTGTTCCCATGACTGGGATCGCACTCCTTATTGCTACTCATCAGACTCAGAATCATCAGACCAGTTTCTTCAACCCTCCAAAAAACCTCCGCATGCTCCCTGGTACAGGCAGTGGAAAAGTTGGTGTTACCCATTTTAATACACCAGGGACAACCACCCATTCTTTACATTAACTGATTCATGGACGGTAAAGTAACATTAAAACCATTAAAAGGAGCTAACCGGTGAGACCAAACAGGAAAGTCCACACGATAAAATTAAAGGTCAAAGCACAGGGGATCTAGGGTATCTTGATAAGTTGGATACAAAATTGGCTGACTGGTGAGACAGTGGGTGATGGGAGGAGGCTGTTTGTGTGACTGGAGACCAGTGTCCAGTGGTGTACCATTGGGATTAATGTTAGGTCCCTTGCGTAACCTTAGCTCTCCTCATTTCCAAAAAACAAGTCCAGTAGTGCCTCCTTACTCGCTGGACTGAAAACATATTTTGGATTAAAATCCTCATTTACAGCATTGTGGGTGTCTCCAAACCAAATGCACAACAGCTCAAGATAACAGCTCACTGCCACCATGTCAAGGTCATTTGAGGACAGGCAGTAAAACTTAGCCCAGTTAATAAGGCCCAAATCCACTGAATGAATAAGACAATGCTGTTGAACAGTTTCCTGAAAATATTTAGGAATTGTTGTCCTTTACACTGTCATTATTTCCGTACTATTTTGTTCTAAGTTATATTGATTGCCATCCCCAATTCACTCTCACATCATAGCTAACAATCTCACCAATGGGAATATCTTTATCCACCATCCCGTGCGGTAGTGAATGTCTCATCCTCACCTTAGCATGTTTCTTATTCCTTGGAATGAATTTCTGCAGTGTCTCTTGAATTACCCCCAGAAACCTCTGCCATTATGCTCCATACGTCCTCGAATGATTAGAGTCATACAGCGTTGAATCGGACCCTTCTGTCCAACTCGTCCATCCAACCACATTTCCCAAACTAAACTAGTCCCATTTGCTTGCATTTCGTCAAGAACTTGTTACTTCCTGAAAGGATGACAATAAATTGTTTAAAGTTGATTTCTTCTTACCGAACCACTGACTGCTCACCTTAAAATTTTCTTCATGCCCTGCTATGTCATCTTTGATCATAAAACCCATCACAGGGAATACGTTATAAGTTAATTGGCGTGCAGTTACCTGCATTTTCTGTCTATACCCATTTGAATAAAGGATTTAAATTTCTTTGTTTTCCAATCTATGAATCTTCCCCAAATCTAGGGAATTTTCAAAACCAAAACCACCACATCAACTCTCTTTCTGGTCATTTCCTTTAAATTCCAGGATACTGTCCATCAGGACCCAGCGTGTCTCAGCATGTAGCTCCTACAATTCACTCAATATGTTTCTCTGGTGATTGTAATTTTCTTCAGCTCCTCCATTTCCCGATTTATTGCTGCTTATTGGATAAGGCCAATGAAAAATACCTGTTCAATTCACCTGCCATCTATTTGTTTTCCATTAGTAATTCGTCAGACTTTTCTCCTTTAGTACAGATGCTTCCTTTATTAACTTTGTTTTAAATATGCAGAGAAACTGCTAAACTGTCTTCATATTTTGGCTAACTTTGTCTCCTACTCTAATTTTTTTCTCTCCTTATTAATCTTGTAATCATTCTTTGCCATTTTATACCTTCTGTCTTGTCGTCGAACCTGCTACTCATCCTTCAGCAATTGTATGCTTCTTCTTTGTAGTTGACATCCTCTTAAATGCTTTTTGTAGTTAACTGCAGATGATGTAACATTTCCGCCATTTTTTCCTAGTTTCCTGTCTTCCAATGTCATGAACCCTTCAATATCCCGCTCCAAATCCATGTCATCCTGTAACCATATCTGTGTGATGATTACTGGAGCATACTTATTGACTTGGAACTTTATTTTCTCACTCAAGTGTATCTGCTGGGTGTATTCTGATGTATCCCCTTAATTATTTGCCACTGTATCTCAACTGGCCTCTGAAGCTAAATGACCACTTCACTTTAGCTCTGATTTCACACCCCTGATTTCACTGTTAAAATAATAGTCTCATACCCACTCCTGTCCCTGAAAATCGTTGTAAAATTCCATCAGATTAGGGTCACTGTTACCTCTGAATGCCTTCACTGTGAGGTTGTTAATTAAACCTCTGTCATTGCACAACATCAGGTCCAGTACAACTGGCTCTCTGGTTAGCTCTGGAATGTGCTGTTCAAATAGACTATCTTGAGAACATTTTATGAACTCTTCATCAAGGCTACATTTGCGCATCTGATTTTTTTTTTCAGTTTATGTGCAGTTTAAATTCCTCATTTTCCGCTATGCTGGGGCAAGTGCCACACAACCCTGAACCCACTTCTTCTCACCAGTCTTTGATCCATACATTCATTTCTCTAATCTGATTTGAATGTTTGGGGTGGGGGAAGTTATGAGATCCACATGCAGGCCCAGAATTCCCTGCATCTTATTACAGAATCGAAGGAAAGAATTTGATCCCCAGAGTCTGTGCATGAGCACCACATCTTGGCCCAATCCTTCATCGTTTCCCTTCACGTAATTGTCCAATTCTCTTTTAAAAGGGTTGAATGAACCTGACAATGTATTCTCCCACTTGCAGTGGGAAAGGTGTTTCACCCTCCTCATATGAGAATTGCTTCCTTTGTTAGTCTCATTGAACTGGTGTCCTCTGCTTCTGAATTCACCCACACAGTGAACACTGTCTCACTACCTACTCTGTTCCGATCTCTCATGATTCTGGACACATAAATCAGATCTCAAGTTAATTTTCCCTTCTCCAAGGAGAAAAGCCTCATACCACCAATAAAAGCAAAATGTTGCAGCCGTTGCATAATTGGAAACAAAGAACACGGGACTGCAGTCACAGGGTTTGAAATGTTAACTATGCTTTCTCATCAGATGCTACCAAACCTGTTTCACCAGCAGTGTGTGTGTTTAGCTTGAATCTCCAATCTGTCCACAGTCTGACATGACTCATTCCTGGAATGATTCGTGTCATACAGCGTTGAATCAGACCCTTCTGTCCAACTCGTCCATCCAACCACGTTTCCCAAACTAAACTAGTCCCATTTGCTTGCATTTGGCCCATATCCTTCTAAACCTTTCCTAATCATTTACCTATCCAAATGCCTTTTAAATATCACAACTGCATCTACCACTTACGTCATCTTAAATTGTGGTGCTCAAGTCTCAGTAAAAATATTCTCATTCAGGATAATATTCCTAAATCTACCCTTGAATTGTTCATGTGTTTGCTTCAGCCTTGACACAGGGTTTCATCTGCTTCAATCAACAAAGGAAAAGCTCCAAAAGCAGAACTGTGGGTACTGGAAATGTTAAACAGAAACAGAAATCTCCGGTGATACTCAACAGGTCTGGCAGCGTCAGTGAAGCCAGGAACACAGTCAAATTTTGACCCAACTTTTGTTTAAAAAATACCCTCCAGTTTTCTTCCGGAGTTTGACGTGGAATCATGTTTCTAAATAAGGCAGAGTTTCAGCTAATGAAGGAGGGCAACTGGTTCAATCTGAGAACTGTCGCTGTGATATTGGTCGCCTCAATTTCTCTGCCCCTCCTTACCCATTCCAAGCTATCTTCCCAGGAACTGACTGCATTGCACGGTCTCAGGTCCAACCCTGACATTGTAATTAAGCCTGGGGATAAGGATGGTGCTGTTGTAGTCTAGCGGACTGATCTCTACATTGCAGAGGCTCAGCACCAAATCTCAGATACCTCCTTCTATCTACCCCTGGACCATGACCTCATGATGGAACATCAGGCCATTGTGTCAACTATGATCACAAACATTATTTAATCTGGTGATCTCCACAGCCCGCACACCCCAACTCAACCCAACCCTCTACTCCCCAACTGTCTCCCAGCTGATAGACGCCCAACCCCACAGAGCTCGCTAAAATCTTCTTTCTAAAATCCACAAATAGGACTGTCTGGGCAGATCCCTTGTTTTAGCCTGCTCCTGTCCCACGAAACTCATCTCTTCCTACCTTGTTTCAGTCTTTTCTCCCCTGGTCTAGTCCCTGTCCACTTAATCCACAATTCCTCTGTTGCTTTACATCAGTTTCAGGATTTCCAGTTTACAGGCTCAAGCTGCCTCCTCTTTACCATGGGTGTGCAATCCCTTTACACATCCATCCCCCACCACATGGTCTCTGGGCTCTCCGCTTCCTCTTGGAACAAAGACCTGAACTGTCCTCATCTGCCACCAGCCTCCTGCGCCTGGCTGAACTTGTCCTCACCCTGAACAACATCTCTTAACTCCTCTCATTTTCTTCCGGTCAAGGGGTGGCTATGGATATCCACATGTCAGTTGTGTCTGTTTCTTTGTCGGGCACGTGGAACATTCCTTGTTCCAGTCCTATTCCAGCCCCCACCCGCAACTCTTTCTCTGGTATATCGATGATATCATCAGAGTTGCTTCCCCTTCTTGTCCGGAATTCAAAAGGTTTATTGATTTTGTTTCCAATTTCCACCCCGCCATCACATTCACCTGGTCCATCTTTGACTCCTTCCTTCCCTTCCTCAATATCTCTGTTTCCATTTCTGGAGATAGACTGCCCACCAACGTACACTATAAGTCCAATGACTCCCACAGTTACCTTGACTATACATCGTCGCACCCTGCTTCCTGTAAAGACTCTTATTCAATCCTCCCAATTCCTCCATCTCTGTCACATATGTTCAGATTGGGCCAACTTCAACAAGAGAGCCTCCAAAATGTCCACCTTCTTCCTCAACAGAGAATTCCCCAGCACCATTGTTATCGTGGCCCTCACCCCCTCTCTTCCCTCCCGCAAGAGTGATAGGGTCTCCCTTGTCCTTACCTATCATCTCACCAGCATCCACATCTGGAGGATCATTAGCTACAATTTCTGCCGCCTCCAGCAAGATGCCATCACCAGGCCAATATTCTCTCCCCTCCCTTTTCAGACTTCCACAGGAACCGCTCCCTCCAGGACACCCTCGTCCACTCTTCCTTCACTTCAATCGCCCCGCCTACACCCTCACTGCACCTTCCCCTCCAACCACAGAAGGTATAACACCTGCCCATTTACCTCCTCCATCCTCAGTATACAAGGGCCCAAACACACCTTCCAGGTGAAGCAGTACTTTACTTGCACTTCACTCAATCTAGTTTACTTCATTCACTGCTCACAATGTGGTCTCCTCTACACTGGGGAAAACGATGTGTAGTCTGGGTGACTGCTTCACAGAGCGCCAATGTTGTGTCTACAAAAAAGACCCTGAGCTGTCTGACATTTCAACACACCACCCTGTTCCCTGGCCAACATCTCTGTCACAGCTTTGCTGCAGTGCTCCAGTGAAGCTCAGCGCAAGCTGGAAAAACAGCACCTCGTTTTCTGCTTGGGGACCCTGCAGCCTTCTGGACTTGTTAGAATATAACCACTAACAGCCCCCATAAACAGTTATTATCCTCCCAGCCAGATTGTTGTTCACTCCTTTGTCTTGCCAACTGTTCTTCTCCCTCTTTGGGTTATATCTTCACCTATCATTTACTCCCTCCCCTCTTCTCCCATCCACTTTTCTGTGTAAAAACTAACATTTTGCTAATACTATCAGTTCGAAGAAAGGTTATTTCTGATTTCTCATCACAGATTCTGCCAGACTTACTAAGCTCTTACAGCAATTTCTGACTGATTGGTTGGAGGACCAGCTTCTCATTGATGGATCCTCCGGCTCTACCCCTCCGCCAAACACGAGGCAGTGCGAGCCGAGCATGCCCCATTCGTTGGCGTACCTGGAGGTCAGAGCGCAGGCGGAGTGTCAGTGTCGTGCCGAGGAAGAGACTTCCCGCAGAAAGATCGCGTGTGACTGGATTGAGTGGCAGTGAGTGGGTAGGAGATCAACAGAACACCCAGAGTAGGCCTCAACCCGAACAAGAAAGTACCTGTCGTATGTCTGGACCATCCTTAGGTCACGTTCGTGTCTTTTGCGTTGATAGGCCCCAGGTTAACCGCGGTCTCCTGTTCAGCGGCGCTGAGGGGCAGAGCGCCTGTGAGGCCACCTTCTTCAGCCTGGCACGTAGTGCGCATGTGCGTTGACTATGACCAGGAGAGAATGTTGAGATTGTCCCTCCTGGACTGGGATTGAGAGGTGATCTTATTAAGACAAGGGATCCTGACGAATCTGGTACGTTCGATGCTCAAACAATGCTTTTCCTCTTGGGAGAGACCAGCGTTATGTGATAGAGTCTAAAACTGAAGTGTATGCTATTTAAGATGCGGATCACAGAATTGCTATGGTGTGGAAGCAGTCCATTCGACCTATAATGCCTGCAATGGTTCTATTATTTAATATCAATCTTCTGCTTTTTCCCAATATCCCTGCACACAATTTCTATCGAATTAATCATCCAGATACTCTTGAGTGCCTCAGTTGAATGGGCATTCACTACGTTTCCAGACAGTATACATAACAACAACAACAAAAACAGAAGTTGCCTGAAAAGCTCAGCAAGTCTGGCAGCATCTGTGAAGAAAAAAATCGGAGTTAACGTTTTGGGTCTGATGACCCTTCCTCAGAACATTGTATTTTATACCGTAACTAATTGCTGTGTGGAAAAATTATTTTCTTATGTCACCCTTACTTTGTTTGCACATCACTTTAAATTGATTCCAGCGCATTCTTTGTTCGTTCGTGAATGGGAACACCCCCTATCTACTCCAGTCTGTCTATGATTTTGAAAACCTGTATCAAATCTCCTCTGTGTTGTCTTCCAGAATAGTCCTACCTTCTTCAATCTATCCTCATAACTGAGGTTTCTGATTTGTTGAACCATTCTTTGAAATCACTTCTGCAGTCTCTCCAACATCTCTCCTATAATGTGTCATCCACAACTGTACCCAATACTCCAACTGAGGTCTAACAAGTGTCTTGTTCAAATCATCACCTTGCTCTATGCCTTTGTTAATAAAGGTGAGAGCACTGTATGATTTATTAACTGCTCTTTCCACCTGTTCTTCAACAATTTGTGCTCATACACACCCAGGACCCTCTGCTGCTCTAGAATTTTACTCCCTATTTTATATTGTCTTCAAATGTTCTTCCAACCAGATGGCATCACCTCATACTTCTCTGCATGGAACCTCCCATTCCAAATTGTCAATGTCCTTTTGAAGTCCCACGCTATCTTCTTCACGGCTTACAATTCTTCCACATTTAATGTTATCTACAAATTTTTAGACTGCCCCTGATGTAGATTATTAATATATTATCAGGGCAGCACGGTGGCTCAGCGGTTAGGACTGTCTCACAGCGCCAGGGACCCAGGTTCAATTCCATCCTTGGGCAACTGTCTGTGTGGAGTTTGTACATTGTCTCTGCGTCTGTGTTGGTTTCCTCCAGGTGCTCCAGTTTCCTCCCACAGTCCAAAGGTGTGCAGGCTAGGTGGATTGGCCATACTAAATTGCCTGTGGTGTTCAGGGATGTGTAGATGAGTTATAGGGGGATGGGCCTGGGTGCGATACTCTGAGGGTCTGTGTGGACTTGTTGGGCCAAAGGGCCTGTTTGCAGACTGTAGGGATTCTATGAAAAAAATTAGGAAAATCAAGGGTCCTGATAGCACCCCCTGGGGATCTCCACTCCAAATCTTCCTCCAGCTTGAAGTATATCCATTGATCATTACTCTGTTTACTCTGACATGGGAATTTTTTTTTCTCTCAGAGGATGAGCCAATGGAACTCAATCTCCTAATGAGTAGTAATGGCAATCATTAAAAATATTTAATGCAGAGGTAGGTTACTCTTGATCGACAAAGGAGTAAAAAAAAATTGGGAACAGACCAGAAACTGAGACCACAATCAGATCAGCCATGACGTTATTGAAGGCAGAGTGGGTTCAAGGAGCCAAATAGCCTATATTTGCTGCTGAAATGTATTTTCTGGCAAATCGGTGTTGGTGAGTTGCTTCGTGAGAATTGGGCCAGTGAAATGGGAAGTGAGTCTCAGAAGTTAGAAGACAGATAGAGATCATTGCGGGAGATCAGGCAGAAACTAAAAAAAAATGGTTGTGTGTTCAGGAAATCTCTGAAATATGCTTCTTATCCACATCTATCAGAAAATGTAGGATTTCCAGTCAAATGAATCATAGAATCTCTACAGTGCAGATGCAGGCCATTTGGCCCATCGAGTCCATACCAACCCTCTGAAGAGCATCCCCCACACACCCAATAACCCTACATTTCCCATGACTAATTCTCCTAAGCCAGACATCTTTGGACTGTGGGAGGAAACCGGAGCACCCACAGGGAACCCATGTAGTCACAGTGAGAACGTACACACTCCATGCAGATAGATAATCGCCCGAGGTTGAAATCAAACCCGGATCCCTGGCACTGTGAGGCAGCAATACTAACCACTGAGCCACCATGCTATCCCAAATGCTTGATTTTAGTTGTAAACTGTCCAATTTCCGAATGAATACACGATACCACTAATTCTAACAATGGAATCTCTATCCTAACAATAGAAATTGTTGGAGAAATCCGGCAGGTCTGGCAGCAACTATGGAAAGAAAGCAGAATTAATGGATCTCCTCACAGATGCTTCCAGATCTGCTGCATTACTCCGATTTCTGTTTTAGTTTAAGATTTCCAACATTCACAGGTGTTTGTTTTATTGAAATGAAATCTCCATACTGCTTTGATTATCTACAGTTCTTTTATACCAATGCACCACCGGGTAGTCTTCCTTTTATCCAGTTGCTGCGTCCTTTATTTTCATTTTGAAAATCATTGTAACTTGTAATAGTTAACACCCAGTTATGGCCAGCTTCAGGCCAGACCCTCTGTGATGTCACTGTCAAATCATCGAAGCTGCATTTTGAACTTCAACTTCAGTCCATTTGTGTATCTGACTCTATGACAGTCCGTAAACCTTACTCTCTCAGGTCTGAGACCTTCCCTTGTTCTTGTGTGCAAATACTACTTTTTTCGCACTGTTTGAATTCTCACTTTTCTTATGTGTGCCAATCATCTAGATCCTGTACCTTCACTCTGGGTGTGATAATGTACTGTCTGTGTGTTAGAAGGATCGAGCTGCACATTTCCTCATGCCGAGGAAATACTACATTCTTTTTGGTTCCTACAAGAATTGACTGAGAAAGAAAGAGAAAAGAACATCTCCAGTAACATAAAATCAGGTGAGGTGAAATATCACCATACGTCCATTTCTCCACATGTGTGTCTGTGTGAGATAGTATTGGTATCTACCAGATTTGCTGCTTCACTGGTCTTGAATACTTGGTGCTTATCAAAATAAGTTTCTAAATTTGCAAGACTGCTATTTGAATTATTTCATGATGGTAATTTCCCTTAACTTTTCAAAATGTTTCTCTAACTTCAATTAAAGCTGAGTTTCCTGACATACCCAGTGCAGAAAGCTCTACTCATGCAGACTTTGTGAAAACCCTTTCTAGTTACAAACAAAGATGCAGTGGGGCCCAAGTAAGCACGATGAAGATTAACAACCGGATGGAAAGACTTCATTGGCAGTACAGACTGGTGTACTGCAAGTGTGTGTTTTGCACATGCATACTAATGGAGGTTTGGGGGTGTCAGTAAATGTCACCTTCAGTTCATAAGCTTTAGAGACAAGCTGATAAGCATTCACTGCTGCCACTTGGACAGTTTCATACACTGCAGACTGTTCTCCTGGGAAGCTGCTGTGTACCGTCATAGCTGCGCATGCCAAAATACTTTGTAACATGGGAGTCCAAATCACTTTTAGTCATTTCATCTGTGCAACTACCTTCTTAAATGAGGTAAAATATGTCTTGACTCTATCCTTGTTAATTTAGATATGAAGCATAGATTCTTGGGTAAATCAATTCCCTCAATGGAATCATAATCATCCTTCAGGCTATTACCTGTTTCTTCCTTCTCTATTCTCATTTTCCTTGATGAACTTATGTTCTCCAATTTCCTTATCTCTTTGGAGTTTGCTTTTTAAAATCCACCTCCTTTTGCATTTCTCCTTGCTTTTCTCTCTCCATTATTCCCTGTTCACTTTACCTTCTAATTTCATTACGCTCTATTTTTCATTTTCCACAATTTCAGGTCTTATATTTATATTTTTCGCTCTTTTTTCATTCGTAACTATATATCTGCCAATTCCAACTGTGATATCCTGCTTCAAAGTTTCCTTTCTTCCAATTGTAAATGTTGTAAAATGACTTGAAGTTTCTCATCGTCACAAGATCCTACTTTTACTTCTACCTTAAATTTATTTGCTAACTCTCTTAGTTTAGTTTACAAAGATTTTAGATTGATCAGTGAATTATCTTTCAATTCTGGAGAACTCTTAGCCACATCTAAATCATTATTAGGTTTTGTGCAATGAACATTCCTGCTACACTCTGCATCATGCCCTGGAACCATTCTGCAGCTGTTATTCGAACAAGAAAGACACAGATCCCTTTTAAAGCTAATGAACTCAAAAATCCCATCAAGAGCCCCCAGTGATCCTCCACTTGTTATGATCCCAGCTGAAGTCATTGTTGGACAAGCCAGGCAGAAACCTAATATTTTAACTTGTTGGTTTAACAATGTTGTCTCTCACTAAAACATAAGCATACAGTGCTGCAGATTTTGCTTTAATAATAAAATAGAAGCCAATTAGCAAAAGAGATGAATATAAAATAGAATAAAGCAAACCATTTACTTATAATACAAATTCAAAAGTTTATTTTTAAAAACCCAGTAAACATATAATCCCACAATTCCAAAAACTCAGTTATAAATTAAAAAGAAACAAAATAGCTTTTGTACATTACCCAATACAGCACTCATTGAAACATAGTAACGGAGAGCAGGAGTAGGCCATTCAGCCTTTGAGCCTGCCTTGCCATTCATTATGATCATGGCTGATCCTCATCTCAGTACACTATTCCTACTTTTGCCTTACAACTCTTTGATGCCTTTAAAATCTGAAAAAAATTATCCATCTGTTTCTTGAATATATTCAGACTTGGCTTCACAGCCTTCTGTGGGAGAAAATTCTACAAGTTCACTCCCCTTTCAATGAATAAGTGTTTTTCATTTCAGTCCTAAATAGCCTAGCCTGTATCCTAAGAGTTATGCAGTACTCACACCAGAGCCTCTGTGTCTGCACCTTTGTAGGTTTAACACACTTATGGCTTTAATGCTTGAACTGGAACCTCGCAGAGCTTCTCCCTGGAGCTATTATATACTCGAGCTTAAATATGCTCAGCTTTAAATAACCGCTTTAGGGTTGAGTTACAACAATTCTGGTGTGGGGCAAACTCCACCTCCTCATTCTAAGGTTATCTAGTTCACTATATCTCCTTCACTCTTTAGAGAACTGAACTGCACAGCCATCCTTTTCCAATAACCTCACAAGTTTGCTCAAAACTCAAAGTAATAGTGAAAGCTGAAGTCTCCTTCTCTGAGCTATGGGCATTTCGCTCAAGTGTTTAAAAGAAAGTTCAGGAAATCTCTACCAAACCTTGAGGCCCCATTATTTTCCTTATTGGGTTAGAAAATAATCTAAAAAGAACAAAAAATCCATTAGTGGTGCACGCAAAGATATTCAATTTATCGCCAGGCCTCAAAAACCTGTTTTAAAATAAATCACTGTGGCTACAGTAATACAAGATAATTATTAATTTCAGTTGCACAGGAAACACACTGCTTACTAACTCAAAATCCAAACAAAAATTGCAATAGATGGAATTTGAAGAGATCTGTCTAATCCAAGTTCCCCACTGAGAAGGTGATAGTTTCCCTGTTGTTGAACTGTTGCAGACAAGGTGGTGAAGGTACAACCATAATGCTTTCTGATAAGGATTTATAGAATTTTCATCAGCAACAATTCAGAAACAGCAATTTATGTCCAAATCAGAATGTGACTTGAAGGGGATTTGGAGATAATGTTTACACAGACCTGCTGCTCTTGGCTTTCCAACTTGTGGAGGTGACAGGTTCTGTCAAACATCACATTGAGGTGCAAATATAGAAATCCTTCTTTGCTAACTTCCCAACTTCTCTTGTGTAGGCCAAAACCTGGTGGTAGGTTCTATTTCCTGATGGACACTTATATAATTTGGTAAAATCTGGCAGCTTTCATAGTCTCTTTTTCACATGAAATAGGAGATTCATTCAGCTCAATTTCACAATCTTGCTTTGTATTTTTGTTTAAAAACAGAAGTTGCTGGAAAGGCTCAGCAGATCTGGCAGCATCTGTGAAGAAAAATCAAAGTTAACATTTCAGGTCTGGTGACCCTGAAGTTCAGAGGAAGGGTCACCGGACCCGAAACATTAACTCTGATTTATCCTCACAGATGCTGCCAGACTTGTTGACCTTTCCCAGCAACTTCTGTTTTTGTTCCTGATTTACAGCATCCACAGTTCTTCAGGTTTTTATTTTGTATTTTTATTGTTTCTCTCCCTCTCTCTCTCTCATTCCCTTTTTTCAATTCATTTCAGCAGTTATTAGATGGAGTACATGTACAAGTGGAAAACTCAAATATCACATCAGGGTCTGACAGTGATGCTTGATTCCGAGAAACAGAAAGCACCCCATTCACAGTGGGAAGAAACTGTAACACATGTGTATGTGGACGAGGCTACAGCCGATCATCTGGATTGTGAAAACACAAGCAGAGTCACATTGGGGAGAAACCATGTAAATGTGGGTACTGTGAGAAAGCATTCAATTATTCCTATGAGCTGGAATGTCATTGACGCAGTCGTCCAGGAGCGAGGTTGTTCTGTTGCAGCGAATGTGGTGAAGCATTTGTTTGTTCGTCCACCTTACTGATGGACCAGCAGGTTCACACGGGAGAGAGGCCATTTACCTTTTCTGTGTGTAGGAAGAGGTACATATTTTTATTTGCAAAATTGAGACAGTATCATTGCTGTGACTGGGATAAGAGCTTTAAATATCCATGTGGACTGAGGGAGCACCAACACATTCCCATTGGGTACTCCCCTTTCCAAAGTTCTTACTGTAGCAAGAAATTCAGGCAATCATCCAGCCTGTCGATACATCAGCGAATTCACACTGGGGAGAGACCTTTCACATGCTCTTGTGTGTGGGAAGGGATTCATTAATTCATCCAAGCTGCTAATACACCAGTATCTACACTGGGGAGAAATCTTTCAAATGCCGAGGTTGCAGGAACTATTAAAAGGAAATTGGATAAGTGCTCGAAAGAAAATACTTCCAGGCTGATGAGGAAGCAGCGGTGGAGAGGGTGAAGTTTGAAACTCAGTCATGTCACTGCAGACAGGTCGCCATGACAACACTGATCAAACATTCCGTTCCACATTGACATTCCAGCGACTCGTGTGAAACAAGGTAAAATCTTAAATAATGGGAAAGGTTATTATCTGAAATGTGCTGTCTGAGAGGATGGTGGAGGCAGATTCACTGGAGATTTACAAGAGGAAATTGTCACTCGGTGAATTTCTCAGTCAGGTAGTCATCCAAGTGTTACAGGAAGAAGCTGAAGGATTGATAATTGGTGATTTGAGACTCAGGAACCAGCACCAGCACCACCATCAGATGCCCCCCCACCCCCTCAATAATAAACCCTCCAGTGCAGACTGTTAACTAGTACCAATTTTCCTCTGCATCTTACAGTTGGGACATGGTCGAATGGAGGTTAGTGCTTGTTGAGCACTTCCCTGTAACTGCTGCAGTGCAATTTCTGTTCTGCAGCCTCTGAGCTGAATGGCCTGAAAAAGTTCCTGTTACCCTGCCCTTACTTGGCCTGTTTGGGCCCACGACCTTCTGAAAAATTGCTCAGTCGGGAAGTGTGAAAATATTGCCCACTTTAATTGAGGTTTGTGTCCTCCAGAAAGGAGACCGGGGGCGTGGTGTCATGGTGCAATGATAACGACCTCTCTCTCAATGTCAGCAAAACAAAAGAACTAATCATTGACTTCAGGAAGAAAGGAGGAGAACACGTTCCCATCTATGTCAACAGAGCGGAAATTGAGAGTTAAGTTTCTGGAATGACGTTAATAGACAAACTGGTCTGGACTTACCAGTTAGATGTGATGGTCAAGAAGGCACAACGACGCCTCTTCTTCTGCAGGCAGCTTAGGAAATTTACCATATCCATGAGGACCATCACCAACTTTTATAGATGCACCATAGAAAGCATACTGCCCGGGTTCAAAATGCCCTGGTACGGCAACTGCTCTGCCCAGGACTGTACAAAACTGTAGAAGGCTGTGTGCACAGGCCACACCGTCATGGAAGCCAACCTTCCATCCATGGACTCCATTTACACTTGCCTACACAGAAAGGCTACCAACATCATAAAAGACCCCTCCCACCGGTGTAATGCTCTCCCACAACCTCTTCCGTCAGGCAGAAGATACAGTAGCTTGAACACACGCACCAGCAGGTTCAAGAACAGCTTCTTCCCGGCCATTATTAGACTCATGAATGGACTATCTAACTTCAAATAATGTTAAAATTTTGATCCTGCTCTGCACATCTCCTGTGCGATGTGAGCTATGCACCTCACTCTGTCCCAGCATCCTATGACCTGTATATCCTTGCTTATACGATTTGCCTGTAGTGGTCACAAGACAAAGTTTTTCACCGTATACATGGCAGTAAATAAATAAAGTGAAATCTCGAGGTGTTCTCTGTGCTAGTCAGGGCTGTCCTCACAGTAGTCCTCCCTCCAGTCTGATTGCTCGGTTTCACCTCTGAGCCCTTCACCTACTGCTGTCTTGCTGCTGATCTTGACCTCAGGCATTTTCTTGCTGCTAACCACCATTTCTCAGGGTGTAGTCACTGTGTGCCTCAAAGTCTGAATATCATTTTCTGAGAGCTTGGGACAGACTGGACAGGACATAATATCATTTAAGACAAGCACCATTGTTTAGTATAACCCATGTGCAGAGGCATCTGATGGGCAGAATAGTCTCCTCCTGTGTTGCTATGACTTGTAATTTTTTAAAATGTATTTTTCTTTATTCTGGTATTTAACAAAATAAAACAGAGAAATCCTGGAAAGATGCTAGAAGTCCTTGCTCACCTGGTAGATGAAATGCCAATTGTATCATTGTGTCTGAGGTTAACATTCTTCTCCATCTATTTTAATGCAGACTTTGACCAACTTATTTCAAACAGGTCTATTTTAAAAGTTAGCATCAGTCATGGTTACATTGTAATGGCGACTGTCAATTTCAGACTAGAAATTTCAACCTGTTTATTTTTAGTCAGGAACAGATCACAGTTTGACACCAGTATCTGAACTGACATACGTTTCCAGCATTCAGTAATGTTCTTCCTGACTCGAAACAAAGTTATAAAGGGGCTTCTGTTCTGTGTCTAGAAGTTGGAAGCATTGAAAAGTACAGCTGGAAAACGTTTCCAACACACCTCACAGTTAACCCACGTGGGGACTTTGCCGTAAGAGCAGAGAGATGGGAAAGACCAATGTGCTATTTACCCCTCTCAGTGTGACCCTGAAGGAGTGTGTCCAGGCTAAGGTTCTGTTCCTACCAATGATCCCTCTCCAGATTATCCTTTGAGCTCCAGCAGGTGATGTTAAACACTGAGGTGGGAAAGAATATCAACAACAGTGTGTTTAAGTAAAACTGAATTATTAACCACGTATCTAGAATACCAAGTATTGTCAGTATGAGCAAAAGCAAAACCCAACGATCAGAACATTATTTACTCCAGGATGTAATTAACTGCAGAATCTAAACCCCTGCAGTCACTGGCGAACTCACAAGTGTCTCGGTTGGTGAGATGACTGAGTGACTATTGCCCCAAATACAAAGCGGGTGACCAGCTTCTCACCAGTGTCAATGGGTTTTTGAGGACAGCAAGCCCATTTTGCTTTTAAAACTTTGTTCACAGAATATTGAGAAGTTTTCTTATCAAAATGAGCAAGTTGCTGTATAATGAGGTAAATGACTGATTTGAATCTTTTGCCACACGCAGAACAGATGACGATTCTCTCCCCAGTGTGAATTTGCAGATGGACAGTGAATTCCCATGATCTTCTGCAGCCATTCCCACAGTGAGAGCATCTGAATGGTCTCTTGTCAATGTGAACACATTGGCAAGTCAGCTCCACAGAACACACACACACCACACCCTGGAATCAGATATTTAAAAGCTCTTTTGGCAATGCACACTTGGTATTAAACAGATTTCTGTTTAATTTGGGAATCAGCAGTTATGGGGACAAAGCAGAAGAGTGGAGTTGAATAGGTGACCGTTCTGAGGAAATGTTGGCTATGATTTCTCTTCGCGGGTGCTGCTAGACCTGCTGAGCATTTGCAGCAACTTTTGTTTTAGATACGAAAGTACCTAGGCACAACTTCTTCAGTTTCAATATTTTAGCTAATACAGAATTAAAATGTCCAGCATTACAGAACAGAATCCAGTACAGCAGACCACACTGGCACTTAGCTTCCAGTCCACAACGGGCCATGGTCCCATACTGCGCCGGAGACATGCCATGCCAGGAGACAGCTCTGCCAGGCTGGGACATTTGCCATGCCTTGCCGGGAGACCACTTTACCAGGCTGGGATGATGCCATGCCATACCAAGAGACCACTCTGTCAGGCCAGGAAGACGCCACCAGATGCCGCTGTGCCAGGCTGGGAGTCATTGCCAGAGGCTGGAAATAGTCGCTCGCCGGAGGCCGCCAGAGGCCATGAGTCGAAGGGTAAGAAAAGAAGTAAAAAGGAACTGGGAGGAAGTAAAACAGAAAAGGAAGAAGAGCAGACAGAGCAGACAAGCTCCGGCTTGAGCATCTTACTCTGCCGCCATCTTGCTCGCAAGAAAACAAAATGAAAACAATCCAAACCTATCTAGTCTCTCCCAAAAGCTCAATCCTCCATCCCAGGCAATGCCCTGGTGAACCTCCTCTGTACCCCCTCCAGTGCTATCACATCCTTCCTTTAGGGAGGTGACCAGAACCACACACAGTTTCAGGCATGATATGGGGAAATTAGTTTAGGGGTGGCAGTTTGAGGGTAAATTCAAATCTGACGTGTGGGAATCTTTTAAAGGCCACTTGATCAGAGTTCAGGACCAGCATGTTCCTGTGAAAATTGAAGGATAAGGATGGCTAGATTCAGGAACAGTGGATGGCAAGAGATAGTGAAAGGTTACTCAAAAAGAAAAAAGAAAGCATACATGAGGTTTGGGAAATCAAACAAGGGCCTTCAGCAGTATGAAGGAAACAGAAAAGAACCTAAATGATAAATTAGGAGGGCCAGAATGGCCATGAAATGCCTTTGGCAAGTGCCATTAAGGAGAATCATGTTCAATATGTATATTAGGAGCAAGATGGGAATTAGGGAAGTGGGTAGTCCTCTGAAGGACACAGCAGGGAATTTATGTGTGGAACCCGAGGAAGTGGATGAGGTCATTAATGAGTACACTGTGGAAAAGGACATGGATGATGGTAAGATTAGGGAGAGGTATGTTGACATTAAGGAGGTGGTGTTGGATGTCTTGGAAAACGTAAATAGATAAGTCCCGAGAGCCTGATGGGATCTATCCCAGGAAACTGAAGGAGGCAAAGGAGGAGATTTCCTAGGCCTTGACAGAGATCTTTATAGTCTCTTCAGCCACTGAATAGAATAGCCAATGAAGTACCTTTGTTTTAAGAAGGGCAACAGGGATAATCCAGGAAATTATAGGCTGGTGAGCCTTACATCGGTGGTTAAACTTTCCCCCTCTCACCTTAAAACTGTGCACCCTGGTATTTGACAATTCCACTGTGGGATGGAGCCTTCAACTATCCACCCTATCCATGCCTCTCATAATTTTATACACTTCTAACAGGTCGCCCTTCAGCCTCCACGCTCTCCAAAAACAATTCAAGTTTGTCCAACCTATTCTTATCGCTAATACACTTCAAGAGGCTGAATGGCCTCCTCCTGTTCTGACATAACCAGCTCGAAATGCTGACTGGCCTCTGCCTGCACCTATATACCGGGTTGAGAGGCTGAATGGCCTCTGCCTGTACTCTGTAATAGTCTGAAAAGGCTGAATGGCCTCTTCCTGTTCATGTATAACAGACTGAAAAGGTTGAATGATCTCCTCCTGTTCCTGTGTAACAGAATCGAGAGATTGAGTGGAGTCATCCTGTTCCAGTGCAACAGGCTCGAGAGTCTGAATGGCCTCTTCCTGTTCCTTTGTAACAGATGCGAGAGGCTGAATGGCCTCCCCCTGTTCCTTTGTAACAGATGGGAGAGGCTGAATGACATCCTCCTGTCCCTCTGTAACAGGCTCAAGACATTAAATGAAGCAGCACCCAATGGATTACGAGCAGCCTTAAACTGTATCTGATGAAGGCCCCTCCCTTCTCAGTTACAGAAATGCAAACAACACAGTGTACTCCAGGTGTCCTCTCAGTGAGACCTCGTACAGCTGCAGTGATGCTCCTCTATGTTTTGAATGATTCATTTTGCAAAATGAGCCAACATTCCAGATTTCCACCTCTTCAAGGGTAATAGGCTGGTGTGGACTGAATGGCTTCCTCTTATCCCTCTGTAACAGGCACATGGGAACAGAATTGCTCCCCTGTTCCTAAGCAGCCGTTCCAACGCTCTGAGTGATGTCTCAAGGTAATGAAAGGATTTGATAGCAGGGCACTTAACACTAAGATCAGCATTATACAAAGTCAATGGGCAGTGAATATTGTTCCCCTTGTTTATGGTCTCTAGAAATTTCCCCACCACTCATTTTATGTCACTGGCCTGTTATTTTATCTCTGTCTCCTTTTATAAACAGAGTAGAACATATAAAACACTGCAGTGCACTGGCACCACTCCCACATGCAAAGAATAAAGATTAAAAAGATTGAAAGGTTAATGGTCCATCCCTCAGCAAGCCTTGTCCATTCCATTCCAGACCAAGTAAATTGCAGAAAATACGGAGGCATGGAATTGAGGGTGATTTAGCGGTTTGGATCAGAAATTGGCTAGCTGTAAGAAGACAGAGGGTGGTGGTTGATGGGAAATGTTCATCCTGGAGTTCAGTTACTAGTGGTGTACCTCAATGATCTGTTTTGGGGCCACTGCTGTTTGTCATTTTTATAAATGACCTGGATGAGGGCGTAGAAGGATGGGCTAGTAAATTTGCGGATGACACCAAAGTCGGTGGAGTTGTGGATAGTGCGGAAGGATATTGCAGGTTAGAGAGGGACATAGATAAGCTGCAGAGCTGGGCTGAGAGGTGGCAAATGGATTCTAATGCGGAAAAGTGTGAGGTGATTCACTTTGGAAGGAGTAACAGGAATAGAGAGTAGTGGGCTAATGGTAAGATTCTTGGTAGTGTGGATGAGCAGAGAGATCTCGGTGTCCATGTGCATAGATCACTGAAATTTCCACCCAGGTTGATAGGGTTGTTAAGAAGGCGTACGGTGTGTTAGGTTTTTTTGGTAGAGGGATTGAGTTTCGGAGCCATGAGGTCATGTTGCAGCTGTACAAAACTGTGATGCGGCCGCACTCGGAGTATTGCGTACAGTTCTGGTCACCGCATTACAGGAAGGATGTGGAAGCATTGGAAAGGGTGCAGAGGAGATTTACCAGGATGTTGCCTGGTATGGAGGGAAGGTCTTATGAGGAAAGGCTGAGGGACTTGAGGCTGTTTTCGTTGGAGAGAAGAAGGTTAACAGATGACTTAGTAGAGACATACAAGATGATCAGAGGATTAGATAGGGTAGACAGTGGGAGCCTTTTTCCTCGGATGGTGATGGCTAGCACGAGGGGACATAGCTTTAAATTGAAGGGTGATAGATATAGGACAGATGTCAGAGGTAGGTTCTTTACTCAGAGAGTAGTAAGGGCGTGGAATGCCCTGCCTGCAAATGTAGTAGACTCGCCAACTTTAAGGGCATTTAAATGGTCATTGGATAAACATATGGATGATAATGGAATAGTGTAGGTTAGATAGGTTTCAGATTGGTTTCACAGGTCGGCGCAACATCGAGGGCCGAAGGGCCTGTAATGCGCTGTAATGTTCTATATTCTGTGTTCTAAATGTTCCCTTTTATTGTCATATGAAAAGTGATGTAAGGAAGGGGTTAACTGAAGCTGTTTGTTCAGTGACTGTGATTCATGTCAGTCTCCGTGGATTCTAATTTTCCCAGTGGAGGGTTTCCATCTTTTAAAGATAAATGGGCTCCGTTCAATATGTTATCCCATAGTATGAGCGGGAGGATCACCTACTTCACTAACAGCGATCAGCAGTTCCAGAGACGGGCAGGAGAGATCAGAATCTGATAACATTAGACTAGGATGTTACAACAATGGATCAGAATCTGAGAACATCAGACTGGAATGTTACAACAATGGACAAGAGTTTATCGAATTATATTTTGCATCTTTCTACATTTCATTGGATGCCATTACCAGCGCGGATCTATTATGCCCTTTTGATAATTCAATGTTCTTATTATCCTATCCTGGCTATCGTTGGTGTCCCTGGTAAGTCACATTATCCAGTTATTATTTCCTTAAACCATGTATGACTGTATTACTGTTTTGTTCATTTACTCTAAATGGTTGCTGCTGTTATTGTTCCTGCTGAGACGCTGAATCCAGATATTCACTCTATAGAACATTTCTAACTGCATCAGTGAACTTGTTCATTCATTCTGTCCATCTTTGCTTTTGGCTGTGTCTCTCATGGGTCTCGATGCTGAAATACTCAGTTTCAGCTGTGAACCACAATTCATTGTATCACTGCACTTGTTATTTAAATATTAGGAGCCTGGAGCTCACTGTCTTCTGCTCTGGTTACAAACCCCACTTCCTTCCTCTGGCTCCATCACATCCCTGAGGCTGAAACAGACGAGTCATTCCTCTGCACACTGATCTATATTGTTATTCGGTCTGGCAATGCACTTATTTTCATATTCTTAAGCACCTCATCACATCTGCCCATGAAACTTTCCTCCATCTCTCTCTGTCAATTCGGCCACCCCCTGCCAGTTGTTCATCTTTACACGGATTTCCTCCATGCATGTTCTCTCTCAAACAACGATTTTCACACCTGCCAACAGCTCCCCCCTCTCTCTCTCTCTCTCTCTCTCTGACTGGCTCTCTCTCTCTCTCTTTCTCTCTCTCTCTCTCTCACACACACACATACATACACACCCCTTGTCTTGCACTGGTACAATGGAGATACAGAGACATAAATTCATGGAAGCCCCATTTACTGTCGCTCACACCATGGGCTGCAAGTTTCCCTGTGCTAGGCAGTTATCTGGTGCAAGTATTGTCCCCATATACTGGCAAAGGTTTGCAATTATCCCCATCCTGGGTAGATAGTGTACTGCTCAGTAAACTGGACAAACAAAGCCTGCACAGCTCTCCATACTGGGCTGTCATCTTGTCCCAGTTTATGATATCTGAGCTGGGTCTGTGTGAGGCAGATTCAGAATTTGATGTAACAAACAATTACAGCTGATCTGGCAATGCCTTTATTTGGCATTCTCATTCTTGTGATCTCGACAGTCCAAGGTCTCATTTCTCCAGTTAGTTCCACTCCTTGTCTTTTTCCTTTCATATTTCCACAGTATGCTCACAGTTAATTCATTGTCTGTTTCTGTGTTTAATGTGAATCTTTCTGTCCCTCTGTATCTTTCCCTGGCCTTGGTTTTTGACTCCCTAGAGTATCAAGTGCTGGCTTTGTGAAGCTAAGAAACAATGAAATAGTGTGTGTTGGCTGTTTTCACTTCCTGGAATGTCCCATGTGGTGTTTCATGTTTAACAGGGGTCTCTGCAGCTTTGAGACACGTCTTTGAAACTTGGTCTCTGCGTGTCGGCTGAACGTCTGTGTTTGTCCCTCTCAGCTGATTGTGTGGTCAGTAACATGTGGAACTCCTTTGGCTATTATTCAAAAAGACCACGCATCTAACTTGTAGCTGAGCGGCTTCTGACTGACTCCTATCATGGAAAAGTGAGTGTAAATGCTGGGAATGGTTTGCCAGAGGTTATGCTGTGAGCTGCCTCAGACATTCAGGGAGACTTGAGGATTTGGTGAACCAACTCTGGAAGGAAAATTGGGCTGTAGTTACAGCATCTGTGTCTGCAACATGAATAACAAATAGAGCACAGGCTGTAGATAGGGGAATCTCAGAAACCACAGGGTGAGTGAGTATGGGGAAAGGGGTCTGCATGATAGCTTCCAAATTTACTTTTTTCTCATGAGCGGAGTGTGAAGAGTCTCTGCTTGAACAAGGAGCTGGTCACATGGGTGTCACCTCCTTCAGCATACCTGCAGCTTCACACCAGGTTAAGGACGGTGCTGCCAGTGGTTGTTAAGCTTCTGTGATACGGAATTTACCAGGGATCGGTGGGTGATATATCCCATCATCTGCCAGTATGTTGACATCATTGTCACCATTCAGTTGCAGGGGGCATATATGTGGATGAGGTGAATACAATGGTTTCTCCCTCAGCAGGGAGCTACCAGGTGTATCATTGTTTTCCCAGTAAAGCAGCATTGCCAATGGTGTACATGGATCTGAGATGTCCCCATGTCAATGTGGAGAAGTAGAGGAACTGGAGGACCTCTCATTCCATTATTGTTGCAATGTGACCATGCACAGTACATCATGGTGGTGAATGCCCCATGTCCTGGCAGCAGGCACAGTCTCTTCGTTCAGAAGCATTCATCTTCGGGTGTCCATTTAGAAAGGAAGGATAGCCTTTGGCTAAAGGTCAGCCCCATGATATACAGTCTGAAAAATCACACCCCCTCCCCCTCATTACTTCCCAACAACAACCAACAACATTAAAATATCTCTTGTGTATGGACAGCCATGGAGCCACTGGGAACATCAGAGACCAAACCGTCAGGGAGATGTGGCAACCCTTCCAATGTCTGAACGGGTAAGTGTGCACCCTCCAGTACACATTGTACCACAAAGAACTGTAATCTTTCTTCATTTCACAGCCTTCCATTCTTCCTGAGAAACAATTGACAGGTTCACATTTAATCACGGTATGGTCCACCTGCCAAATTATTACCATTGACGTGACCTGTTTATATCCATTTGCTGACTCCATCTTCTCTTGATAATTTAATTTCCTGTTTATCTTAGTGTCATCACCAAACTTAGTTATAATACTTTTGTTCCATTCTTCCAAATCACTGATACAGATTGTAAATAATTGAGGACCCAGCACTGGTTACAGTCAGTCAAACTGGTCAAGACTGATTAATCCCAAGTGTCTTCTTCCTGTTTGATAACCAGTCCTCCCACATTCCTGTGGAGCACATTCGAAGGGCTGAATAAGAACAAGGAGCATCAGCCGGCAATTCAACCCCTCAAGCCTACTTCGATATTTAATATGATCATGACTGATGTCATCTCGGCCTCAGTTCCACTTTCCTGCCAGCTCTCCATAACCCTTCATTTACTCAACATCCTAGCATCTGCTGCACTGTGGGATAGAGAATTACACAGATTCACAACCTTTGAGAGAAGTCAGTTCGCCTCACACTTGTTTTAAATCTGCTCTGCCTTATACTAAAGCTATGATCTCTTGTTCTAGGTTGGCCCACATGAGGAAATACCCTCTCCACATTTATATTGACAATGACCTTTACCATCTTACAGATCTCAATGAAAACCCCTCTCGTTCTTCTAAACTCTAGGGACCATAGGCCTGAACTGCTGTATCTCTTTTCATAAGACAAACTCATCTCTCGAATGTAGTGAACCTCTGCTAAACTGCCTCCAATGCAACTCCACCCCTCCTCCAGTCAGGGCAACAAGACTGTTCACAGTATACCGATTGAGTCTCATTTATACCTTGCATTGTTGCAGCAACACCTCCCTATTATTATACTCTATTCTTTTTGAAACAAATCTGAAATTGCACTTGCCTTTCTCATTACCTGCTGTACCTGCATGCAAGCTTTCTGTGATATGAACGAGGACACCACATCTCCCTGACGGTTTGGTCTCTGATGTTCCCAGTGGCTCCATGGCTGTCCATACACAAGAGATATTTTAATGTTGTTGGTTGTTGTTGGGAAGTAATGAGGGGGAGGGGGTGTGATTTTTCAGACTGTATATCATGGGGCTGACCTTTAGCCAAAGGCTATCCTTCCTTTCTAAATGGACACCCGAAGATGAATGCTTGTAGTTTCTCTCCATTTAAACAATAATTTGTCTTCCTATTCCGGTCAAAAATGACTAACCCCATACTTATCCCCGTTAAATTTCATCTGCCAAATGCTGGCCCATTCACCAAACCTGTTCATATCCATTTGTAAATTTTATATATCCTCATTGCAAATTATTGTTTCCACTATTTTAGTGTCATCTGAAAATTTGGCTATGGTATTTTCTATTTCCTCATCCAAGTAATACAATAGAGTGCAAATGACTGGGTCCTGGAGACTGAATTACATGGCACTCCAAAAGTCACCAACCAGGAAACTGCCCATCTATTCTGTTTCTCTGCATTTTGTTGGTTTGCCAATCCTCTATCCAAGATAATAAATTACTCCTAACCCCATGTGCTCTGATCTTGCGAATTAATCTTTTGTGCGGCTTCTTATTCAATCTATTCTGAAAGTCCAGATAAATTATATCTCCATGACCTCCGTTATCCATCTTGCTCAGCACATCTTTTAAGATCTTGAGCAAATAATTCAAACACGAATTATTCCTCATATAACCACGCTGAGCTAATGGATTGTGGATTATGTTTGCAAATCTCATGTCAGTAATTCCTTGATAATGCATTCTAACAATTTGCCTTCAATCCCATTATTTTGCTCACTACTTTTCTTCCCTTGTGAAGATGATTATTCTAAGTTCTTTAACCTCTGCATTTATTTTCAAATTCACGTGTAATGGTAACAAGGCTTCAAAGGACTGTTCCAATTGCTGTGTGGTCTGATTTTCTTCCTGGTTTACAAATTCGACGGGCTGAATGTCCTGCTGGTGTTTCTACGTTACAGAGTCAATGGCCTGAGTGTCCTGCTCCTGTTCCTCAGTAAGAGGATCAAGGAATGCTTGTACTCCTCCTTTTAATGTGTAAAAGAATTGAGGGCTTATGAAACCGTTCAGTTGCTATGCAACAGTTTGAGGGGCTGAAGGATCTCCTCGTATACCACCATAACAAGATTGAGATATTGAACAGTCTCCTTCTACATCTTCTCCTGTTCCCATACAACAGACAAGTGGGTGAATTAATTCCTCCTTTTCATAAAAAAAACCTCTCAAATAGTTTTGTAACCTTTGCAATTCCTGTGCAACAGGTTCAATGGCTGAATGGCCTCCTTTTATTCCAGTGTATCAATCTCCAGTCACTTTGTGGACTCTTACAGTTCCTGCGTTGCAGACTTGAGGTGGTTGAATGGACAGATTCTGGTGCTGTGTAACAGGATACTGATGCTGCATGTTCTACTCTTGGTCCAGTGTAATAGGCACGAAGGACTGGTAGCCCTCTTCCTGAAACTATATCAGGGTCCAGGGGATGAATAGACTCACTCTGTTCTAGTGTAACACGGTCTAAGTATACTCCTGTTAATCCTGTGTAATGAGCTGGAGAAGTGGAATGGATTCCTCCATTATCTATGTAATTGGCTTCTGTTAAGCACTATGCTATAGATCAGGTGATTTTGGAATTGGCGCTGTGTGATCAGAAGAGCAAATTGAAAACCTTGCTGTAAAGGAGCTTTTGGGAGTAATGACCATAATGTATTGCATTTTATACGATGTCAGAACATGAAAGGTTTTGGTTTTATTTTAGAAATTATAGTTTTAAACCTGAGTCGTGCAAGCCTTGAAAGTAATTGGGGCAAGTTGGCTTCAGTAAATTGGAAAAGCACATGAAAGATATTTAATGGAAATGTTATAAAGGGGGAGGTCAACCCCTCTGATAATTTAAATCGAAACACAAGTTCCCAGTCTGTTATGGCAGGAGTAGAGGTCCCCTTCGAATAATTAAACCTGAAATACCAAGAGAAGCTCACCTCACTTCGCCTATCTGTTAAACTGTTACAGAGAAGTGGAGGTTAAATGAAAGAAAATTCCTGATATTCACTTTATAAATAACACATAACAATTTATTTATTTAACCTTATCAATGAATAAATTAACAGAATTAATAACAAACTGAACAATTCCCCTCTAAGTCCTAACTATTCCCTAACTGAACTAAATTCTCCTGGAATGATATTCAAACAATCACAAGTCCCACTTATATAAACCTAGTTCATAAGACAACGCTAATTAAAACTTAATGTGTCCAAGTTCACACAGACTGTGTCTTCTGGAGCACTTTGCCTTCTCCAGCCTTTCTTCTGTCAATCTCAAGCCACAAAGGTTTTTCTTCCACTGATTATGCTGTCAGGGATGTTTTCTCTGTAAGGACTCTTAACTGGAAATGCTGTGGCACCATTGATTAATTAGATGGTGCTTTCTCTGAGAGCTAAAAGTGTTGTTTCTTGGCTCTCCCCGATTTTCCAAATGCCCTCATCTTTATACCCTTGATGACTTGTCCATTTCTTACACTCGGATTGTTCCCAAGTTGCAACACCATCAGATTCTTTTCTAGGATCTGGTTTAAATTAACTGGCTAAATTCAAACTATGTGCCAAAACATCAAAACAAGGCTGCTGTTTGGCGTTACAACTGTAAGGTCTTTTGACACATTTGTTTCAATTTTGGGGCTGTCTGCACAATGCTTGCAAACTTTCAAGCACAGACAAAGCACAATCTCTTACAGGGACCACGCACTGTTTTTCAATTTATGAGCATTCTACACCACTTAGTAACAAGAAGATAGGCAATGTCTGTCATTTATAGCAACATTGTAAGGTGTACAATATACATATATCTCCCGAGGTGCAAACAACAAAAGTGAAAGGTAATTCAATGATGGTTAACAAAAGAAGCTAAAGAATGCGGAAGTTCAAAGGAAACGGCTTATAAAAAATGCTACATAAACCATGTATTCAGAGAAATTTAGCATGCAGCAAAGGAGGACCAAGAAATCAATAAGGAAATCAAAAAGAGAACAACAAAGTAAAGTAACAAGAAACATAAAGACTTCCGAAAAGTTTCCATCCACATTTGAAAGGAACATAAAAGCAAGGTCAAATGTAGAACAGTGAATGTACAGACAGGATAATTTATTGTAGATTTCAAAATAATGACAGGGAAACTAAACATTTACTTTGTGTCTGTCTTCATGTCGTAAGATCCTGAAATTCCCCCAGAAATACCAAATGACCATGGGACTGCTGAAAATAAAGATTGACATTATTTATATCAGTAACGAGACAATATTTAAAAGATAGCTAGATTGAGCATTGATAAGCCTGACAAACCAGACGTACTTCAGAACAGAATTTCGGATGAAGCAGCAATAAACATATTGATTTCAATGGTGACTACTGTGTTGTTTTCGTATACATTCTGCAATGGCAGGAAGCCAATTTGGGTAACTGGAAGGTTATAAATGCAATTCGAACACTTAAAAAAGACGAGGGAGAGTGACGAATGGCAGATCATTTAACTTGTCGTCCACAGTAGGGAATCAGTTGGAATCTATTATAAAGAATGTGATAAAAACCAAAAGAACTGCGGATGCTGTAAATCAGGAACAAAAACAAAGTTGCTGGAAAAGCTCAGCAGGTCTGGCAACAGCTGGGAAGGAGAAAACAGAGTTAACGTTTCGGGTCCGGTGACCCTTCCTCAGAACTGAGAGAAGTGGGAATGTGCAGTGTGGGGGAAAATGCTGACAGTGGTACAGAATGAAACTTCAGAAGACCAGAATACTCAGGAATACAATGGAAAATGATATGATAATGTGCAGAAAATTTAAAAATACTAACAGTGATAAGAATAAAATTGCTATAGTCCCAGAGGACGATGCTACTTTTTCTCATTAGAGAGAGACACTCGTGGTGGTTTAATTGAGAACAAAAACAAAGTTGCTGGAAAAGCTCAGCAGGTCTGGCAGCACCTGTAAAGGAGAAAACAGAGTGAACGTTTCGAGACTCAATATTGAGTCCAGACGGCTGTAGGGTGCCCAACACCTCATTTTCCGCTCGGGGACCCTACAGCTCTCCGGACATAATATTGAGTTCAATAATTTGAGGGCCCAAACTCTCCCATGTCCCAGCCCCTGATCCCACACACCAGGCCTTGTTACCACATAGCCTGCCACTACACACCCTCTTTGTTAGTCACTAACAGTCCCTACTAACAACTATTCATCTTCCCAGACTGATCGTTAGCAACTCCTTTGTCCAACTGTCTTTCTCTCTCCTTGGGCTCTATCCTATCGTTTACTCCCTACCCCACCCACATCCTTATTTTCTGCATATAAACTGATGTTTTTCCAGCCACCATCAGTTCTGAGGAAGGGTCACCGAACCCGAAACATTAACTCTGTTTTCTCCTTCACAGATGCTGCCAGACCTGCTGGGCTTTTACAGCAACTTTGTTTTTGTTCCTGATTTACAGCATCCACAGTTCTTTTGGTTTTTATTTAGTGGTTTAATTGAGGGTCACTACACCTCAGGCGAGGTTGAGGTTGAGAAAATTGGCCCTTCATGGTCACCTCTGTCAGTGTGGGACCTGAACCTGCGCTATTGACCTCTCTCTGCATCAGAAAGCAGCCGTAAAGCCTAATGAGTGGGAGAATATGATGTTCCTATCGACAGAAATAGCCAAAGACAAAGGACAATAGAACTTCGATAACAAAGAAGAAGCTACAAGTCAGCCAATGTTCAAATAATGGCTGAGGACAATAGAAAGTTCTCTGCTTGAAATTGTATTTTTATAATGAGACAGCTGTTTAGATGTTGTCTTTGGCTAAATACAGTAAGATGAGACAAGCAAAGTAAGCAGAATTAGTAATTATGATTGGATAGTAACAACCATAAAATAAGTGCATATTTTTGACTTGTCTCTGTAAAAGTATAAAGTTGATGCAATATATTAGTTAGAGGGTCCGGCCTCATGGGAAATGGCTCCCAAACACATGCTTGAAGAAATTCGGTGTAAAAAGCATCTTACTGTTATCTGGTCAGTGACAGGAACCCAGGGGGCTCAGGCACATGGAGCTCAGGATACCATCAGGTCAGCCACAGATCTATTTAATAGTGGAGCAGTATTGACGGTCTGAATAGCCTCATGATGGACTTTAATCGTATGTGTTTAAAAAAAAGTACAACTCTGCTCCTTCGCCCTATGTGTAGCACACTGCGGGCCTGACATTTTCCTGACCTGGGGAATTGTTTGGCGCATTATCTGGATCATTCTATAATCAACATCACCCAGAAAATTCCAGAAGTGGTATTCTCCAGAACACTCTGTTATCGGCATTCTCTGGAATGGTCTGCAACCGTGTAGGGGTGTTGCATAAGTGAGCGAGAGACTGCGAGAGGGAGGGAAGGTGCTGCATGCAATAGTGAGAGTGGTGGAGCATGATCCTTGTTTGGAAGTACGTGCGAGAACAGATACTCAATGAGTGTGAGGGAGCAGAGAGAATATGGTGACAGTAATGCTGGCAGAGCGGGGAATATCATTGATGCTTCTCCTGTATTACTGGACATTACTACAGTCCGCAGATACTGCACTGACATGGGTAACGAGCTCAGACCATTGTCAGTTGGTCTGGTGGTGTCGCCTCCTCTGGGACGAGAATGGCCCTCCTCTGTAGTAGCCCATCTACGAGGACTTCTGTATCTCTGTTGACAAATCGTGGTGCAATTTCTCCTTACCTGTCTTGCTCGCGGTAAACTATGCCGGGCAACTACAAACTGAGAAATCTCAATTATTTGCCCATGGGCTTTTTAAAGATGGCACCACTGCCAGGATCACAGAATATCCAGGGGTGTCCGGGTGATGATGTGTACCTCCAGCCATGGTGGGTGGTAGAGTCGAGCTGGCATTGAATGAGAGGGACGGCATGGGGTGAGGCAGTTACTTAATGAAGTGAGTTCGACAACACCAGAAAACTCGTGCAGACAATCCTTTGTCAAACTCAATGAAAATGACAATGAGACAAATTATTGTTAGATTCAGCCTAATGAATCTAAGATCTGCAAGCCCCACTCCCGGTTACAAAGCTGCAGAGCAAATGCTCATCCAAAACTCTCCATCATCTGAAATCACATGGAAATTCTATTTGCCCATTATTCGTGGAAATATTGGCCCATGTTGCAAGGTTCTGTCGAAATGTCTTCATTTCAGCATTCTGAAACCTGTGAACATATTCTTCCGTGACATTGTGTCTCAATCTTCTCCCCTTGGTCTATTTCCCAAACCTTGGTATTTAAACTGCTTTTAAATTGGTATTTAAACATCTCTCTCTGGCAGTGATTTTCACATCCACAGCACCCCTCGTCATGGCACAATGGAGATATGGAGCTATAAATGGATGGGGACTGTACATCCTGTCACTTCCAGCATGGGCTGCAAGTTTGACAACACTGATCTAACACAGTGTTACCGAGCAATGCACTGGGGTGGTGTGCATAGCTTTACATGCTGGGAGGATAACTGCTCCCGGTTTACAGATTAATTCATTGGTGTTCTCTTCACAGTTCCCCATGCTGGACAGATATCTAGTCAGGGCTTATAGACCAATGCGCTGGTGTGGTCTGCACAGCTCCCCATGCTGGACAGATGCCAATTCCGGGTTTATAGATCAGTGCACTGCTGTGTTCTGCACAGTGTCACACGATGGACAGATTGGTGGACTGTTTTCAGCAGTACACTAGTCTGGTCTGCACAGTGCTCCATGCTGAACAGCTATCTCATCTGGGTTTATGGTGATGGCCTAGTGGTATTCTTGCTAGGCTATTCATCCCAAGACCAGATAGGAACTTGCCACGGAAGATTGTGAAATTTGAATTCAATAAAATATCAAATTAAAAGACGTATGATGACCATGAAAACATTTTTGATTGTTAGAAAAAACCTGTCTGGTTCACTGATGTCCCTTAGGGAAGGAAACTGCCATCCTTACCTGGTCTGGCCTACATGTGACTCCAGACCCACAGCAATTTGGCTCTTAACTACCATCTGGGCAGTTAGGAATGGCTAATGAATGCTTGCCCCGTCAGTGATGCCCACATCCTGTGAGTAAATTTAAAAAAAGGTATTTGGGCTGGTTCTGTGAGGTGAATGGAGAATGTGATATAACTAACCATTTGAGCTGATCTCGCAATGCCTTTATTTTATGTTCTCATTCGTGTGATTGGACCTTCCAAACTCTAACTCGGTTAATGTTGGAGTGTGACCATGCAGAGTACATCACGTCAGTGAATACTCACTGTCCTGGCAGTAGCCACAGCCTCTTCATTCAGAAGCACTGATCCATTCCCGTTGTCTTTGGCTTTTCACAAAAAAAGAAAGGATAGTGTCTCGGATGAAGACTGCCTCCCTGATACACGACACAAAACACCATCCCCTCACCACTTCCCACCGTCAACAAACCACATCAAAATATCGTGTGTACTGAGAGCATTGGAGCCGCTGGGAACATCAAGGAGTAGACCATCAAGGAGATGGAGCAACTTTTCGGATACCTGAACACGTCAGAGTGAACCCTCCAGTATACACTGTACCACTAAGCCCTGTAATCTCTCTCCATTTATGTAATATACAGCCATTTATTCTTTCAGAAAATTCCGTTTCACAGTTACCAACATTATATTCCATTATCCAATTTGTCTGTTGCATATCCATTTACAGATTCTCTACCTCCTCTTGATCACTTAGTTTCCTCTCCATCTTAGCATTATCAAGAAATAGAGTTAGAATACATTTGTTGCATTTATCTAAAAAGTTGATACAGGTTCCAAATAGTTGAGGAGCCAGCACTGGTCACTGTGCCACTGCAGTCGTTACTTTCTGTTAAACCAATTTATCCCAGTGGATGGTATCTTCACTGTGAGGAAGAGACTTTGCCTCCAACAGATCTGTATGCTGGGCGCTCCGCAAGGTATTGTTAAGGACATATACATCTGTGATAAATAGTTTGCTGAGAATGTTTCCCTGTTGTTGGTTCACTCATCATTTCCCACAGTCTGGCTGCTGTGTATTTTAGGCCTTGCTTTGCTCAATCCGTGGCAGGCCTGTGGAGACACTCTTAGTGATGGACGTTGAAGTGCCACACCCAGAGTATGTCCTGTGTCCTTTTCACCCTCAGTACTTCCTTCGATTTGTTTTCAGCATTAAGGAGAACTGGTTTCTCACCAAGGGCTGGTGTGGAGGGCAGTGGGTGTCTATCATGAGACAATTTCCTTAACCATCTTTGACTTGTTACCATGAGATTTCTCAGGTTCAGGAATCAATGTTGGGGAGTTCTAGGATAACTCATTTCCTGACTGTATACCATAGTGCCACCAACATGTGTGTGCCTGCCCAGCTGGTGGGATTGGATACACCCCGGGATGGTTCTGGTGTTTTATGAAATATTACCCATCAGGTCTGATTCTGTGGGTATGATAATGTCAGACTGTTTCCTGACTGGTCGAAATGAGGAATAAATGCAACAATGGAGCAGGGAATAATGACATAAAAAGCTGAAAGGCACTCTATCTGAATGTGTGTTGTATTCTTAAAGAAAGATTGAAGAATTCACTGCATACATTGAGGTAAATTGATATGATTTAATGGCATTAGAAACACATGCCAAAAGGGTGACCGCTATTGGGAACTGAACATCCAGGGCATTTTATAGCTGCGGGTGTTATACAAAAATGAAAAGGATGTGGGGGAGATCTCCGAATAAGGAATGACACCTGTATGATCGTAAATGAGGTTGTTACATCAAATGACCAAGATATTAGTTTAATCTTATTATTTTTGTTCTGCCAGTTGAGTTAGGTTCAGAGAAGAGACTTCCACTGTGAGGCTGAGCAGATCTCACCAAACTCAGCATATTAATTAGCATTCGAGCCATCGCAGTGAGAATCACATTGGGTTGCTGCCACTTCCTATGGCACTATTTCCAGAACAATTCCCCACTTACTGGAGCTCTGGAATTAATCAGTATCCCCGGCACCAGTGCTAATTTTGAAAGCCCATAGTGCATCACAACAAGTGTTATCAGTCTGGATCGACCCTGCATGGTCCCTGATATTGAGACTGAACGTGGCAGGCAGGAGGAAATTGGTGTTCCCCCCAAACGTGCGTTGTGGGCATGGACATGGATCTCCTTCTGAGTGGGGAGGTGCACATGCATGACTTCCTCTTCCCCCAGAACCAGGAGAGGAGATCATTGCACCGGACCATTGTTGCCAGCTCTGAAGTTCCCATCCAGGTTACAGCAGTCTCAGCCATATGGAGGAGTGCACAGCATTATTGGAAGATCATTGTTCTTCTCCAATCTGCCATCGTAAGAGGAGACCCAGTGAGAATCTTGTCATTCCCTTTGAGAAGAATGAACAAGAGGCAACGAGACGATTTTAACATCAAGCAAGGCCTCTCGAAATATGTCGCCGAATCTACAATCTCACCACCACCTACGCCGCTGAGATTAAACAGAAAGAGTTTGGCTGGAGCTCGGAAACAGCAAGGAGAAAAATATACTGGTGGCAGTTGTATACTCCGCACTTGGAGTATTGCGTACAGTTCTGGTCACCGCATTACAGGAAGGATGTGGAAGCATTGGAAAGGGTGCAGAGGAGATTTACCAGGATGTTGCCTGGTATGGAGGGAAGGTCTTATGAGGAAAGGCTGAGGGTGTTGAGGCTGTTTTCGTTGGAGAGAAGAAGGTTAAGAGGTGACTTGATAGAGACATACAAGATGATCAGAGGATTAGATAGGGTGGACAGTGGGAGCCTTTTTCCTCGGATGGTGATGGCTAGCACGAGGGGACATAGCTTTAAATTGAGGGGTGATAGATTTAGGACAGATGTCAGAGGTAGGTTCTTTACTCAGAGAGTAGTAAGGGCGTGGAATGCCCTGCCTGCAAAAATAGTAGACTCGCCAAATTTAAGGGCATTTAAATGGTCATTGGATAAACATATGGATGATAATGGAATAGTTTAGGTTAGATGGGCTTCAGATTGGTTTCACAGGTCGGCGCAACATCGAGGGCCGAAGGGCCTGTACTGCGCTGTAATGTTCTATGTTCTATGTTCTATATCGAAGTCAAATTTTGTGATGGACAGAAGGGCCTTTGTGATGTAGATTTTTATGACTCTATCACATTCTATACCGAACATTTTCCGGAACATTCTATAATTGACATTATTTGTGAAAGGCCGGAGGTCAGTCAATTGAACAAAAGACAAGATCCTGAGGGAAAAGATCCCATGCCAGGGAGAAGGAGAGACTGTTTTGGAGTCCCCTCAGGCAGTTAAAGGGGTGATTACATTTTCCCTGAGTTTACATTTGCACATGATGGAGGATCTGCCACAATTTAGACTAAAGGACAGAAATTTCCAACCTCCGTTTGTCTTCAAGGAACTGGGAGAGAATCCTTTAGGATAGCAAAGTCTTCACCCTCCGTAATAGGAACTGTAAAGAAGTGACCTGTGTCGACTCTTGAGTGATCGAGTGTGCGGCAATGTTCTAGAAACCATCTGTTCTTATGGATGTGTTTCGGTTTGTTTGGGGAAGGAGTGTTTCTTGTGTTTTATACCACATTTTTGTAAATAATTCAGACTTTACCAGTTGTTATTTCAGCTCCAATTCATACAATAAATTTCTAAGCACAGTGCCACCTTTGAAAATATCACTGGGTCCTCAATAAAACTGGTAACTTTGCCTCCAGCCTGATGTATAATTTATTTGTTTTCCTTCCTCACAGTTAACGTAGTGACGATCTACGTCCTGCTTTATAAAGATTGCGGATTGTCTCCATGTGTCAGTTGTTACCTGGTAGCCATGGCAGTCACAGATCTACTGGTCATTATTCTCGACTTGATATTGAGACACATTCCAATTATGAACAGTTTTATTTTCTGATGTCAATCCCCGTGTGTAATATCCACGCCGTCCTGCTTTATGCAGCCACCGACTGTTCTGTCTGGTTCACCGTCACTTTCACCTTTGATCGATTTGTTGCCATTTGTTGCCAAAAGCTGAAAAGTAAATATTGCAGTGAGAAAACGGCGGCTGTGGTTCTGGGAACAGTGACTGTGCTGAGCTGTTTAAAGAACACTTTCTGGTATTTTATGCTCACAGGTTGGTACGACCTGGGGAACGCCCGCTGGTTTTGTTCTGTCACAATCGATGTTGCTTTCTCTCGTGTCTGGGTCACAATCAAATTCCTTCACCACATTTTAACCCCAGCTTTACCATTTCTCCTGATTCTACTGCTCAATGTTGTTACCGTCAGACACATTTTACTGATGAGCAGAGCCCGCAGGAGACTCCGGACTCACACCAATGGGGATGCTCAGAGAGACAGAGAAATACAAAATCGAAAAAAATCCATCACTTTACTGTTTGTGATCTCGGCCAATTTCATTCTTTTATGGTCAACAAAAACGGTTTATTCTATATGGAGACGGATGAATAATATTGGGTATTACTCTGTGTCTCTAGATCCCTTTGTGCAGGAATTGGGCTTTATGTTGCAGCTCCTCAGTTGCTGTACAAACACCGCAATTTATGCTGTGACCCAGACTAAGTTCAGGGAGCAGCTGAAGAATGTGCTGAAATATCCCTTTTCTCAATTAGTCAAATTACCTAATTAATCAATCCATCCAGGATCTTCTCATTCCAATTCGATATTTCAGCAATGAAGCAGCCTAATGCGATGGTAACCGAGCGAGCGTAGTCCTGGTTCATCCACCCATATCACACAAGTTATAGGGGCACACTTCAAAATTTCACTCAACTCGGGGTGTAGCAAGAAAAGTCACCATTTCACTTACTGTAACTATACCTTCACTTTGCAAATAATAAAAATGTTCATTAAAAATGCCAAATAGCAGAGCCAACTATATTTTATTTGTCTTTTTGTTGAAGAAGGTGAACTATAGAGCTCCAAGACCTGATCGTCAAGGAAGGGAAGGTGATTGAGGCCGAGCTCAGGAGTTAGGATTAAGTCACTCTGTATTTCCCTTCACCTCTGGTGTCACCCAATCTGACTCGGCTTCAGCAGAATTAATCTCTGTCCCTTGTTCCTTCTTCCTCCATATCTCCCTCTCACTCTCGCACTGCCCTGCTGTCCCTCTCCTCCACCAACTTTTTTCACTCTTTTTCACTGTCCCTTGCTGCCCAATTCTCCTTCAGTCTCTCTCCCTCTTGCATACTGCCGACACCTCAATATCTTTCTCTTCCAGTCTCTTCACATTCCGCATACCTTGCTTCTCTCACTTCGCTCAACTTCTGTTGCTTGGGGAATAGAGTGCAGATGGGTTCACATCTGTTTTTGGAGAACAGAATGGGAATGGGTTCACAGGATGTTGCTACGAGAACAGAATGGAGAGAGGTTCACAGGCCATTGCAAAAGAACAGCTGGAGGAAGGGTTCACAGGACATTGCTAGGGGAAGTTATTGGACATGTGGTCAGATGTCTTTGTAGGGGAACAATATGGGGATAGATTCTAAACGACATTGCGAGGAGAACAGAATAGGGATGGGCTCACAGACCGTTGCTATGGGCACAGAGTGGGGTGATTTCACAGTTGTTGCTGGGGGAAGAGAGGAAGGATTGGTAAACAAGCTGATGCTAGGGAAAAAGAGTAAGGATGGAGTCACAGGTCGTTGTGAGGGTAACAGAATGGGGATGTGTTCATAGGTTGTGGCTACGGGAACAAGATCAGGATTGGTTCACAGGCCGTTGCTAAGAAAAGATCTTGAGCACGAGTTCACAGGTATTTGTCGGATAACAGAGTGGGGATAGGTTCCAAAGGCCATTGCTCGGGTTACACAGTGGGGATGGGTTCACAGATATTGCTGGGGAAAGAGAGGCAGGATGGGTACACAAGCTGTTGGAATGGGAACAGAATGGGGATGCATTCACAGGCAGGTGCTTGAAGGAAATATAGGGAGAGGTTCACAGGCTGTGGAGATGGGTGTAAAGACCGTTGCAAGGGAAGCAAAGTAGGAATGACATCACAGATAGTTGCTCGGGTAACAGAGTGGGAATGTGTTCACAGGCCATTGCGAAGAGAGCAGATTGGGAATGGGTTCATAGGCCATCACTAGGGGAACAGAGTTAGGATGTGTCCAGAGGTTGTTGCTAGAGGAACAGAGTGGGGATGGTTTCAGAGATTCCTGCTAGGAGATTAGAGTGGGGGTGAGTTCAGAGGTCATTGCTAGCAGAACAGAATGGGGATGGCTTCACAGGCAGCTTGAGGGGGAACAGAATGGGGAATGGCTCACAGTTCGAGGCCACGGGGAAAGTGTTGGGATCTGTTTACAGACCGATCCTAGGGGAACAGTTCAGAGATGGATTCAGAGGTTGTTGCTGGGAGAACAGATGGCAAATGGGATCACAGGCCGTTGCTAGGGAAACAGAATCAGAATGTGTTCAGAGGCTGTTCAATGTGGGCATGAGTTCAGAGGCCGAAGGAAGGAGATCAGAGTGGGGATGAGTTCAGAGGTCATTGCTAGCAGAACAGATGGGGATGGCTTCGCAGGCAGCTGCTGGAGGAACGGAATGGGGAGTGGTTCACAGCTCGTGGCCTCGGGGAAAATGTTGGGATCTGTTCACAGGCCGATCCTAGGGGAATACTATTGAGATGAGTTCAGAGGCCGTTGCTAGAAGGATAGAATGGGGAGGAGTTCACAGGTCGTTGCTAGGAGAACAGATTGGAAATGGATTCACAGGCTTTTCCTAGGGGTATACAGTGGGCGTGAGCTCACATGCCTTTGCATGGGACCAGAATGGGAATGGGTTCAGAGCCCACTGCTAGCGGAATGGAGTCGGGACTATTTATTAGGCTTTTTCTAGGAGAACAGAGTGGGAATGTATTTACAGACTGCTCCAAGGGGGACAGAGTGGGGCTGGGTTCACAGGCTGTTGCTTGGAGAGCAGAGTGGGGATGGGATCACCCAACGTTGCTCGGGGAACAGAGTGGGGATGGGTTCAAAAGGCTGTGGCCAATGGGGATGAATTCAGAAGCATTTGCTAGGCGAACAGATCGGGGAATTGTTCACAGGCTGTTGCTAGGAGAACATCATAGGGATGGATTCAAGGCCATTGCTAGGGAAACAGAATGGGGAACGGTCCGCAGGCCGTTGCTAGGGGACCAGAGTTGGGATGATTTCACAGGGCAGTGTTAGGAGAACTGAGTGTTATTGATTTACAACGCGTTGGCAGGAGAATAGTGTCAGGATGAGTTCATAGGGCCTTGCAACGTGGAGCAGTTTGAGGATGCATTTACAGATCATTGCTAGGAGAATGATGTGGGAATGTGTCTACTGACCATTGCTAGGAGAACAGATTGGGGATTTGTTCAGAGTCTGCTGCTCGTAGAACAGAATGGGAATAACTTCACAGACAGTTGCTGGGTGAGCAGATTGGGGAGGTGTTCACAGGTCTTTGCTGGGGGAACAGAGTGGGGATGGGTTCACAGGCCATTGTCAAGGGAACAGAGTGGGGATAGGTTTACATGATGTTGCCAGCGAAACAGATTGGAGATGTGTTCAAAGGCTGATTCTAGGGGAACAGAGTCGAGATGGGTTCACAAGCAATTGCTTGGACAAAAGATTGAGGATGGCTTCACAGGTAGTTGCTGGGGGACCAGAATGGGGATGATTTCACAGGCCGTTGCTGGGAGAACAGATTGGCGATGGGTTCACAGGCTGTTGCTAGCACAATGGAGTAGGGATTAGTTCACATGCCATTGACAGGAAAACAGAGTGGGAATATGTTCACAGGCCTTTCCTAGGAAAATGGACTGCGGATGGTTCACAGACCATTGTTTGGAGAACAGAGTGGGGAAGGGGTCACCGGACATTTATAGGGGAACATAATGTGGATGGGTTCAAAAGGCTGTTACCAGTGGGGATGGGTTCAGAAGCATTCGCCAGGCGAAAAGATTGGACAATGGCTCACAGGCCGTTGTTGGGGATGTGTTCAAGGTCATTGAATGGGGAGGGGTTCACAGGCCGTTGCTAAGGGAACAGATTTGGGATGATTTCACAAAGCATTGCCAGGAGAAATGCATGCTATGGGTTAACAGCGCATTGAAAGGAGAACTGTGTGAGGATGGGTTCAAAGGCCATTGCAAAGGGAGCAGGGAGGGTTTGGATTCACAGATCATTGCTGGGAGAATGGTTTGGGAATGTGTTCATGGGCCATTGCTCAGAGAACAGATTAGTGATGGGTTCAGAAGCCGTTGCTAGGAGAATAGAATGGAGATAGCTTCATAGCCCATTCCCAGGGAGACAAAATGGGGAGGGTTTCACAGGCCATTGCTAGGGGAACAGAGTGTGGATGTGTTCACAGCCCTTTCCTAATGGAAGAGAATGGCGATGTCTTCAGAGGCTATTGTTAGGAGAAGAGAATCTGGATGATTCACAGTCCGTTCTAGGAGAACAGATTAGGGATGGCTTCACAGCCAGTTGCTGGGGGAACAGTATGGAGTGGAGTTCACACGTTGTTGCTAGGAGAACAGTGTGGAGATGGGTTCACAGGCTGTTCGTACGGGAACAGACTGGAGATGAGTTCAGAGGCCGTTACTAGGAGAACAGAATCGGGATGGGTTCACTAACTTTGCTGGGGGAGCAGAAAATAGTGAAGTTCACAGATCATTGCTAGAAGAAGAGATTGGCAATGAGCTCGCAGGCTTTTCGTGGCCGAAAACAGTGGACGTGAGTTCACAGGCTGTTGCAAGGATACCAGAATGGGAATGGGTTCATAGCCTGTTGCTGGCAGAACGGAGTAGGGATTAGTTCACAGGGCATTTCTCGGAGAACACTGTGGGAATGTGTTCACAGGCCATTCTTAGAGAAACAGAGTGGGGATGTGTTCACAGGCCTTTGCTTGGAGAACAGAGTGGGGATGGGAGTCAATGAACGTTGCTAGGCTAACACATTGGGGATCGGTTCAAAAGGCTGTTGCCAGTGGGGTTGGGTCCAGAAGCATTTGCGAGGCGTACAGATTTGGGAATAGTTCACAGGCCGTAGCTAGGAGAACATCGTATGGGATGGGGTCAAAGCCATTGCCAAGTAAGAAGATTGGGGAGAGGTCCACAGGCTGTTGGTAGGGAAACAGAATTGGGAAGACTTCACAGGACGTTCCAAGGAGAAATAAGTGTTATGTGTTCACAGTGCGTTGCTAGTACAACAGTGTCAGGATGGGCTCAAAGGCCATTGTAAATGGAGCAGACTGGGGATAGGTTCACAGGCCGCTCCTAGGGGAACTGATTGGGGATTGGTTCACAGGCTGTTGTTTGAAGAACAGAGTGGGGATGGGTTCAAAAGACTGGTACCAGTGGGGGTGGGTTCAGAAGCATTTCCTAAGCGAACAGACTGGGGAATAGTTCACATACCATTGCTAGGAGAACATCGTAGAGATGAGTTCAAGGCCATGGCTGGAGAAACAGAATGGGAATGTGTTCACAGGCCGTTGCGAGGAGAACAGATCTGGGATATGTTCACAGGCTGTGGCTAAGGGAACAGAGTGGGGACGTGTTTGGAAGTATTTCCTCGGCGAACAAAAGAGGATAGGGTAATAGACCGTTGCTAAGAGCATAGCGTGGAGATGGGTTCAGAAATGAAGAAGGGTCCAGAACCGAAACGTCAGGTTTCCTGCTCCTCTGATGCTGCTTGGCCTGCTGTGTTCATCCAGCTCTACACATTGTTATCTCAGATTGGGGAACAGTTCACAGGCCATTGCAAGGAAAACGTCGTATGGGATGGGTTCAACATCATTGCAGGTGAAGCACAATAGGGAGGGGTTGACAGGCCGTTGCTAGGGGAACAGAATCGGGATGGGCAGAATGGGGGTGGTTTCGCAGATCATTGCGTGGACAATGGTGTGGGAATGTGTTCACAGGCCGTTGCTAGGAGAATAGGTTTGGGATTGCTTCACAGGCAGTTGGCCTGGGATGAGAAATGGGTGAAGTTCACATGTCATTGCTGGAGAACAGATTGGTGATGAGTTCACAAAGTTTTCCTTGCAAAAAGCAGTGGGCTTGAGTTCACAGGCTGTTACAAGGGGACCAGAATGGTATGGGCTCATAGCCTATTGCTAGCAGAATGTACCAGGGATTAATACACAGGCAAAATCTTGGAGAACACTGTGGGAAGAGGAACAGAGTGGGGAAGGGTTCAGAGGCCATTGCTTGGAGAACACAGTGGGGCCGGGGTCATTGGACATTACTATGGAACACATTAGGGATGGGTAAAAATAGTTGTTGCCAGTAGGTATGCGTTCAGAAACATTTGTTAGGTGAACAGATTGGGGAATAGTTCACAGACCGTTGCTAGCAGAGCATCTTAAGGATGGGTTCAAAGCCATTGCTAGGGAAACAGAATGGGGAGGGGTTCACAGGCCGTTGTGATGACTTCACAGGGTGTTAAGAGGAGAACTGAGTGTTCTGTAATCACAGTGCATTGATCGGAGAACAGTGTTGGTATGGGGTCAAAGGGGAATAGAGTGGGGATGTGTTCACAGCCCGTTCCGGGTGCAACACAGTCGTGATGTGTTCAGAGACCATTGCTAGGAGAACAGACTAGGATGTGTTCGCAGGCTGTTGCCAGGTGAACAGAATGGGGATGTGTTCACAGAGCTGCTTAATACAACACAGGCAGATCATGAAGCCAATCCTTACTTGGAAAGCAGGGCCAGGGAATGTAAGGCACAAGGAAAGGTTTGAGTAGGGATTGGTTTGCACACATCTGGGTAAAGAGACACCAGGATTGCATCTTCCTGATTCTCCCAGATACTGTTTCCAGGAATATGCACAGTGCCAGTTATCCTTGATCCCAATGTTTCAACGGATAATGTCTCTGACAGACAGATCGGGGGACAGTCGGTTTAACCACTTCCTGGCTCGGGTGCATTTTGCTCACATTCTCCTATCACATCACAAACTGAGCTGACCGCAGCTGGTCATAGAGTCCTCCAGCACAGAAAAATACCCTTCAGGCCATCAGGTCTGCGCCTGTTGAACTCACGCACCTGACTACTCCAGTCTTATTTTCCAACACTTGGCTTACAGCCTCACTAGTCACATGTACGTCACGTGTACATCTAAACTCGTATGAGGGGTTTTGCTTGTTCCACTCTGACAGGCAGTGTGTTCGCATATTCCCACTATAGGTGATCTGGGTCAAACGTTTAGTCCCCACCTCCTGTGATTCTGCTCGCAAACAAGAAGACAGGGAACAAATTCCTTTCTTACTTGTTTTCAGTTCTCAATTATCGTCAGCAGGATTTGAAGGAGGGCAGGGACACCCCAATAGGTTTCAAGCTCAACACCTTAATGACTCGGTCGCAACTACAGAAGTACAGCAGTCGTTCGCCTTTCCAGATCTGAGGCAGGGTGAATCATTACTAGGTTTGTGTGAATCCAATCACTTCTCAGATTTCGAAAGGGTTAACTTCGGTACATGGTGGGTCTGGTTGTTTCATGCCAATAGCTGGGAAAAACATTCATTTAAAAACAAAGGCATAAATTTGTGGCACAACCGTTGTGACACAAGCTCACACCTGATAACCGATTGCTGTGTGGGACTAAGAGAAGTGATCATAGCCCAATGAGAAATTATTACTGGCAAAGGATGTCAAAAGATCGCGCACTTTCGATCTCCTCCCTGCTGTCTCTGTGTGTCTCCAATCGTCTTCATTCACTCTCCACCCGTTTGTCTGTCCCTTTGTCTCCGTCATCCTGCCCTTGTCCACTTCATTGTCTCAGCCTCTCCTCGTCTTTTATCATTCTCGTTGATGCGTTCTGCTCTGAACCGGGGAGATTGATTCCAGTCTGTATGTCACAGGGCAGATCCAGTAATTATTCTCGATCCTCCATTAAACACAACGAGAAAGAAACAGTTTGGTTGTGGGATAGAGTTGGGGGTAGATTCCGATACAGATACGCTCAGGCATTTTACACCAATATTCTTACGAGTAACAAAATGACAAAACAAGTAACTGACTGTATTCTACACTTGGATCATTAGAAACCTAATGTTCTTGCTTACAAACAAACCTGATTAACTTTCCTCAGCTCCATAACAGGGTAGCACAATGGATAATATGTCTGTTTAGAGATCAGGAGATTGTAGTTTGCTCTCTGGCTCCAATGTAGTTCACAACTTCTTTATGCTTCCAAATTAATATTTCTCATCGGCCTGAAGCTGCGATGAAGTTTGAATTTTTGTTGCACACGAACGTGAATCCTTTCACTGTCTTACATTTGTAAATGCCAAGAACATCAGATTCAATGTCACAGCGGCATCAAAGGAGGGGATGCTGAAATCGTCCCATAAACTGCTCATGGGCACCTTTCCATTTCCCAAACCCATCGAAACCAATCATGCAGTTGTTGGGAATGGGAAGGAAACAAAACGGAAAACATAGTCTCAGCTTTGTGAATCTTTAGAAACTCTTTGGAAAGTGGAATCAGAGGAGAATAATGGGTGAGCCGTCCGACTGAGCAGAGACGGCCAAGGCATCTTCCCTGTCTTTAAGAGTCTGGGACATTGACTCATGTTCTCGGGATCATTAACTGATCCGAGACATTGAAAGGATTCCTGTTAAAGCTGCTCTGCTTCTGCTGTTGTCACTATCAGGAACAATAAATCCTGACTCCCTGGCCAGGAATGGAAGCCAGGCCGTGTGGATGAAAGCGGCAAATCCTAACCAGGAGCAGGAAGGCATCAGTTACGTTTGTACGAGCATTTCTTCTGATTTAGTTTTGTCAAACTCCCGCTTTTTCACATGGTTCCATTTGACATTAGAATAGTAAATACGATCATCCATCCACTTGGAAAAGGAACGAAAACACAACTCTGGTGGAATTTGAACCTACCAGATAAAAGCAGAAATTGTGTCTCCAAAAGCCGATTCACTTCCTAATTATTAGGGGATGACTTTCCTTTCCAACTGAAAAAAGCTCAGTTCCAATGATAATGCTTCACGGGGAAACGTATGCCAAACATTTCAAAACCATGAATTGTTTTCATAGTCGATGCTATTCAGCTGCACGCGTTCATGAAATTTATTTACAAATAAATTTCCTTTATCTGTTTTTAAAAATCCTGATCAGTTGTGTCGCAATTTATAACGGGCTTCACTTTGAATAATATGCCGCACTTGTCAAAGCCATGAGCATTCTCACACTCAATCTTAATCAACTGTTCACGAAATTGCTTTGCACCTAAAGTCATTCAAATTTGAATTGATTTCCCTGCCTAGCCCTGCCCCGCCCTACCCTGCCACCCATTATCCGCCCCCCATTCCCTTCAGACCCGGACACTGACTGTCTCCCCTTGTTAAATTCGCTCCTTGTATGTTTGCTCACATGTCTTTGAAAACACTCAGGATTCAGCTTCTACCTTTATTTCTGGAAAACCGTTGCCGACTTAAACAACTCTCTGAGTGAAAAAAAAAACTCTGCTCCAATGTTTTCTTTATAATTCACTGATACCTTTGAATCTCTGACCTCTCTGACCTTGATTCACTCGAAAGAGGGAATGTTCCTCCTATATAGACACTCTGAACCTCGCATTGTCAGGAAAATCACCGTTAGTTTACTTCCCAATTTTCCCGGGTTCAGGTGCAGCTTTTCCAACATCTCGTGAATATAATCCTGCATCCTGTCCACCATCCTGACAAAATCGCCTATGTCCTTTCTAATCTCAACAGTTTTGGTGAAGAGTAAGGACAAGGATTACATACAAAGCTCCAACTGAGGCTGAACTACAGACATTACAGTTTTACAATGATCTCTTCCCTTAATTAATGTGATTTCTCCACTTATAAACTCAACGAACCCAAATTATTGTCTAACCACATCATGGGCATCGTCTCTATAGGGACCAAAAGCTCTTGGCTCACTTCCTTTGTTTCTTTCATGGAATGTGGGAAAGGCTGGTAACGCCAACATCCCTAAATCCCTGTGACCCGACAGACTCTCAGCTATTTCGAAAGGTAACTGATATTCAACCACCTCCCTGTGGGGCAGTAGTCATTTCCAGTGCAGGCTGGGTAAGGGCAGTTTGTATCCTTCACCATAGGTCAAAGAGAAACTGAAATCTACAGTGAACATTCTTGACGCAACCTCGAAAGTAAGTATTTCCTTCTCTGGGCTAGGAAATCATTACTGCTCTGACATGCAGTTGTGTGGTCATTAAAACCAAGACAATTGCCACAAGAATTTCACATTCAGCTTTTGCAATTTGATTCCTGTGAAGATTGACCCAACAGTTCATAGTCATTTGTCTACGGAAAGGAACATTTCCTGAATCGTTTACAATGACTTCCAAATTTGTCTGAATACAATCATTCGCCATTCTCTCTTTATCATCCCGTTCTGTATGTTACGTAATTTGTCAGTTTATCTTACTTTTCCAACTATTTCAAACAATCTCACTCATTGTTACCAAACCGATAAAATGCAGCGGGTTAGTTAATAGGAAAACACTAGATAGCCAGGTGCAGTGGCCCAGTGGCAAGGCGTTGGTTTTGTAAATCAAAGACTATGCGTTCGATCCCCAGTCGTGCTTACCAACCCATACTTGTTACCTTTGGTGCCAAAGTGGCTCTCATTGCCTTTTGGACCCTGGCCCTTCCTTGGAGTGAAGGCGCAACTCGGTAAAAGTGACTTCAGTGTGACTGAGTTCCCTGTTTACTTTAAAAGATGGAAAGTTGGATCCAAGACTAGCATTTCAAACCTTAAAAGGGCAATGGTATCGGTACGAAGTTAGGGCTAAAGGGAAATGGAAAATTCAGTTAAGAGTTGGCTCAGTGTAGGTGCGATGGCAGAGATTTAACGAGATATTTGAGTACGCAGAAAAAAGCTCCATTGTCTGTCAGTTTTCCATCGCTTTTGAAGATGAGCACACTTTTTTGCAGCCTGAGTCTAAATTCACAAATCCACTGTGTTGCACCATCCAGAAGGTAAGAGTCAGGCAAATAGACACTCAGAAGGAGCAAACACCTTCAGCACACGTACAATGACAGATAGAGTGCTCAGGAGACACGCAGCGCATTGAGATGGAGTGTAAATATTTATGTGAAAGGATTCCTTATATAACTTCTATTACATAAAGACTCCCTCCTCACGTTGGAAAAAAATGATTTTTTTGCTGTGTAACTCTGATGAACAGCTAAATATTTGCCTCACTACAGCACAACGCTTAGAGGCAGCGTCATACCATCTTCTTGTGGTTAGTTGACTCACCGAGCTGGGTCGTTGTTCTGCAACCGTTTCAATATGCCAAAAAGAAGAAAAGTACCTCTTCCAAGTGTTCAAAGACAATGGATAACTGAAAAATTGGGTCAGAAGATGCTTATCACATGAACGACACCAGGAAGATACTACACGCCCCGACACACTCATCACGCTACCATACATCAGGAACACATCTGAACTGACCACAAGAATCCTGCGACCACTGGGCATCAAAGTAGCACACAACACTACATCAACTCTATGCCAACTGCTCACCCAGACCAAAGACCCACTACCCACTATGGACAGGACCAATTTCATATAAAAGATTACCTACAATGACTGCGACAAACACTACATTGGACAAACTGGAAGGAAATTAACCACAAGAGTACGCGAACATCAACTGGCAACAAAGAGACACGACCAATACTCAGTCATCTTCATCCACATGGATAAGGAGAACAGTCAATTTGATTGGGACAACACCCAGATCCCGGGACAGGCAAAGCAGAGACAAGCACAGGAATTCCTGGAAGCCTGGTACTCGACTAAGAAAGCCATCAATAAACACACAGAGCTAGTCCCCATATACACGCCATTGCGAAGGAAAACCAGAAGTGAGGTAATCCAGCTCAATGGACACCAGAGTTTAAATAACAGGCGGGAAAACACAACAGCGCTTCTTCGGAGGCTGCACTGATGATGTTACCCAGTAGGGTAATGAAACGTCTGGAGAACAATGAACCAGCTCAGTGAGCCAACCAACCACAATATCCACAACCCGATCTACAAATCAATTCTAAATTCTTAAGGGAATTTGCTGTTTCTGCACTCAAATCTGGATCAGTTTACGCTGTATCTTCTTTACATTCCTGCTTCCAGTAAACACTTCAATAAGGAACAAATCTATCAAATCGTTTTCATTTCAACACAGACACAAGGTACAGCTTACAGAAGGCACGTGTTGGCACTTTCACTGACACTCTAACTCCCCGGGAGCTGCAGTCCTTATCGGCGCTGATTCAGACAGCACCATCCTTCCTGTGACATGTTCCATCAAAAATTGAAGGATAGATAGTAATAACCGACACTTGTGAACGGACAATTTTAAAATCCGAAATGAGCCACAAACTGAAAGTCGTAGATCATAGAATCCCTACAATGCAGATGGAGATCATTCGGCTCATTGATTCTGCACCGAACCTCCAAAGAGCTTCCCACTCCTCCACCCTATCCCCATAAACCCGCATTTACAATGGCTAACCAATCACAGCCTGCATATGAAGGGGCGAACACGCATTGTCAATCCATCCAACCTGCACAACTTTGGACTGTGCAAGGAAACCCACACACAGGGAGAACGTAGAAACGCCACACAAGGCTGGAGTCAAAACTGGGTCCCTGCCACTGAGAGGCAACACTGAGCCAGCCCAAGATACTGGGATTGTCCCCAGCGGGGAATTGAACTCTGCTCTTCTACGGGATAGGTAGGGATACTAACCAGTGTATTACCACATACGTGCAGATGCTGGAAGGCCATTCAATCTATTGCATCTACACTGTACAAAAACAACTACATAACTATCCTAATCCTATTTTCCATCACTTGGCCCATAGCGTGGTATGCCTCGGCATCACAAATCACGACTGAATATTTCTTGAAGTTTGGAAGGCTTCTGCCTCAAAGTCCCTTACAGACAATGAGTTCCAGATTCCAAGCACCCGCTAGCTGAAAAAAAAAGTTTTTCCGCGTATCTATTCAAACCTGTCTGCCTCTTACCTTAAATCTACGCCCCCCTAGTGATCGATCCCTTCATCAAAGAGAAATGGCTCTTTCAGTCTCCCCTGTCCATATCCCTCATTATTTTCTACATCTCAATCACGTTCTCTCTCAATCACTCCTGCTCTGAGAAAACAACCCCAGTCTGCCAATCTCTCTTCATAACTGACACTCTTCAGCCCAGACAATATCCTTGTAAATCTCTTTTGCACCGTTTCCAGTGCTATCACATCTCTCCTATAGTAGGAATTGCAGAAATGCACACAATACTGTCGCTGTAGCCGAATGAACAAATGAAATAAATGATGCAGACAGCCACAGAAACTGGTCTTTTCCAATAAAGACTCTTTTGCTCAAAATTTACCCTGTGTCCTTTTTGTGAGTGTGATGCTCCAACAATCACTGGTCCATGTCAGTACAAGCTATTGATCTCACAACGGCGGCATCTAAACGGATCGACTGATTTGACGGTCCCCATGGTGAGACTGGGGCATGTTCACCCAGCAACAGTGACTGCAGCAGCACAGACTGAATGATGTCAATATGGAAGCTAGTTTTAGATTGTGCAATGCCTCAGCGAAGTGGGAGTCGGGAGGTAAAGGAGGGTTAGTGATTGTGGGAGGGAGAAAAATCTGCGAGAAGAGGTGGGTGTGAATTCTGACACATCAAACGCAGACATGTGAGAGAGCGGGTGTTTGAGGGAATAAATTCATCACCTCAGAGAATATTTCCATGCAAATCAATTAATTCCTTATCGAAGCTCGATTCACAAGGAGCAAACTGGGGAGAATACCCACTGCCGTGACTCGGATTGGAACCGAGATTACTACGGCCACAACGCAGAGTGTTAACCTTCATACGATCACGATGCCACACAGCAAGACGCGCTTGAAAAGTGTGATAAGTATGATGGCTGAGGATATGTTACGAACAACACCGAGTATACAACAGGAATACTTGGAGAACAGTGGAATGACATGTGAGACCTCAGAGTGGGCTGCAGTCTTTAACTTCGGTGCTCCCTGACTCAATCATTGAGTATGTTGAAGACTGAGATTGATAGATTTCTACAAAATATCAAAGACTCAGGGGACAGTGCAGGCTGTTGTTGAAATGTATTTTTCAATAGCAATGCAGTTTAACATTGGTTACTTCACACAGTTCCCTCACACAAGGAAGTAACCACTGCTGCAGACGACCATATAATCCCAGTTCCCAGGCCAGGAACCAGAGAAACTCAATGGCCCAGCCACGAATAGACAACCGGAAATGGGGATGGCAATGAGCGCGCAGAACTACTCTGTGGCTCCAGTGATGGAATCGGTGAGCGCGCTGTCCTTCTATGACGTTATAGAGGCGCATGAAATGCCGAGGCTGTGAGCGCTTCTGTTCAAAGGAATTAAAGAGTCTAATGATGACCGTGAATACCATTTTCCTATTCATGTACCCATGCAAATACCTTTTGAATACAATAATTGTAGCTCAGGAAGTTCATTGCACAAGTGTACCATGCTCTGTGAAAAACAAATTGCCACTCATGCCTTTTTAAATCTCTCCCCTTTCACCTTTAAATGTGCCCTGCAGACTTGAAATACCCCATCCTCAGAAAAAGACAATTACCATTAACTCTATCGATACTCTCATTATTTTATAAACTTCTTATAAAGTTGCCTCTTAATTCCTATGCTTCAGTGAAAAACGTCACAACCTATCCAGCCTTTCTTTATAACTCCAACCTTCCATACCTGGCAAAATCCTGCTAAATCTCTTCTGAACCCTCTCCAGCTCAGTAAATATCCTGCCTATAACTGTGTGACCAGAACTTGACATAGTATTCCAATGTCCTGCACAACCTCAACATGACTTCCCAACTCCTTTACTCAAAGGACTAAGCAATGAAGGGAAGCATGCCAAACACCTTTTTAGTCATCCTGTATATATGTGGTGCAAACGTCAAAGAACTTTGTACCTGCACCCTTAAGTTCCTCTGTTCTGCAATACTACTGAAAGCCCTACCATTAATTGTATAAGCCCTATCCTTGTTTGTTGTACCAACATGCAATGCCTCTCATTTATCCAGATTGAACTTCATCTATTATTTTTCAGTCCATTGACCCATTTGATTAAGATCCCTTTGCAATCTTAGAGAACTTTCTTTACTGTGTATTATGCCACCAATTTTGGGGTCCTTTGTTAACTTACGAACCATGCCTTCTAAGAGTTCCATTGTTTTCTGATGTAGATTGATGATTTAGACTCAGTGATAGCAGCCATGATTTAGAAGTTTGCAGATGATGCAACAATTGGTCACATGGATAACCAGGAGGAAAAAAGCTGTGGGCTGCAGCGAGGTATTAAACAATTGGGAAGCAAAATGGTGATAATAAGGTGTAGATCTGGATGAACACAGCAGGCCAAGCAGCATCAGAAGAGCAGGAAGGCTGACGTTTCGGGCCTAGACCCTTCTTCAG
>NC_063339.1:83545654-83553194 GCF_021869965.1 Rhincodon typus
TTCCTGCTCCTCTGATGCTGCTTGGCCTGCTGTGTTCATCCAGCTTTACACCTTGTTATCTCAGATTCTCCAGCATCTGCAGTTCCTACTATCTCTGGAAGAAAAATGGTGACAGGAATTCAATCCAGAGAAGTGAGTGATAATGAATTTGAGGAGGGTAAACTATGGGAGCGCACAATAACAGTGAGGATACTGAGTAGCTTAGAGTAAGAAGAGAGAGCTTGGAGTTGACATTCACAGATCCCTGAAGCTGGTTGTACAGAAAGATCAGGGGGTCGAGAGGGTGTGGGGAGTGCCAGTTTAGAGAACATCTAGAGGACTGAGCACAAGTCTGATCATTACATTAATCAACTTTAAAAAATCATAAGACAGAAGATGGAGGGCAGAAATGGGCCATTTGGCCCATCAAGTCTGCTCCTCCACTCAAAGAGATCTTCGCTGAAACTGCTCCAAGTCAAGATGGTATGTTCCTTGGACAGGAACTTGCAGATGGTCTTGTTTCGGTGCATCTAATGCTTTTGTCTATTCAGGTGGTACAATTTGTGGGCTGAGTGAATTATTCTAGTCCATCTTGTAGATGGTGTATTCTGCTGCCACTGTGCCTCAGTGGTGAAGGGAGTTGATATTGAAAGTACTGAATAGGGTGCCAGTTAAGTGGACTATATTTCCTGGAATGTGTCAAATATCTTAAATGTTGTTGGAGCTGCACCTATCCAAGCAAATGAACAGCAACCCATTACGCCTTGCAGATAATGCACAGGCTTCTGCAGGGGGGTGGGGTCAAATGTTGATTTAATCACCATAAAATTTCTACCCACTTGAAGCATCTATATTTATATGGCAGGTCCAGTTCAGTTTCTCATCAACATTCGCCCCCAGGATGATGAGAGTGGGGAATTCAGTGAAGAAAGATGAAAATAAAGTCAATGGGATATGGTCAGATTTGGTCATTTTCTGATACTTGTGTGGTGCAAATGTTCTTTGTCACTTAGCAGGCGAAGCATCAATGTTGTCTAAGGATACTGCATTTAGTATGTACTGCTTCAGGATCAACATTGTGTAATCATCAGCAAACATTCCCACTTCTGCATTATCAAGTCAGCATGAAGAAGGGTAAGGGGGTTAGCAGAATGTAAAAGGGAATATAAAAGTAATAGAGAGGAACACTGTAGTCCATGCTACACAGGAGTAAATAAGCTTGGGCGATCAATAGAGAGTGGGGCTGAGTGAAATACATCTACATAAAGGAAGTTTTATTGTAGTTCAGTCAGTTTAATGGTATATCCGTAACAGCGAACAGTCAGCAGTCACATAGGATTCAGAGATCATCTGTATAATTTAAGATAGTCACATAAGTATTATTCCTTAGGGAAGGCATGGGTACTGTCAGCAAGTAGTGGGGACAGATAAGATCTGAAAATAACACAGAAGTGTAATTTCTGTTGAAATTAGAGAACAGTATTCTGTTTATGTCAATCATTTACTGCAAAAAAGATTATTTTATACCAATTTTGCATGTAGCTGTTATGATGCAAAAATGTATTAATATGTTGCTTTCAGCTGAAAATGGCAGAGTGTCTCCAAACGAGACTTACAGACCTCTTCCACATATATATGTGGTACAAACTTAAATAAAGTCATGTTTTTATGATCTACTCAGGTCTGAAGACTCGATATTTGTAAAAACCCATTATCGTGGAAAGAATAATACCTTCTGATGCCAATTGACACTAGCTTTATGATTCCTGGATACAATAGTCTGTCAAATGGAGTCTTAATGTACAGGATGGTTGCGCTCAGCACTGGAATTCAGCTGTTTGGTCCATGTTTGCACCAAGAATGTAAGGAGATCCGAAGTTGAGTGAATCTTGCTTAACTGAAACTGAGATTCAGGAGCAAGTGCTGCTTAACGCAATTGTTGTCTCCTTGTTGTGACTGCATTTACGTCTCGACAGACCAGATGACTGACTGAAGCCTTGTCCACACAAAGGCCACGTGTACGGTTTCTCTTCACTGTGAACGATGCTTTTTCCTTCCATGTTCAAAGGCTGGTGATATTCAGCGCCTGAGAATCGAGCATTGCTGGCAGCTCTTGATCTCACATTTGATTTGAACTTCCTGTCTAATTGCCTGTAAAATAAATTGAAAACAGGAAGAAGTAGAATAAAATCTGCCAGATTGTCACAAAAACCCACCTGGATCATTAATTTGACAGGGTAGGAATTGAAAAATAGAGGACAAACCAGACTGAGGGAACAGGCTGCAGTCAGTGGCTATTTCTGCAGAGCCAACAGAGTGGGAGGTTCGAATGATGCCACAACAATGCTTTCTGCGTCACAGGAAAAACTGTACAACTGGCTGACCATAATCTGCGTCAATCTGTAATTCGATATGTAAATAACCTAGGCATGTCGAGAAAGCATTACTGTAAGCAAATGGGAATTCATGTACCATCTTTGGGCATAAGCAATCCCCCTAGTGTACTGTTAAGACTACATCTAGAGGACTGTGTACAGTATTGGTTAGCATACTTATGGACATGTGTCAATACATTGGAAACAGTTCAGAGGAGGTTTAAGGACTAATGCCTGGAACGAGTGGATTGCCTTATAAGGAAAGGCTAGACAGGCATGTATCCTCTGGAGGTTAAAAAGGAAAGAGGAGACTAAATTAAAATGTAAAACATCTTGAGGGGACCTGACGAGGCGGATGCTGAAAAAAAGTTTCCTCTTGAGGGAGAATCTAGAAGTAGGGGTCATACTTTAAAAATAAGGTGAGCCCGTTTAAAAGAGAAATGAGGAAACATTTCTTCTCACTCAGAGGGTTGACAGTCTTTGGAATTCACTTCCTTCGAAGGCAGTAGATGCAGAATCTTCAAATATTGTTAAGGCAGAGGCAGGTAGATTCTTGATGATCAAGATGATGAATGATTGTTGGGGATATGCAGGCTCATCGAGTTGAGGTTGAAACCAGATCAGCCACAATCTTATTAAGTGGCAGAGCAGGTTCAAAGGGCTGAGTTGCCTACTCTTGTTCCTCAGTCATATGTTCAAATAAACCAGCAAACAAAGAAACTGAAGTCTTGTCTAATTCCTGTGGGTGAGGAGGGTGTTTAAGTTTCCACCTCACCTACCCAGTGGAAACAGTTCCCTTCTATCTCCCTGACCAACTTAATTAACATCTTAAATTTTAATCAAACCATGCCACAACCTTCTAAATTCCAGGAAACACACCATTCCTGGTGAGATGATGTATTTTGGTAAAAGGACACAGAACATATGAAATAGGAACAGAAGTAGTATATTTTGCTCCTCACGCCTCAAAAAGGGCATAGCTGATTTATTTAGGCTTCAATTCGAAAATGTCTTTTTTCAAAATTTGATCATGGAATGCAAGCATCACAGGCTGACCCTAGTGACATTTACGAAGATGGTGGTGAGCTGCCTTCTTGAACCACTGCAGTCCATGAGCTATAGGTTGACCCACAATGTTGTTAGGGAGAGATTTCAGGGTTTTGACCCATCAACAGTGAAGGAACAGTGATATATTTCCAAGTCAGGATGGCAAGTGTCTTAGAGGGAATTCATGCCCAACAAAGAGTCTGAGAGATCTCTGGCACAGAAAAACACCCTGCTGTCTCTGTCTGATCTTGTTATTATCTTCCAAGTACTCTGTTAATACTCCCATAACCAGAATCATGCATATTCCCTTTTTTCTCTCTGCCTTCCATCTTAAATACTGGGGTTATGTTAGCTGCACTCAAATCCACAGGAACTCTTTCAGAGTCTGTACAACTTTGGCAGATAATCACTAGTGTATCTGCTATTTCTCAGGCCACTTCCTGAGGTACTCTGAGATGAAGGTTATCAATATCTGGGGATTCATCTGTGTTAATCCCATTATTATACCCAATATCATTTTCCTACCAATACTAATTTCTTTCAATTCCACCTTCCCATTTGACCCTGTGATTTCCCATTATTTTGGGGATGTTATTTGTGTTCTCCTTTTTGAAACAATGAAGATGTATTTAGTTGGTCTGCCATCACTTGTACCCCGTTTTTAAATTCCTCTGTTTCTGATTGTAGGAGATCCGATATTCATCTTTGTTAACGTTTTACTATCAATCTTGAATTAAACTTTAATGATGACCATGAAACCATTGATTGTCAGAAAAATCCCATCTGGTTCACTATATCCTTTACGGAAATGAAATGGTCATCCTTACCTAGTATGGTCGACATGTGACTCCAACTCAACAGCAATGCAGTTGATTCTTGACAGCCCTCGTCGCAATCATAGATGGGCAATATATTGTGGCTTAACCAGCGATGCCTAAATTCTGTGAATTAATAAAAAAAAACTATTGGTTTGTATGGTCCCTGCAAGCACACTCTCATACTCTATTTTCTGCCTTTTTATCAATCCCTTTGTCTCAATTTGCTGAATTCTAAACTGTTCCCAATCCTCAGGTCTGTTGATTTATTTGGCAAATTTAATATGAACCATCATTTCCCTTCTTTGCCATGGTTTGACCATGTTTCCCATATTGTTCTCATGCCAGACTGGATGAATAACTTTTGTACATACATCATGGAAAACATTTAAAGAGTGCATTGACAATCTCCCAAAACCGATTTAAATACTGATCCATGATTTATCATACAGGTCACACCTCATATCATCATAATTTTCTTTATTTAATTACAGGACTCTAGTCTCAGAAAGAATGACATCACTCTCCATCTTAATGAAGAATTCTATCTTATTGTGGCCACTCTTTTCCAAGAGCCCATACTCAACTTTACTATCAATTATTCCTTTCTCATTACCCAATAGCCAGTTGCTTCCTCGCTGTATTGATTCATAAAACTATTCCATATACATGCTATGAATGCCTCCACTGTCATATTGCTACTAATTTAATTTGCTCAATTTAGATGCAGATTAAATCACCCATATTTCCAGCCCTAACTTTATTACTTGCATCTCGAAATTCCATTCTAATACTTTTCCTCAATATTGCTCCTGCATTTTTTTAGTCTATAGACAACCTTACTCTCATTTACACACCATTAGTGTTTCTAAGCTCATCTCATATTCTACAAAAAACGAAAAAAAACTGTGTATGCTGTAAATCAGAAATTAAAACAGAAATTGCTGGATAAGCGCAGCAGGTCTACTGTGAGCATTTCCGTCCCGAGTTAACATTTCCTTTCTAAGGAAGGGTCTCTCAACCTGAATCTTTAACTCTGATTTCTCTCCACAGATGCTGCCAGAGTTGCTGAACTGATCCAGCAATGTCTGTTTCTGTTCAATATACATTCTTCTTCACCACAGCTTATATCCTTGCTTACAATCACATTACTTGCCTGTCTTAATCAGCAGTTCTGACCCACCTCCTTCTCCTGTTTGCCTGCCCAGCCTATCCTCCTTCGACAACTCATTGATTCCAGGTATTAATCTCATAAAACTTCCTTTGAAACACCTCCAATATATTTACAGAAGATGGCCAAAACCTGCACACTTTATTCAACATAGCGTCTCACCAATTCTCTTCACAAATGAAGCAGAAATCCTTTCATTTATGTTCAATTCTTGTCAAAACAAAGGAAACAACCTATTAGCTTTCTTGATTACAAAGAGACTTCGATCAATTGGGTCAATAGGCTGAGGAGTGGCAGATGGAGTTTATATCTTCAGGCTAAAATATTCCCAAACTGACCTATTCAGCAATAGCAGATACAGGGGAAATAAAGCTCTATCACACTCCACCCCACCTCCCCCCCCCCCCCCCCCCCCCACCCCCTCCGCCATAATGAGTGGAGCTACATCGTCCTCTCTCTTCACGAGTGGAAACAAAGAGAATCAATGATATCACAAAGAAAATTATGTAAACATTAAAGTGAAATAAACTTTGGGGAGGGAGCAGGAGGATTTGAGAGATTGCAGTTCTGTACAGAAAGTTGACATTGATGAAATAGGCTAAATTACTTCTTTCTGTGTCATAATGAATCTAAGACAAGTTCCTGCAACCGTTGATCATAATAAAAAAAAACCCTTCAGTCCAGGAATCATTGGAGTAAACCTGCGCTGACCCCTAGGAAGATCCAGACTCTCCTTCCTAAATTGTGGTTCCCAGACACATCCCCCAGGGCAGCTCTGCATACGATTTCGAATTTCTAGTAAACCTTCCGGTGATCCTGATCATAGAAATATTTTCCCACGGACACTGTAGACAAACATTTTACCTTGCATACACTGTGAAAGACCGATGACACTTAAGATGCTGCTGAAAAAAGTGACTCTGTTAGACCTTGTCGTGATATCTGGTTGGAACTGACGATCTGGAAATCCATCGCATTGAATACACTGCAAAAAGAATGGACAAAATGCAGCCATCCAGTCAATTCACAACACAACATTCTCGTCTCCAGCACGCTTATGGCGCATGCTCTGTTACGTTTTCAGACCCGCCTTCTCGTTCATTGATTGGTAGGAGAACTAACCCCGCCCCCCACGCTCGCCGATCGAGCCTCGAATTGCAACCCCGATTCATTTCAAGCCCACCGACTCCCACAGCTACCGAGAATACTCCACCTCCCACACACCTTCCTGCAAAAATGTTATCCCCTATTCCCAATTCCTTCACCTCCGCCGCATCTGCTCCCAGGATGAGGCATTCCACTCCCGTACATCTCAGTTATCCTCGTTTTTCAAGGACCGTAACATCCCCCCCTCAGTGGTCGAGAACGCCCTCAACCGTGTCTCCCACATCTCCCGCAACTCATCCCTCACACCCCGTCCACGCAATAAGAACCAAAAAAGAATCCCCCTCGTCCTCACGTACCACACCACCAACCTCCGGATCCAACGCATCATCCTCCGACACTTCCGCCATCTGCAATCCGACCCCACCACCAAAGACATCTTTCCCTCCCCACACGTATCTGCTTTTCGGAGGGATCACTCTCTCCGTGACTCCCTTGTCCGCTCCACACTCCCCTCCAGCTCCACCACACCCAGCACCTTTCCCTACAACCGCAGGAAGTGCTACGCCTGCCCCCATACCTCCTCCCTCACCCCCATCCCAGGCCCCAAGAAGACTTTCCACATCAAGCAGATGTTCACCTGCACATCTGCCAATGTGGTATACTGCATCCGCTGTACCCGGTGTGGCTTCCTCTACATCGGGGAAACCAAGCGGAGGATCGGGGACCGCTTTGCAGAACACCTATGCTCGGTTCGCAACAAACAACTGCACCTCCCAGTCGCGAACCATTTCAACTCCCCCTCCCATTCCTCAGACCACATGTCCATCCTGGGCCTCCTGCAGTGCCACAACGATGCCACTCGAAGGTTGCAGGAACAGCAACTCATATTCCGCTTGGGAACCCTGCAGCCAATGGTATCAATGTGGATTTCACAAGCTTCAAAATCTCCCCTACCCCTACCGCATCCCGAAACCAGTCCAGCTCGTCCCTGCCTCCCTTACCTGTTCTTCCTCCCACCTATCCCTCCTCCCACCTCAAGCCGCACC
>NC_063339.1:83553294-83575533 GCF_021869965.1 Rhincodon typus
AACCTCATCCCGCCCCCTTGACCTGTCCGTCCTCCCTGGACTGACCTATCCCCTCCCTAACTCCCCACCTACACTCACCTTTACTGGCCCCATCCCCGCCTCTTCGACCTGTTTGTTTCCTCTCCACCTATCCTCTCCTCTATCCATCTTCTATCCGCCTCCCACTCTCTCCCTATTTATTTCAGAACCCCCTTCCCCTCCCCCTTTTCTGATGAAGGGTCTAGGCCCGAAACGTCAGCCTCTCTGCTCCTATGATGCTGCTTGGCCTGCTGTGTTCATCCAGCCCTGCACCTTGTTGCCTCCATCTCCCTGATTGGTTGGAAGAATAACATCGCCTCTCCCTCCGCTCGAAGGGGAGGGTGGGGATTATGGGGCACACACGCCCGTCGTCCTCTGATTGGTTGGTGGACAAGCAGATCCTGTGCCATTCTCCGTCCCGCCCGTTGCTTGCTTATTGGTCGTTAGACGTCGTGCTGTTGCGGTGTGTACGCACAGCTAATTGTGATTGCGAGCCGGGATCAGCGGAAAGAATGAAATGTTCCTCCATGACATTCTCAAACGGTCAGTGAAGATTAAAGAGGAGGGCAGCGTTGGTGTGAAATGCAAGAGGTTTGCGTCATTGCCCAGATTAGGTCTCGAGCCCCAAACATGGCTTTTCCGGTGCCGCGATTTAGGCGGCAGAGAGCCTCAGGCTTCTTCCGTGAAACAGGCCATCCACCGCCGGCGCTTCCGCTTCTGGGTTTAGTGGGAAGTGCGCAGTTGCGGTTGGCGCTATGATGTCACAATAACAGGGCGGGGTTCTGTTTTTCCTCAGAGATCGTACGAACTGCAGATGCTGGAGAATCTGAGATAACAAGTTGTAGAGCTGGATGAACACAGCAGGTCAAGCAGCATCAGAGGAGCAGGAAGGCTGACGTTTCGGGCCTAGACCCTTCTTCAGAAATGAGGGTGGGGAAGGGCGTTCTGAAATAAATAGGGAGAGAGGGGGAGGTGGATAGAAGATGGATAGAGGAAAAGATAGATGGAGAGGAGACAGACAGGTCAAAGAGGTGGGGATGGAGCCAGTAAAGATGAGTGTAGGTGAGAAGGTAGGGAGGAGATAGGTCAGTCCAGGGAGGACGGACAGGTCAAGGGGGCGGGATGAGGTTAGTAGGTACGAGATGGGGTACGGCTTGAGGTGGGAGGAGGGGATAGGTGGGAGGAAGGACAGGTTAGGGAGGCGGGGACAAGCTGGCCTGGTTTTGGGATGCAGTAGGGGGAGGGGAGATTTTAAAGCTTGTGAAGTCCAAATTGATACCGTTGGGCTGCAGGGTTCCCATGCGGAATATGAGTTGCTATTCCTGCAACCTTCAAGTGGCATCGTTGTGGCACTGCAGGAGGCCCAGGATGGACATGTGGTCTGAGGAATGGGAGGGGGAGTTGAAATGGTTCGCGACCGGGAGGTGCAGTTGTTTAGTGCGAACAGAGCGTAGGTGTTCTGCAAAGCAGTTCCCCAGCCTCTGCTTGGTTTCCCCGATGTAGAGGAGGCCACAACGGGAACAGCGGATGCAGTATACCACATTAGCAGATGTGCAGGTGAACATCTGCTTGATGTGGAAAGTCTTCTTGGGGACTGGGATGGGGGTGAGGGGGGAGGTGTAAGGGGAAAGTGTAGCACTTTCTGCAGTTTCAGGGAAAAGTGCCGGGTGTGGTGGGGCTGGACGGAAGTGTGGAGCGGACAAGGGAGTCACGGAGAAAGTGGACCCTCCAGAATGCAGATCAGGGTGGGGAGGGAAAAATGTCTTTTGGTGTTGGGGTCGGATTGCAGATGGCGGAAGTGTTGGAGGATGATGCGTTGGATCCGGAGGTTGGTGGGGTGGTACGTGAGGACGAGGGGGATTCTGTTTTGGTTGTTATTGTGGGGAGGGGGTGTGAGGGATGCGTTGCAGGAAATGCGGGAGACACGGTCGAGGGTGTTCTCGACCACTGAGGGGGGGAAGTTACAGTCCTTGAAAACAAGGACATCTGAGATGTACGGGAGCGGAATGCCTCTTCCTGGGAGCAGATGCGGCGGAGAAGAAGGAATTGGGAATAGGGGATGGCATTTTTGCAGGAAGGTGGATGGGAGGAGGTGTATTCTCGGAAGCTGTTAGGAGTCGGTTGGCTTGAAATGGATATCGGTTTCTCCGTGGTTGCCAGAGATGGAAACAGAGAGGTCCAGGAAGGAAAGAGAGGTGTTAGAGATGGTCCAGTGAACTTAAGGTTTGGGTGGAAGGTGTTCGTGACGTGGATGAACTGTTCAAGCTCCTCGTGAGAACACGAGGCGGTGCCGATACAGTCCCCAAGAAGACTTTCCCCATCAAGCAGATGTTCACCTGCAACTGGTATACTGGATCCGCTGTTCCCGTTGTGGCCTCCTCGACATCAGGGAAACCAAGCAGAGGCTGGGGGACCGCTTTGCAGAACTCCCACGCTCGGTTCGTTCTGAACAACTGTACCTCCCAGTCACGAACCATTTCAACTCCCCCTCCCATTCCTCAGACAATGTGTCCATCCTGGGCCTCCTGCAGTGCCACAATGATGCCAGAAACAGCAACTCATATTCCGCTTGGGGACACTGCAGCCCAATGGTATCAATGTGGACTTCAAAATCTCCCCCCGCCCTACTGCATCCCAAAACCAGCCCAGCTCGTCCCCGCCTCCCTAACCTGTCCTTCCTCCCACCTATCCCCTCCTCCCACCTCAACCCCCACCCCCATCTCCTACCTACTAACCTCATCCCGCCCCCTTGACCTGTCCGTCCTCCCTGGACTGACCTATCTCCTCCCTAACGCCCCCCCTACACTCACCTTTACTGGTTCCATCCCCGCCTCTTTGACCTGTCTGTTTCCTCTCCACCTATCGTCTCCTCTATGCATCTTCTATCTGCCTGCCCCTCTCTCCCTATTTATTTCAGAAACCCCTTCCCCTGCTCCATTTCTGAAGAAGGGTCTCGGCCCGAAACGTCCGCCTTCCTGCTCCTCTGATGCTGCTTGGCCTGCTGTGTTCATCCAGCTCTGCACCTTGTTATTTATGTTTTTCCTCCTCCAGTTCACGCACTCCCTCTTCCATCACCCTCCCACAACTCTTGTCCTCCCCATCCCTCATCTGCCCCAATGTCTCCATCTGGACCTCTGCTGTTTTGTTTTATTACTCCCGGTGTGAGATTTTACAGCGGTAAAAGTGCAATATGTAGGTCAGATGAAGCTGGAAGTGATAAAAAGCAGCGATCCCACCAGAATCCAACTCATGTAACCCCCCTGTAAACTGAGATTTGTCTTAGCAGCTGGGTGTCTGACTGAATCCTTCCTGCACGTGGAAGTCCCCGGGATGACTGCATCATTGGGTGGCCAGCTCAGGTGGGAAACTGTATTCCCTGTGGTTCTGATATTTCCTCAGTATCTCTGTCTCTCCTAGCTTGGTGATGAGATAAATTCTAATCCAATGGACAGAGCATCCATATCGTTTCTGTCAACAGTGAAGCTGTTTACACAGAGATTGTAGGAACTGCAGATGCTGGAGAATCTGAGGTAACAAGGTGTAGAGCTGGATGAACACAGCAGGCCAAGCAGCATCAGAGGAGCAGGAAGGCTGACGTTTCGGGCCGAGACCCTTCTTCAGAAATGGATCAGTTCACAAGAACAATCACTCAGTCTGTGTAACTGGTTACAACCGTTTCTGCAGTCTACTGGAAGATCATATGTAATAGAAGCAGGAATAGGCTAGTCCACCCCCTGACCCTGTTCCACCATTCAAAAGGATTGCAGCTGATCTGCCATTCCTTATGTCTGCTTTCCAGTGTTTTTCCTATAACCCTTAATTCCCCTGCTGATCTATCTCAACCTTAAAAATACACAATAACTTTGCCCTGTCAGCTCTTTGTGGAAAGAAGTTCCAAAGACTCTCAACCCCCTGAGAGGAAAATTCTCCTCATTTCAGCTTTCAATTGACTATGCTTTCTGCTCCTAGGCTCTCAAATGAGAGGGAATATCCTCTCAGCATTCCTCTGTCAAACCACTTCAGAACCTGATTAGAACAATGAGAGGTGATCTCATTGAAGCAAACTCCAATCCATTTCTGAAGAAGGATCTAGGCCTGAAACGTCAGCCGTCCTGCTCCTCTGATGCTGCTTGGCCTGCTGTGTTCATCCAGTTCTACACCTTGTTATCTCCAACCCATAGTGTCCCACTTACTCAATCTGTGTCACTGGTTAAAGATCTTTTCACTGTGTGCTGTGTTAGAACCCTCGATGAGATTTTAAAAATCATTTTTGGTTTGAATCTGAGAGCTGAATGGCGACCTCTGGACTTTTAGCAGCAGTTGTGTTAAAAAAAAAAGAAGCTGTTGGAACACCTTTGTGGAACATGCTTTGTGGAACACCTATGTTTGTTTCGTGACAAACGACTGCACCTCCCACTCGTGAACCACTTCAACTTCCCCTCCCACTCCTTGGACGACATGTCCATCCTGGGCCTCCTCCAGTGCCACAACAATGTCACCCGAAGGCTGCAGGAACAGCACCTCATATTTCGCTTGGGAACCCTTCAGCCCAATGGTCTCAATGTGGACTTCACAAGCTTCAAAATCTCCCCACACCCGACCTCATCCCAAAACCAGCCCAGCTTGTCCCTGCCTCCTTGACCTCTCTGTCTTTTCTCCCACCTATCCGCTCCTCCCACCTCACTGACCAAACCCCACGTCCCCACCTACTAGCCTCATCTCCACCTCCTTGAACTGTCCGTCTTCCCTCAATCGACCAACCCCCATCCCAACTCCCTACCTACACTCACCTTTACTTCCCTGCCTCCTTGACCTTTCCGTCTTCTCTCCACCTATCTACTCCTTCATCTACCTTCCATCACTGCCTCTTCCCCCCCCCACCATTTATTCTCAAGTCCCCTTCCCCTCCCCCATTTCTGAAGAAGGGTCCAGACCTGAAACATCAGCTTTCCTACTCCTCTAATGCTGCCTGGCCTGCTGTGTTCATCCAGCTCTACACTTTGTTATCTCAGATTCTTCAGCATCAGAAGTTCCTAGTATGTCTGATATAAAAGTTGTTGTTTGTTTCCGAGGCCAGGCCTGGAAGTTAATTGCAGTTTGCTTCTTGATCAAAAACTCTGTCGACTCATTTGGCCGTTAATGAGGTCAGTATCTGGGAACTGACGCCAGCAAGTCTGGGAGAGATACATGATCAAATGGAAGGAAGGGCCAGAGGTTTTCGAACTGGGGCTTTCTGAGAACTGGAGCTTTCTGTTTGGCTGTTAGTGCTACAGCATGAAGGTTTGACAATACTACGTACCTGCGAAACAATGCATCATGGAAGCTGCTTAAGTAATCTGGTCAGTTTTGTTTTGGTTTCTTTACTTATCCCATGGCTGTATATCTGTCTTTGTTTCCAGCCCCATTCACACCAAAGGTTATTGGGTTAAATCATTGCTGTGTTCATTGAGGATAGAAAACAAGAGACAGAGCAGCCACTCCAGAAGCTTCCAAAATCTCTGTGCACCTCTTTGACCTGCTTGAATTGTTGCAGTCTGTGTGGTGAAGTTCCTCGAAGATTGCTGTTTGTTAAGGAGTTAAAGGATTTTAATCCAGTGGTGATAAGGTAGTGCTGATATCTGTGACAGTTTTTTTCATGTTTTTGTATCACACCTTCAACAGAATAGGAACACAGAAAATAGGAACAGTGTTTCTGTTTCCTGTCTGCCAGCCAGTTTTATATTCCCGTGATTACCCAGTCCCAAGTGCTTTACATGCTAATCTCTTCTGTAGGACCTTTTGAACGCCTTCTCTTTGCATTCTTGAAACATTCCAGCAGATTTGTCCAGCATGATATGCCTTTCGTAAATCCATGCTGACTGACTTTGTCCAATCCTGTCACTGTTTTCCAATGTTGGGCGAACTAGTCTATAATTCCATGTTTTCTCTCCACCTCCTTTTTTAGACAGTGGGGTTACATTAGCTACCCTCCAATTCATAGGAACTGTTCCAGAGTCTAAAGAATCTTGAAAAATGGCCATCAATTTTCTTTCTTTAGATTTAAGCCCATAGTTTCAGAATGCATCCACTATCTCTCAGGCCATTTTGTTAAGTACTCTGTGCTGTAGATTTCCAGGTGCTGCGATTTGTTAGCTTTTAATCCATCGATTTTCCGAATACCATCACCTTCCTAATACTGATTTCCTTCTGATGTGTTCCCTAGCATTTTCGGGATATTATTTGTGTCATCCTTTGTGATGACAGAACCAAAATATGTAGTTAATTGATCTGCTAACTCTTTATTCCAAATATATCTTCCCTGTTTCTGATTGTAAGGGATTTGTTTTCATTTTTTTTTTCCCTTCATTAAATCTTTAGGAGCTTTTACAATTAGTTTGTGTGTTCCTCACAAGCTTATCCCCCTTAGACTTTATCTTTCCCAACTTAATCAGTCTCTTCATCCTCTTTTACTGAAATCTGAACTGCTCCCAGTCTTCAGGTCTGCTGCTCTTTTTAGCCGATTTATATGCCTCTTCCTTGGATCCAGTATTATCCCTAATATCCCTTGTTAGACATGGCAGGGTCACCTTTCCTGTTTTATTTAGTGTCTGACAGGAATGAACAACAGTTGCAGTTCCTCCAAGTGCTCTTTAAATGTTTGTTGTTCTTTTTACGTTACATCCCCCAATTTATTGTAGCCTGCTCATGCCTTATGCCATCGTAATTTCCTCCACTTAGAATTTGGCCCTGAGTCTCAGAATCAACTCTGTCACACTCCATTTTAATGAGGAGTTCTATTGCTGAGTTCCTCATTCTCCCACAAGGGACCTCACATGGCTGGATTGCCAATTATTCCCTTTGCATTACACAATTAACATTTTGAAATTAAAAGTTGCCACAGTCTCAGAAGACCATAGGATTGTCTGTCACTTGGCGGAGGAAGAGAGAAAAGGCTAATGGGCTTTTACCTGAGGATCACCATGCTTCAGGCAAGGGCAAGGTTAAGAATGTGGGACCCCCATGGCGAACTCAGGTGGTACAGGAATTGAGCACGTGCTGTTGGCGTCACTCTCAATTGCAAATCAGCCGTCCAGCCAACTGAGCTAACCCACACCCAGCCATTACACAATACACATTTGAGATGGCCTGTCTCCATTTGGGACCTCAATGTATTGATCTAGAAAATCAGTTCATATACATTCTAGGAATTTCTTCTTTATGGTATTGTTACTGATTTCACATGCTCAATCAACGTGCAATTTGAAGTCACCCACGATAACCACAAGATCACAAGATGTCGGAGCAGAATTAGGCCATTCGGTCCATTGTGTCTGCTGTACCACTTGATCATGGCTGATACGTCTTTCAACCCCATTCTCCTGCCCCCTGCCTTTTGCCTTCTCCTGTAATACTTGATTCCCTCACAAATGAAGAACCTATCCATCTCTGTCATAAATACACTCCACAGCTTTCTACAGCAATGAGCCCCACAGAATTACCACCCTCTGGCTGAAGAAATGCCTCCTCATCTCAGTTCTGAAGGGTTGTCCCTTCACTGTGAAGCAGTGCCCCCGGGTTCTAGTCTCTCCTCCTGGTTGTAACATATTCTCTGCATCCATCTATCAGGCCTCTCAGTATTCTGTAAGTTTCAATCATATAGTTCAATTAGGTAACTGAAACCTGAAGTTTCTGTATTCGACAGCACGATCCAAAGCCGACTTTAATTGTATAAATCCTGCCTCCTCTTGTTTAGAATTAGAATCTCTCCAATGGGGAAAAAGGCCATTCGGCTCAACAAGTCCGCACCCACTGTCTGAAGAGCATTCCATCCAGACTCCCACCCCTACTCTATCTCTGCATTTCCCATGGCCAATCCACCTAACCTGTACATCTTTGGACTGTAGGAGGAAACTGGAGCACCTAGAGGAAACCCACGCAGACATGGGGACAATGTCCAAACTACACACAGACAGTCGTCCAGGACTGGAATTGAACCCCGGTTCCTGGCGCTGTGAGGCAGCAGTGCTAACCACAGCTACCGTGCCACACTGAAATGCAATACCTCGCATTTACCAAAATAAAACTCCATCTGCCACTCCTTAGCCCATAAACCTAATTGATCAAGATCTCTTTGTAATCTTAGATAACCCTCTTCACTGTCCACCATACTACCAATTCTGGTGTCATCTGCAAACTTAGTAACCATGCCTTCTATACTCTCATTTTGATAATTTATATAAATGACAATCACAAGTTGATCCAGCACTGATCCCTGTGGAACAATGCTGGTCACAGGTCTCCAGTCCAAAAAGCAACCCTCCATCTCCTCCACACCCTGTCTTCTGTTGTTAAGTGAATTTTGCATTCAATTGGCAAGCTCACCCTTTACTTTACTCATTAGTCTACCATGTGGAACCTTGTCAAGGGCTTTACTAAAGTTCAAGTAAACAATGTTTACTGCTCTGCCCTCATCGATCATCTTGGTTACTTCGTCAAAAAAACTCAGTCAAATTTGTGAGACATGATTTCCCTCACACAAAACCATGCTGACCATCCCTAATCATTCCTTGCCTCTCTAAATGCTGTCTTTCTGAATCACCTGCAACAACTTACCCACCACCGAAGTCAGACTCACGGGTCTATAGTTCCCAGGCTTTTCTCTACATCCCTTCTTAAACAAAGATATAACATGAGTCACTCTCCAGTCATCCGGCACCTCACCCATATTTATAGATGACAAAAATATTTCTGCAAGAAACCCTGCAATTTCCTCCCTTACTTCCCACAATGCCCTGGGATACACTCGATCAGGTACCGGAGATTTATCCATCCGTCTTCAATACAGAAATATTTATTTCCCCGAGTTCTTTAGTCTCCTTCAGTCCAACTTTTCCATGCCGACCAGGTTTCCCAAACTGAACTAGTCCCACATGCTTGCGTTTAGTCCATATCCCTCCAAACCTTTCCTGTTCATGTACATGTCCAAATTCCTTCAAATGTTGTAAATGTACTTGCGTCTACCATTCCTCTGGCAGTTCTAAATACAAACTATCCTCTGTTTGAAAAGGTTGCCCCTTGGTCCCTATAAATCTTTTTCCTTTTACCTTAAAACATTACTGTCCAGTTTTGATCTTTCCTATCCAAGGGAAAAGACCTTTGCTGTTCACCTTATCTATACCCCTCATGATTTTATAAACCTCTATGAAGTCACTACTCAACCTCCTATGTTTCAGTGGAAAAAAAGACCCAGCCTATCCAGTCTCTCCTCATAACTGAAACCCTCGAGTCCTAGTGACACACAAACTCCAAGTGTAGCATGAAGCCACAGACAGTAGATAGTTAATCTAGCTGTGAGAAACTTCACATAGTCTCCATTTCTTTGGCCCTTGGTCAAACAGTTTGCCAACAGGAACTGTCCAGCTACATATATGGAGAGTGAACATTTGGGTGAGCTTTCTCCACAGTCAAAGATGTGAAATATTCATTTAATATCTCTCCCATGTGCTGAGTTTCAGCACAAAGACGTCTTCCTTGATCTTTAAGGTGTCTAACTCACTCTCGATATGCTCGCTTGCAGTATATGTGCTTGTAGAATCTCTTTGGATAATTCTTAGCCTTTTCAGATAAGGTTATCTCATATCCCCTCTCTGCCTTCCTGATCACCCTCTACATACTTTATACCGTTTAAGAAATTCACTTGAACCCAGTTGTCTATAACTAATATGTGCTTCTTTTTCATTCTTGGCTAAAGCCTTCATATCTTTGTTCATCCATTGTTCTCTATTCATACCAGCCTTCTCTTTCACTCCAACAGGAACACCATGGAACAGAATGGCTCTGAGCTCTTGTTATCACACTGTTGAAAGCCCCCCACTTATCCAGCGTTTGTCTACCTGTGAACAGTGTACACCGACCACTTCTCAAAAGTTCTTGTCTCGTACTGTTAAAATTTGCCCATCTCCAATTAAGAACTAACTTTTAGGGAAGCCTTATCCTTTTCCATAACTGTTTTAAAACTGATAGAATTATGATCACTCATCCCAAAGTGTTCCTCTGCTGTCACTTCAGTCACTTGCTCTGCCTTATTACTCAAGAGAAGGTAAAGTTTTGCCCCTTCTCTAATAGGAACATTTACATGGAGTCATACAGCACAGAAACAAACCCTTTGGTCCAACTAGTGCATGCCGAACATAATTCCGAGGTAAACTAGTCCCATTTGTCTGCTCCTGGCCCATATAACTCCAAATGATTCCTATTCATGTACTTATCCAACTGTCTTTTAAATGTTGTAATTTTGACCACATCTACTGTGAAGTGGCACGGTGGCTCAGTGGTTAGCACTACTGCCTCACAGCACCAGCGACCCAGGCTCGATTCCACCCTCGGGCGTCTGTCTCTGCGGAGTTTGCACATTCTCCCCAGTTTCCTCCCAGTGCTCCAGTTTCCTCCCACAATCCAAAGACGTGCAGGCTCTGTGGATTGGCCATACTAAATTGCCCGTAGTGTTGAGGGATGTGTAGATTAAGTGGGTTATATGCTCTCTGGGTTGGTGTGGTCTTGTTGGGCTGAAGAGCCTGTTTCCAAACTGTACAGATTCTATGATTCATAGTGCTTCCTCAAAAAGTTGATTACAAACAAAGAAGCACTCTCAATGTAAAAAAAAAGCCCCTCATGTCTTTTTTTAAACTTCCTCCTCTGACCTTGAAAGTATGCCCCCAAGTTTTGAATTCCCTCACCCTAGCAAAAAGGTACCTGCCATTCACTCAAAGATAGTAAGAACTGCAGATGCTGGAGTCAGAGATAACACAGTGTGGAGCTGGAGGAACATAGCTTCAGAGGAGCAGGAAAGTTGATGTTTTTGGTGGGACTCTTTTCTGTTCAATTCCCTATCTCTGGGGGGCAAAAAAAAAATCCTATCCTGACCAACCTGTCCCCATAACTCAGGCCTACCAGTCCTGGCAACATTCTCATGAATCTTCTTTGCACACTTTCCAGTTTAACTGTGTCTTTCCTATTGCAGGGTGACCAAAACAGTACACAGTACTCCAAGTGTAGCCTCACCAATTAGTTATACACCTTTAACATAACATCCCTGTACTCAGTGCCTCGACCAATGAAGGCCAGCATGTTAAATGCCTTCTTCACCACCCTGTCTACATGTGACACCGCTTTCAACAAACCATGTACTTGTACTCCTAGGTCCCTCTGTTCCACACTACTCCTCAGGACGTTACCATTTACTGTATAAGTCCTACCTTGGTTTGACTTTCCAAAGTGCAACACCTCACACGTAACTGTATTGAATTGCATTTGCCACTCCTCAGCCCACTTCCCCATCTGATCAAGATCCCTCTGTATTTTTTTGGTAACCTTCCTCACTATCAACAATACCTCCTAATTTTGTATCATTCTCAAACTTAATAGTCATGAACACCTCCCATCCACCAATCCATGGTGACTATGTGTAATCAGACCTTAACTATCCAAATGTTGGTTGATGGTGTCCCTCGGTGTGCTCTCCAATAACTTGCCTACCACTGATGTCCGGCTCACTGACCTGGAATTCCTTGGCTTGTCTTTACTATTTTTCTCAAACAATGGAACATTAGACACCCTCCCGTTTTCCAGAACTTCACCAGTGGCTAAAGATGAAGCAAAAATCCTTGCAAGGGCCTCTGCAATTTCTTCCCTACATTCCCATAATGTCCGAGAATGGACTTGATCAGGCTCAGGGGATTCATCCACCTTAATGCGCTTTAATGCTGCAAACACCACCTCTCTGGTAATACATATGCAGTCCAAAACATCTCCACTTGTTTCGCTTATTTCCTTAGCTTGCGTGATTCTCTCCTCAGTAAATACTGAGGAGAAATATTAAAAATTTCCCCCCATTTAAATTTTTGAAGATGTCCATGTGAACTGTTTTCAAAACACAATATTTCTTTCACTGAGTTCTCTAGCCTCCCTTTCTTTCTCTACAGTAAAAACTGATGTGAAATATTCCTTTAAAATCTCTCTCATACCCTGAGGTTCAACACAAAAATAACCTCTTTCATCCCTATGGGGCCCTGCTCGCTCTCTAGTTGCTCTCTTTCCCTTAATGCACTTGTAGAATCACTTTGGATTATCCTTAACCTTTTATCTATCAAGGCAATTTCATGTCCCCTCTTTGCCTTAATGATCTCCCGCTTAAGAATGCCCCTATGAATCAAGAGATTCATTTGAACCCAGTTGTTTACATCTAACATATGATTACTACTTCTTGCCTGAAACCTAAAGATCTTTTTCATCCACTGTTCTCTAATCCTAGCAGCCTTACCTTTTACTTTAACAGGAAAATAACTGACTCTGAACTCTCGCTAGCACACTTTTGAAAGCCTCCCACTTATCAGACGTGCCTTTACCTGCAGTCTATTCCAATCAACTTTTGAAAGTTCTTTTCTCATACCATTAAAATTTGCCTTACTCCAATTAAAAACTTTTAACTTTTATGGAAGGCATATCGTTTTCCACAATAGTTTTAAAACTGACAATTATTATCACTGGACCCAAAGTGTTCCTTTACTGTCACTTCAGTCACTCACTATGCCTTATTACCCAAGAGAAGCTCAAGTATTTTTTCTTTCTGTTCTTGAACACATTTAACAAATTACTCACCATCCAAACCTTTAACATTATGGCAGTCTCAGTCAATGTTTGAAAAATTAAAGTCAGCGATTATTAAACTTTATTTTTCTTACAAATATCTGAGATCTGCCTACATGTTTATTCCTCAATTTCCCTCTCACGATTGAGGTCCTATAGTAAAATCACACCAGATGATCATTACTTTCTTTTTTCTAATTTCAACCCATATGTTTTTCACTGGATAATTCTTTACAAGTACCTCTTCTAGTTACAGCAGTAAAGTTTTACCTAAGAAAAAAGCCACTCCCTCTCCTCTTTTGCCTCCCTTTCTATCCTTCCTATTGCTTCTGAAATCTGGAACATTAGTATGGGCAAAAGATCTTCCAGGTGGTGTATAATGTAGGAAAATGTGAAATCATTCACTTCGGCAAGAAGAATAAATAAGAGCAGAATATTCCTTTAATGGTGAATGATTACACAATTCTGAGGTGCAGAGGGATTTAAGGTTTATAAAGTATGAGTTACGAAGTTAGTATGCAGACATAGTATGTAATCATAGGGCCATACAGCATGGAAACAGACCCATTGGTCCAACTAGTCCATGCTGATTATGTTCCCAAACTAAACTAGTCTCATCTTCCTGCATTTGGTCCATATCGCTTCAAACCTTTCGAATTCATATACTTATCTAAATGCCTTTTTAAACATTGTAACTGTACCCGTATCCATCACTTCCTCTGGTAGTTCATACCACACACCAAGCACTCTGTATGTAAAAAAAAAAGTTGTCCCTCATGTCTTTTTTAAACCTTCCTCGTCTCACCTTAAAAATATGCCCCCTAGTTTTGAGCTCCCCCACCTGAGGGAAAAGACTTTTTCTATTCACCTTATGTATGTCCTTGCGTATTTTTATAAACCTCTATAAGGTCACACCTCAACCTCCTACCTTCCAGTGAAAGAAGTACCAGCCTAATTTTATAACTCAAACTGTCCATTCTTGGCAATATCCTGGTAATTTTTTTTTTCTGAAACCACACCACTTTAATAATATCCTAACTGTAACAGGATGATCAGAATGGCACACAGTACTCCAGAAGAGGACTCACCAACATCCTTGACAACCGCAACATAACGTCCCAACTCCTGTACCCAAAGGCCTGAGTAATGAAGACAATTGTGCTGAATGCCTTCTTAGCCACCCTGTCTACCTGTGACACGAATTTCAAAGAATGACCTTGGTCTCTCTGTTCTACAACACTACCCAGAGTCCTACCACGAATTGTATAAGTCCTGCCCTTGTGAAGAATTGCACTTTGGTAAAATAAACATTTATCCAAATAAAATTGATTCTGCCACTCCTCAGCCCATTGACCCAATTTATGAAGATCTCTCTGTAATCCAGAAAGCCAATACAAGGAATAAAGTTATGGCTGTAATTATGGGTGACTTCAACCTACATTTAAATTGAGCAGATCACATCGGTAGCAAGATGATAGAGGAGGAATTCCTAGCGTGTATATGGTACAATTTTATGCTGAAGAAGTAGATGGGTATTGGGTAGTGAGAAAGGGATAATTGACGATCAAGCTGAGCATGGGCCCTTAAGAGTGACCACAGTGGGATAGAATTCTTCATTAAGATGGAGAGTGATGTTGTAGTTTATGAGACTACGTTCCCGTAGTTACGTGAAATAAGTTATAATGGTCTGAGGCATGAGCTGGTTGTGTTAAATGGGTGATGGGAGATGGTAATGGCAAACATTGAAAGAGGTCGTGGACAATGTATGAAAGTTATTCATCCCAGTCTGGCATAAGAACAAAATGGGAAACATGGTCAAACCACAGCAGGGAAAGGGAAATGAATGGGTATTAAATTTAAGGATGCAGCATACAAGTTAGGTGAATAAAACAACAGACCTGAGGATTGGGAACAGTTTAGATTTCAGCAAAGGGAGACAATAAGAGGGAGAAAATAGAAAATGAGAGTACACTTGCAGAGACCACATAAACCTATAGCATTTTTTTTATTCATTCACAGGATATGGGCCTCGCTGGCCAGGCTAGAATTTATTGCCCATCCCTGATTGCCCAGAGGGCTGCCAAGAGTCAACTGCGTTGCTGTGGGGCTGGAGTCACGTGTAGGCCAGACCGGGTAAGGATGACAGTTTCTTTCCCTCAAGGACATTAGTGAGCCAGATGGGTTTTTCCTGACTATCAACAACTGTTTCATGATCATCATTAAACTCTTGATTGAAGATTGATAGTAAAACATTAGTCGAGAAGAATGCAGGGTCTCCTGCAATCAGAAACAGGGAATTTATAACGGGGTACAAAGTGATGACAGACTCAATTAAATATGTCTGAGATTTTCAAAAAGAAGTGCAAAAATAATGTCACAAAATTAAGGGGATCACACAGTCCAATGGGAAGGTGGAATTGAAAGAAATTAGTATTGGTAGGAAAATGATATTGGGCAAACTAATGGGATAACAGGCAGATAAATCCCAGAAGATTGACAACCTTCAACTCAGAGTACCTTAGGAAGTAGCCCTAGAAATAACAGATGCAGTAGTGGTTATCCTCCAAAATTCTGTAGACTCTCAAAGTTTCTAAGGATTGGAGGGTAGCAAATGTAACCCCAGTATTTAAGAAAGGAGTCAGACAGAAAACAGGGAATTTGCACTGCATTGATGGTGAGAAAAAAGTGTTAGGGTCCACTACTTAAGGGTGGAAAAACAGAGTACTTGGAAGACAGTGACAAGATGGACAGAATCAGCAGAGCCGGTTGTATTTGTCATGAATTCTCTTCAAGCTACTAACCATTCTGACTTGGAAACAATTGCGATTCCTTCAATTTTGCTGCGTCAAAATCCTGAATTCCCTCCCTAACAGTATTATGGATCCACCTACATCTCATGGACTACTGTGGTTCACAAAGGCAGATCACTACCACCTTCTCAATGGCAACTAGGCTCAACCAGCAATGCCCACAGGAATTAAAGCAAAACAATATCAAGGCCAAATTTGAATATGGAATTGAAGCCCAAATAGATTAACTTTGACCTTCTTGAGGCTTGAGGGGCAGATTGGACTACTCTGGTTCCTATTTCGTATATACTCTACACCGTCTATCAAAATGCATCATCTCACCAGGAATGGTGTATTCCCTGGAATTTAGAAGGATGAAGACTGATTTGATTCAAATTTTACAGATGTTAATTGAAGCTGGTCAGGGGAATAGAGAGGAACTAACCCACTGGGTGGATGAAATTGGAGCTCAAACACCCTCCTCACCCCCAGTAATCAGACAAGACTCGAGTTTCTTTGTTCTCCAGTTTATTTGAGCATAAGAATGAGTAACAACAGTAAGCCACTCGGCCCTTCGAGCCAGTTCTGCGACTCAATAAGATCACGGCTGATGTGATTTCAGCCTCAGCTGTATGTGCCTGCATATCCCCAAATATCTTTCATCATTTTGGTCATCAAGAATTTGTCTGCCTTTGACTTTTAAAAAATAAATTGTGCATCCACTGCCTTTTGACGAAGGTAATCACAAAGATGCTCAACCCTCTGAGAGAAAAGAAATGTCCCTCATCATTTCAAATGGACTCACCCTTACCTTTAAACAATCACCCTCAGTTCTAGGACAAAAACAAAGTTGCTGGAAAAGCTCAGCAGGTCTGGCAGCATCTGTGAAGGAAAAAACAGAGTTAACGTTTCGGGGCGGTGACCCTTCCTCAGTTCAGAACTACAAATCTGAACCGAAATATTAACTCTGTTTTTTGCTTCACAGATGCTGCCATACCAGCTGAGCTTTTCCAGCAACTTTGTTTTTGTTCCTGCTTTGGAGCATCCACAGTTCTCTTGGTTTTTACCCTCAGTTTTAGATTCTTCCACAATAAGGGACTATGTTTTCAACATCCACATGGTCAGGTCCCCTCAGGATCTTTTATAGAATAGAATCCCTACAGTGTGGAAACAGGCCATTCAGCCCAACAAGTCCACACTGACCATCAGAGCATCCGCCCAGGCCCATCCCCTATAACCCAACTGAACACTACAGGCAATTTAGTATGGCTAATCCACTTAGTCTGCACATCTTTGTACTGTGGGAGGAAACCCATGCAGACACGGGGAGAATGTGCAAACTCTACAAAGACAGTCGCCCGAGGGTGGAATTGAAACCAAGTTCCTGGGACTGTGAGGCAGCAGTGCTAACCACTGAGCCACCATGCTATCCCTTTTTATGTTTCAATTTAGTCTCCTCTTTGTTTTCTAAACTCCAGGGGATACAGGCATAGCCTGTCTAGCCTTTCCTCATGAAGCAATCCACTCGTTGCATGTATTATTCCATTAAAGCTTCTCTGAAATACTTCCAATGTAGTAACAACTTTCTGTAAGTTTAATTACATGGAACACCATACTCTAGATACAAGTGTCACAAGCACAATGGCGGACTGTATCTGAAGGTGGCCCATGAATTCTCACTTGCTTACTGTATTGCTTTTTCAGCAAGCTTAGGTCATTTACATTTATCCAATTACAGACTGTCACAGCTTACGGTCAGATAGTCGTACAGTTTGTATTGTTATACAGAGAGCATTGTTGTGGTATCACTCAAACCTCCCACTCTGCTGGCTGTGCAGAAATAATGACTAGCCCTGCAACCAGTTCCCAAAGCCCAATTTCTCCTGTACTTATCAACATCTGTCTTTTCGAGGATATTAATGATCCAGGAAGGTTTTTATGACAATCCAGCAGTTTCATTCCACTTTTGACTGTTTTAAATTTATTTTCCAGGGAATTGAGAAGGGAGAATTTACAGACAGGCAGTTCAACTCAAACATTGGATCAAGAGCTGCCAGTAACACTCAGATCTCAGAAACTTTGAACATGGAAGGTAAAAGCATCGTTCACAGTGAAGAGAAACCATACGCGTGGTCTGTGTGGACAAGCCTTCAGTTAATCGTCTGGACTGTTGAGACATAAATGCAATCAAAACAGGTTGACAACAATGACATCAAGCAGCACTTGCTTTGCAACATTATGGTCATGGATCTCAGTATAAGTTAAGCAAATGCCACTTGGTTCCTGATCTGCTTACGTTATTGGTGCAACCATGGACGAAACAGCTGAATTCCAAATGTGAGAGTGACTATTTGCTATCTTAAGACTCCATTTGACAGATTATTGTATCAAGGAATCATAACAAAACTAGAGTCAACGGAATTAGAGAATATTATTCTCCCACTGATATTGGGTTTTGGAAAAGATTGCATCTTCAGAACTGAGTAGATCGAAACAAGGTGTATTTATTTAAACTTGTACCACATATATGCGTAAGAGGTCTTTTAAGTCTAGCTTGGAGACATTCCACCATTTGCAGCTCAAAACAACATATTAAGACATTTTCATGTCAAAATGTTTGCTGTAACATTGGCATAAAATAAATTATATGTCACTTGTTTACTGCAGACAGGATGTTGTTCAGTTTCTTTCAAAGTGCTGAGTCCTCTAATTTGAACATTAGATCCAGTTCACATCATCTTCAGAGCTTCTTTGCCCCAGCATCAGCGCACAGCACCCAAGCCTTCCCTTATGAATAACACTTACGTGGCAATCCTAAGCTATACAGCTGGTGTCTGAACCCTAAGTAACTGCTGATGTTTCACTGTTATAGATACGCAGTTAAACTACCAGAACCACAAGAACTGTGGCCTCATATGGTTGTATTTGACTTTTAGCTCTGTGCTCTCCTGTTCGTCCAAGCTTATTGGCTACTTGTTCTGTGTTTTAATGCTCCACTGCTTTCCTTTTATATTCCCCTTGTACACTCTCCTATCCTCCTTACCCTAGTTCACCCTGGTTGGATAATACTGAATACAGAGGAAGGTGCTTGTGATTGTAGGAGACCCACCATTCAGCTGCAGGAGTTCCTCAGGATCGGGTTCTGGTCCCAACCCCAATCAGCTGTTTCATCAATGACCTTCCCTGCGTCTTAAGAACAGAAGTGGATATGTTTGCTGATGATTGCACAATGTTTAGCACTATTTGTGACTCCTCAGATACAGAAGCAGTAGATATCTAACCACAGTATCCCTGGACAAGATTGAAGTTAGCCTGCGACTTGACAGAGAACATTTGCACCAACAAGTACCAACAAATAATAACCAAGCCTGAGAAATGAAAACGCAACCACCATCAATTGGCATTCAATGGTTTTATCTTCATTGAAGTCAGCATTATCGTTTTTCTGGGCGCTAATATTGATAAGAAACTGAACTGGACCTGCCATCTAAATACTGTGCCTACAAAAGTAGGTCAGAGGGAAGAGATTCTATGGTGATTAATTCAAATTGTGACTCCCCAAAGCCTGTGCATCCTCAGGAGTGTAACAGAACACACTCCAATTGCTTGGATGGATGCAGCTCCAACAACACTCAAGAAACACGACTCCATCCAGGACAATGCAACTAAACTAGTGCCCCATTCAGTGTTCAGCATTTACTCCGCTCACCACTGAGATACAGTGGTAGCAGAGTGCACCATCTACAAGATGATCCTTTGACGGAGCCTTTCAAGCCTGCAAACTGTACCACCTGGAAGGACAAGCGCAGAAGATGCATCGAAACACCACCACCTGCAAGTTCCCTTCTAAGGTGCATATCATCCTGACTTGGAGTGGCATCATTGAGTGGTGCAGCAGACTTGATGAGCCAAAATGCCTATGTCTGCTCTCCATCCTTTATCATGATTTTGATTAATGCAGTGTTCAGTCCTCTAGCTGTTCTCTAAACTGGTGTTTGCTAAACCTCGAGCATCTTTTTCCGCACCTTACATTCCAGAGTGTGGTCAAGAACACAAAGTATCCCAAAACCCTCTCGACCACCTGATCTCCCTGTCCAAACATCTTGAGTGACCTGTGAATGTCCACTTCAATGTCTCATTGTTCCTCAACACCACTTAGTATTGCTCACTTTCATTGTTCACTCTCCCTGAATTCGTTATCATTGACTTCTCTGGATTGAATTCTAGTCACCTTTTTTCTTTCCATCCTATTGATATTTCCCTGCAATCCATTGCTTTGCTCCTTATGGACAACTACATGACTAATTGTTGCATGTCATCTGCAAACTTCTAAATTATGGCTCCTACAGCTCGGTTTTAATCCTTGATCTGCATCAGAAAACAGTGGAACTCCATTGGATGAAAACTGAAAGAACAGCATTTGCCGTAAATCAGAAACAAACAAAAAGCAGAAATTGCTGGAAAAGCTCAGCAGAACTGGCAGCATCTGTGGAGAGAAATCAGAGATAACATTTCAGATTGAGTGACCCTCAGAACTCCACTGGAAACAGTTGCTCAGACATAGGCCATTCCTGGTTGGGATTAACTGCAATAACAGCAGAATCTAACCCCTGCTTTCATATGTGAATTTGCTGGTGTCTCCAGAGTTTATTTTTCCGAGTGGTCCCTTCTCACACACAGGATTGGTGAATGGCATCTCCCCAGTGTGACTGAGTAAATGAGATTACACCTCAGTGGGTAACTGAATCCTTCCCTCAGTCTGCACATTTCCCTGGTTTCTCTGCGGTGTGGGTGTCTTTGCCTCTATGTAGATTGGGCAGTCAGGTGAATTCGAGTTGATGCAGACAGGAGGCCCATTTTTCCCTGTTGTGAATGTTTATTCTTCCTTATTCTCCCACGGTATGTGGGTATCACTGGTCAGGACAGCATTTGTTGTTCATCCTCAATTCACCTTGAACTGATGTCCGAGGACAGTTAAGGGCCAAAGACATTGTTGTGGGTCTGGAGTCACTTGTATGCCCGTACAGGTAAGGATTTCCCTCCCAAGGGGACATGAATGAATGGGATTTCATGGAAATTAAAGTCATGGTCTCCGTTCCTGAAATCAGGTTTACTAACAGATTTTATTCATCAAATTTAAACTCCAGCAGCTGCCGTGTCTCAGTCCCCAGGGATTACTAGGAGATAAATCACCACTACACTTCTATCTCCCTGCTGCATTGCTTCATTGTATAGAATAACTTTCACTGTTCAGATCATCCAAGAGTGAGAGTGAACAGGAGAAGTCCATTCGGACCATCACACTGGTGTTAGCTCCTGGTGAGAAAGGGATTGAGTGAAAGGGAAAAGTATCAGCTGATGCGTGTTTGCAACATTTACAGTGTGTGTTCATATCAGAATAAATGTGGTTTCTGCAGAGTGAAGTGTTTACTGGGAGCAAGAAGCTGATGCAGAGACAATATGAGCTCAGCTGAGGTAACAAACATCAGTATATTACTGTAAATAGCAGACAATGCCTTGGATCTAGCAACCTCTGGGTTAGTGGCCCAGCACGCTCCCGCTGCACCACTCTGCTATGATCTACTATGTAACCCACAACTTAAATACATTATTACTTCCTTCTTGCTTTTGAATAAGAGCACACTTATTGACAGGCCCTCCTGGCTATACAATTCCAACGTGTCACGCCACCCAGAATGTGACAGACAGAAACGCACACACATACACACACAAACAGCAAAGTACCATTAACATATACACAATGTCAAAGGGGCTGGGCAGACCAATAACTCACTCATGATAGACTCATGATTTGTCTGAACTTGCGGTAAAGGCTAAACCAACAATTACATTCCTCATTCTGAAGAGTTCTGAAGAAGGTTCTCTGAACCGGAAACGTCAAACCTGCTTTTTCTCCACAGATGCTGTCAGACCTGCTGATCTTCTCCAGCAACTGTTTTTTGTTACATTCCTCATTGTTATTTGCCTGTGGATGATAACATTCCCTGGATTCATCTGAAAGCTATCATTTTTGCCATTCTCTCTTTATCATCCTTTTCTTGCCCTCTGCCTTGCAAAATCACATCTCACATATTGTAGGTTGTTTCACTTCCTCTCCCTATGGCGTCAAACACACTGAAAATTCCCCAGGTTCCGATTAAAAAGTCATGAATATGAAATAAGAATCAAGTTTTAAAAGACACAGAGATAAATACACAAAGAGTGAATTTAACAGGCGGGGGAGTCTGTCCGGAGATAGGGGAGCAGTGTCTAATTTGGTTGATAATTGAGATATTTCCCTGGGAGAGATCATGATCCAACAAAATAAGTTGTTTTTTTTTTCAACAAATTCTGTTTTGCTCAACTTTGCTCTGTGATATTTCCCACAGCCTGATGTCCCAATAATCCCTGCTCCATGTCAGTAAAAGCTGTTCCAAGGGAAGTTGGAGCTCACAGCCTCATTGCCATCCCCATTTCCGGTTGTATCTTCGTCGGGAGAATCCAAGCAGTTTTGGGGCCTTTCAGCGAAAGGGACCCAGCTTCGTTTTCAGCTTTAGCTGATGTCTGTATGGAGTTTGCATGTTCTCGCCATGTCGCGTTGGAGTGCTCCAGTTTCTTCCCACAATCTAAATATATGCAGGCTCGGTGACTTGGCTTCGGGAAATTGTCCCGTTGTGTGGAGGGATGTGCAGGCCAGGTAGTTCGGCCATGATAAATGCGGGTTTATGATGTTTGGCGGGTGTTACTATTTTATACATAGTAGGAACTGCAGATGCTGGAGAATCTGTGGCAACAAGGTGTAGAGCTG
>NC_063339.1:83575933-83576257 GCF_021869965.1 Rhincodon typus
TAGACTAAGAATGTAACTGTCCCCATTCACACTCAAACACTTTCGCCTCGGAGGAATCCATACTTAAGTAACAAGAAGCATAATTATTAACATATTGCTATGACTGTTCAGTAACTTCATTATATTAATCCAGCCTAATAATTAATTCATACTTCTCTGCTTTGATTTATTTGTTTTTTCATTCTCATAACATATAAAGCTGCCTCGCTAATGCTATAGATAATAAGGTGTAGAGCTGATGAACACAGCAGGGACGTTTCGGGCCTAGACCCTTCTTCGTCAGCCTTCCTGCTCCTCTGATGCTGCTTGGCCTGCTGTGTTCAT
>NC_063339.1:83576357-83616868 GCF_021869965.1 Rhincodon typus
TACTATTTTATACTTGGTTCTGGATGAGAATGGTCGCTGCTTCATATCGGGCTCTGGAGTATATTGCTCACTCTTTTATATTGGGCTCTTCGATGGAATGTTCACTTTTGTATCAGACTCTGTGGGAGAACGTTCACCGGTTTATATTGGGCTGTGGGGGAGAGTGGTTACGGCCTTATATTGGGCACTGGGGCCGAATGTTCACTGTTGTATATCGGGCTCTGGGGGAAGATTGGTCATTGGTTTATATTGAGCCCACTCTACTCCTCCTATACTTCCGCGGGTATGATATGCGCTGCAACATATACCTACAGCCCTTCAATCAAAACAAAAATGAATGGCAAGCTGAATGTATATTTTGAGACTCGGTGACCAACAAATGCTATGTGTCTGTGAGAACATATATACCAATAAAAAAATACAAACTGCACGACATTTCTGGGATTTAGATTTTGACGTTGGAATATGATTCGGTCCCTTGTTTCAAAAAGAATAACTTTCCGAGGTTAAATGAAACATGATCAGCACTGGACTGCAGGGAAAATGCACAAAGCCGAGCGAGCCCGCATGCAAAATGATACCGTGCAACAAACGTACAGTTACTAAGCCTGTATTTCAAAATAAGCAGTCGGAAAAAAATCCTTCGTCTCGACAGATAAGCAGATTTAGAATCCGAGTTTGGCAGGTCCCATTGCAAAATTGTTCTAAAGGCATCTTTGACATCTCTGATAGCCTTTTACATTCATTACATGTCAAAGTACGAGCTACATTATCATAATTCCTTACACTTTCCCTGTCTTTCTGCTTAGACAGCTGTATTCTGGTGAAGGTTTTTGCTTTTGGTCAAGAGCAAATACCAGGGGTCATACGACATCATGTCACACGAGCAATTGATTTTTCCGATGTTGCTACGGGAACAAAACAAAACCAAAGTCACAGGGAAGGGCGTCGAGAATCCTTGTCCTGCTCGTCCATTTTCTTAGCCGCTCGACTATACCCGGCTACAATATCAAATTCCCACCAGATGCTGATGCTCCTGAATCAAAACAAAAATCAATGGAAAGGTAAACGCATTTTGCGAGACTCGGTTGAGCAACAAATGTAACCTGCCCGTCAGATACTATAAACAGGTATGCTTCGATAAAGAAAACATGAACTGCACGATATTTCTGGAATTTCCATTTTTGCTTTCGTAAATGATTTCGCTCATTGCTCGAAACAGAACATCCTTCTAAACATATTGACAAAATTTAAAAGGCGATCAGAGATGTCAAAAAGGTGCTAACGGCATGTGTTTGCTCTTCCTTCTCGGTGGGAAAAGCTCTGAGTCACCGTCACGTGCCTTGTTGCTGACGAAATAAGATACAAATTCTTTCACCAGAGTCGCATGTGCCTCGCTTTCGTATTCCTCCCTATTTAGATATTCTTTTTCCTCTGTGATATCAAAAAAAAATTAATACAATGTCATTTGGTAGCCTAGCTATCTTTACCTCAGTTTCAAATCCAAAATGACTTAGATTTCAAAGCATATGTTAACATTCGTGTCTCTATGAGAGCGTGAGTCAAGATGTTTAACTGAGGCCGTAAAGCCATTCATTCTCGTTGTTGACTGAATGAGACGCTAATGTGTACGACGCTAAGAAATGGCAACTTGTTTCTCTACTCCAAAACATGATTGAGGACTTCTGGTATTTAATTCCCGCACATTGAGACATGGCAGACAGTATCGGAAGTAGGCGCCTCAGAGACTAATTTGAGAAGCATTTGAAAGAGAGGGTAAATCAGGAAACCGTGGTGCACTTTGATAAATCAGGCTTCTACTTGGCATTGAACCAGGACGCCTTCGCACCTAAAGCAAATGTGAAGCTATTACTGTGCAGAAAGTATCAGAGCACGCCAAGTGAACTCTGAAAAATGATGACCATCTGTGCTGTACAAATCAGCGCATATTCAGGACCAGGGAAGATAGAAATTTAACAAAACTTAGCATTGCAATTAACTGGAATTGTATTTCTTTTTGCCACAACAGCAGAGATGGCCGAATAAAATCAAAAGAAGCGTGACTGACACAAAGAGCACGCAGGAAAGCTCCGTCTACGTCAAGGCAGAAACAAATCATTGGTGAGTAAGGAGTAAACGCCTCTGCTTCTGCCCGGTTTTGATCCTGGGACTTTTCGCGTGTGAGGCAATACCATGATAGCCAGTACACTGTAGAAACTCAACACTTCCGTCGTGCCCGCTGATCCTCGTACTGCATTTGAAATTTGCAGCCCTTCATGTTTTATGCAAGGAGGATTGCTTATACCTGGAGGTGCTACATGAATTCCCACTTGGTTACGGTAATGCTTTTTCAACAAGCCTAGGTCATTTGCATATCCAATTACAGACTGACGCAGATAATAGTCAGTCAATATATTTCTGAAGAAGGGTCTAGGCCTGAAACGTCAGCCTTCCTGCTCCTCTGATGCTGCTTGGCCTGCTGTGTTCATCCAGCTCTACACCTTGTATATCTCAGATTCTCCAGCATCTGCAGTTCCTACTATCATAGATACATTGAGTGAGTGGGTAAAGGTCTGGCAGATGGAATACAATGTAAATAAATGTGAAGTCATACATTTTGGTAGGAGTAATAGTAAAAAGGATTATTACTTGAATGGTAAAAAGTTGCAGCATGCTGCTATGCAGAGGGACCTGGGTGTCCTTGTGCATGAATCACAGAAGGTAGGTTTGCAGGTACAACAAGTAATTAGGAAGTAAAATGGAATTTTGTCCTTCATTGCTAAAGGGATTGAAATTAAAAGCAGAGAGGTTATGTTGCAGCTGTACAAGGTGCTGGTGAGGCCACACCTGGAGTATTGTGTGCAGATTTGTTCTCCTTACTTGAGAAAGGATGTACTGGCACTGGAGGGGGTGCAAAGGAGGTTCACTCGGTTGATTCCGAGTTGAGGGGGTTGGCTTATGAGGAGAGACTGAGTAGATTGGGATTATATTCATTGGAATTCAGAAGATTGAGGGGGTATCTTATAGAAACATATAAAATTATGAAGGGAATAGATAAGATAGAAGTAGAGAGGATGTTTCCACTGGCAGGTGAAACTAGGACAAGAGGGCATAGCCTCAAGATGAGAGGGAGCAGATTTAGGACTGAATTGAGAATGAACTTCTTCACCCAGAGGGTTGTTAATCTATGGAATTCCTTGCCCAGTGGAGTAGTTGACGCTACTTTAGTAAACGTTTTTACAGATAAGGTAGGTGTATTTTTGAACAATAAAGGAATTAAGGAATACGGTGAGAACGCGGGTAAGTGGATCTGAGTCCACAAAAAGATCAGCCATGATCTTATTGAATGGCGGAGCAGGCTCGAAGGGCCGGACGGCCTACTCCTGCTCCTAGCTCTTATGTTATTATGTTCTATCTCAGGTAATAGTCAGCCAGTTGTAAGGTTTCTTTTGTTACACAGACAGCATTGTTGTGGCGTCACTTGAACCTCCCACTCTGCCAGCTCTGCAGAAATAGCCACTGACTGCAGCCTGTTCCCGTAGTCAGGTTTGTCCTGTCTTGTTCAACTTCTGCCCTATTACTTAATGATCCAGGTGGGTATTTATGACAATCCAACAGATTTCATTCCACTTCTTCCTGATTTCAATTTATTTTACAGGCAATTAGACAGGAAGTTCAAATTAAACGTGAGATCAAGAGCTGCTAGCAATGCTCGATTCTCAGGAGCTGAACTTCACCAGCCTTTGAACTTGGAAGGAAAAGGCATCGTTCACAGTGAAGAGAAACCATACACGTGGTCTGTGTGTGGACAAGGCTTCAGTCACTCATCTGGTGTGTCGAGACGTAAATGCAATCACAACCAGGAAACAACAGTTACGTCAAGCAGTACTTACTTTGGAATATCATACTCATGAATCTCAGTTTCATTTAAGTAATGGCCACTCAGCTTTGGATCTCCTTACATTCTTGGTGCAAACATGGACCAAACAGCTGAATTCCAGAGCTGAGAGCGACTGTCCTCGACATTCAGGCTCTGTTAGACAGACTATTGTATCAAGAAAGCATAAAGCTCGAGTCAATGGACATCAGAAAATATTACTGTTTCTGCGATTATGGGTTTTTACAAATAACGACTCTTATGATCTGAGTAGATCATAAGAATATGGCTTTATTTAATCTTGTACCACATCTGTGGAAGAAGTCTGTAATTCTTACTCGGAGACAGTCTGCCATTTTCAGTTTAAGACAGCATCTTAATACATCTTTGCATCACAGCAGTTACGTGCAATATTGGTATAAAATAAACATTTTTTGCAATAAATAATTGAGATAAACAGGATACTGTTCTCCAATTTCAACAGGAATTATATTTCTGTGTTATCTTCAGAGCTTATCTGTCCCCACCACTTGCTCACAGTACCCATGCCTTCCCTTCGGATTAACACTTGCGTGACTATCTTAAATTACACAGATGATCTCTGAATCCTAAGTGACTGCTGACTATTCACTGTAATGGATATGCCAGTAAACGACCTGAGCTACAATAATACTTCCTTCATACGAAGGTATTTCATTCAACTCCAGTCTCTATTGCCTGTCCAAACTTATTTACTCTTGTGTGGTACATACTACGGTATTCCTCTCCATTACTTTATATTCCCCTTTTACATTCTGCTAACTTCCTTACCCTTCTTCACCCTGACCGCATAATGCAGAAGTGGGAATGTTTGCTGATAATTACACAATATCGACACTGAAGCAGTGCATACCTCGGTGCAGTATCCTCGGGCAACATTGAAGCTTAGCCTGATAAGTGACAACGAACATTTGCACCACACGAGTATCAGACAATGACCAAATCTAACCATGTCCCGTTTACTTTATTTTCACTGAATTCCCCACTGTTATCATCCTGGGGGCTAATGTTGATGAGAAACTGAACTGGACCTACGATATAAATACAGTTGCTACAAGAGGATAGAAATTTTGTGGTGATTAAATCAACTTTTGACACCCCCAGAAACCTGTGCATCATTGCAAGGCACAAGTCAGGAGTGTAATGGGATGCTGTCCATTTGCTTGGATGGATGCAGCTCCAACAACATTCAAGATACTTGACAAAATCCAGGAAACACAGTCCACCTAACGGCAACTCCCTTCACTACTGAGGCACAGTGGCAGCAGAATACACCAGTTACAAGACGCTCTAGAGTAGTTCAATCAGCCCACAGATGAAGTTCAATCTGGATAAATGAGAGGTATTGCATGTTGGTACAACAAATTAGGGCAGGGCTTATACAATTAATGGTAGGGCTTTGAGTAGTATTGTAGAACAGAGGGACTTAGGGATGTAGGAACGTAATTCTTTGATGTTTGCACAGTATAGATAGAGTTAATGCTGATTGTCTTTTTCTGAAGATGGGAGTTTGAAGTCAGCAGGGCAAATTTTTAAGGTGAAAGGAGAGAGATTTAAAAAAGACTTGCGTGGCATTTTGCTCTGCACGGAGGGTGGCTCATGTGTTCAATGAACTTCCTGAGCTACAATTATCTAGTGGTTTGTACTCTGTCTTGTGGCCACAAGCAACCTCGGTTCAAATCCGAATCACAGCAGAGGGTATTCTCCCTATTTTGCTCCTTGTGACTCGTCCTTCGATAAATAATTAATTGGTTTGCATGAAAATATTCCGTGAGGTGACGATTTTATTTCTTCAAACATGCGCTCTCTCACATGCCTGCATTTGATGGATCAGAATTCAAACCCACCTCTTCTTGCAGACTTTTCTCCCTCTCACAATCGCGAATCTTCTTTTACGTCCCTGACGGAGAGATGTGATAGCACTGGAAACGGAGCAGAAGAGATTTATGAGAATGTTGTCTGGGCTGGAGTGTCAGTTATGAAGAGAGATTGAACAGATTAGTATTGCTTTCTTAGAGCAGGGGTGATTGAGAGGAAACATGATTGACATGTACAAAATAATGAAGGATATGGATAGGGTAGGCTGAAAGAGCCGTTTCTCTTTGATGAAGAGATCGATCACCAGGGAACCATAGATTTAAGGTAAGAGACAGACAGGTTTGAATACGTACGCGGAAAAACCTTTCTTCAGCCAGCGGGTGCTTGGAATCTGGAACTCACTGTCTGTAAGGGCCGTAGAGGCAGAAACCTTCATAACTTCAAGAAATATTCAGATGTGGTTTGTGATGCCAATGTATACCACGCTATGAGCCAAGTGATGGAAAATAGGATTAAAATAGTTAAGTGGTTGTTTTTATCCAGTGCAGACGCAATATGCTGAAGGGCCTTCCAGTGTCTGTAACTCTGTAGTAGCAGACTGGTTGGTATCCCTGACTATCACACGGGAGAGCAGAGTTCAATTCACCACTGGGAGAAATTCCCATTACTTTGGGATGACTCGGTGTTCCCTCTCAGTGACAGGGACCCAGTTTCGACTCGAGCCTTGTGTAGCGTTAGTACGTTGTGTGGGTTTCCTTTCGCAGTCCAAAGTTGTGTAGGTTAGATGGTTTGTGTATGCGTGTTTGCCCCTTCATGTGCAGGCGACGGTCGGTTAGCCATTGTGAATGCGGGTTTATGGGGATAGGGTGCAGGAGTAAGAAGCCTTTGGGAGGTTCGGTGCAGAAACAATGGTCTGAATGATCTCCATCTGAACTGTAGGGATTCTATGATCTGACTTTCAGGTCGTGTCTCATTTCGGATTTTGAAATTTTCTGCTCCGTTCACAAGTACGGTTTATTGATATCTGTCCTTCCATTCTCGATGGGTCATATCACAGGATTTCCTTTCATAACTGAGACAGTTTCCCAGGACCGGACATTTCTCGACCCCAGAAACCCACCTTTTTCAAAAAAGACTATTTTTCTCAAAAATGCTCTTTATCCTTGTCCTGCTGCTCTATGTCACTAAAAGCTGCTCCAGGTGAGGTTGGAGCTCACAGCCTCGGTATTTCACGCGCCTCTATAACGTCATAGAAGGACCGTGTGCTCACCGATTGCGTCACTGGAGCCACAGAGTAGCTCCGCGCGCTCATTGCCGTCCCCATTTCCGGTTGTATCTTCACGGCTGCGCCACTGAGTTTCTCTGGTTCCGGGCCTGGGAACTGGGATAAAATGGTCGTCTGCAGCAGCGGTTACTTCCATGAAGCGAAGTAACCGATGTTAAACTCGATTATTAATTAGAAAAATCAAGACTGTACCCCAGAAAAACTAAATCATTTTCACTTGAAAATGGATCACATTCGCCAAGTGAATATCAGCAAGGAAGTTTTAATTGTAGTCTGTAAGAAATAGGAGTATGACGTGGCCACTCAGCACTTCAAGCCCGCCTCACCATTCAACAAGATCATCGACAGCCTCCTACTTCAACGCCATTTTTCTGCACAGTCCTCTGAGCTCCAGATGTTTTTTAATCTTTAGAAATCAACCAATCTCAGTCTTTTACAGAGTCAATACTGAACATTCATAATCTCTGGGGCTCCGAATTCCAAAGATTTTCCTCATTCTGTGTTCCCTCGTCACTGTCTGCTGTTTGGCGAGTATTCCTGTTGAGTATCTGGTGGTGCTCCTGACACGCCCTCTATCACTGCATTTATTTCCTGTTTCCATTCACCTCATGATGTGGCACTGAGACTGTACAGTGGTCAGTACTCTGCGTTGTGGTCGCAGCACCCAGTTACTGTTGTCCCCAATATTTCCTTTTAACATATGCTAAAGTAATAGTGTAAGGGATCAATTAATATTGCAATAAGACATACAGAGGGCGGGGGTGAATTGCAGAGGTTGTGAGATCAAGTCTCCCCTAAACCAGGTTTTATTAACATAGACCAGCGATTCTTGAAATATCAAGCACTCGAAAATGAAAGAGAGCGACCTTCAGCGAAACGAACTTTGTTGGAAAAGACCAGTTTCTGCGTTGTTGAGTTCATTTGTCAGTTAAGCCTCATTTAGGATTTTAAAATTGCCTTCTCTGTAAACAATTGCGATTCATTAATATGTGTTCAGGAGAGAATGGGTCCCAATACTATTACACACATCCCATCTTTCGCCACCAGCAGTCTCCGTTAATAGTTTTTACCCTCCCAGCCAGATCATTACCCATTCCTTTGTCTGCCCAACTAGTCTTGGGGTCTACCCCCACTTATTGCTTACTCTTTAACCCTTCCACCCACCCTACCTTCTGCGTAAAAAAAAACGACAATAACCTTGTTACGATCAGTTCTGAGGAAGGGTCACCGAACCCGAAAACTGAACTTTGATTACTTTTCATATATGCTGCCATATCTGCTGAGCGTTTCCAGCAATTTCAGATTTTGGCCGCAATACTGACTCCTGGGAACAGCACTGCCAGACCTGCTGAGCTTTTCCAGCAAATTCTGTTTTTGTTCTCGGTTTTGCCGTTCGTCGTTGCATCAGCCCCTACCCACGGAAATTACAGTTGGAATCCAATTCTTGTCAGTTTAGAGATTCTTGAACAGTTAACATTGCAGTTGTGTCCAAATCAAGAATTAGAACCTATCGCCTAAACTTTACTGACATTTAGATTTAATTGGGATAATGAAAGGGAGCAAGATTTTCCCTCCCAGCATTCCTTACAACTTGCCTTACTATGAATTTGCATTGAATGAAAAGAAACAGGAACAATAAAGAATGATAGACCACAAGCACAGGTTTATCCAGTAGGATTATTGATGAGTATTTTAAACTAACACTCGACACAAGATTCTGATCAATATTTCAAAGAGTCCTCATTAAACCGGCGGGGAGACAGATGCTTGATGAACGTTATGAATACACTGGGCCACGGCCAACTTTCTATGCAAAACGATCCAACTAGGAAACCAAGGGTGCGCATCTTTGTGTTATGAAAGGCAGCGCAATAATCTCCTAAAGATTTGGAATTCAAAAGTTGTGGGTTCAAGTCCCACCAAAATCGACTTTTACTTCAGTTTCCAAATGAATCAGTGATATTCTGTGAAAACTACTCAAACATCAGTTCCTGTCGTTCGGATCCCTGCTGCTGATCAGAGGAAGTTCGTCACTTTCTCAGGCAAGTTTTCAGAGAATAATTAGACCAGAAGCGACTGCTCATACGACAAACCTGCATACTTGACCGAGAAGTCCAAAATAACGTTCCATTTATACATTTGATTTGTCACCTTGAATATATTCAGAGACCTATACATTTCAGATCCCCAATGAGAGTTGTGAGGATGGGGTGGGAAAAATCGTTGAAGCTTTAAATTAGCCCTGACATTTTAGAATGGCGAGTCACCGGGACGGGTTGAATGTCCTCTTCCTGTTCCTATGTTGGTATCTTTCGGTATTGTTTCAGGCAGAGAGTTTTCAACAATTGCACGGAACATCTGACAGTACTGTATAAGTCTCTTCCGACCGCCATTCTGAGCTAATCCCAACTGGCCGCTCATGGTTACGTATTCCTCCATTTCCTGCCTGCTCATGAGTCTGTCTAAATGCCTCACAAACGTTGCTATCATGATGAAGACAATGGTGAATCGACCCCACTGAATATCAAGTTTATCATTTTTACCCCATTCCCCTCACAACTGCAATGGGCAGCTCCTGTTGCAACTTTAGATCAGACAGGGGAGGATTCTCACATGCGCTCTATCAGACTGCATGCTTCTTCACCCAGGTTTCCAACTGGATACATGGAACACGTGGCCGTGTGAATATTGGTGATTCAGGGGTAGATTTCTCACATCGGAACGGAGTTTTGGCTGTGGTGCTGCACATGATCATCTGATATTCTAAATCCAGTTCTGGTCTCTTCTTATTTAACAACTTTTACCGTGAAATTCAATTTACCTTTGTATTCCATTCTTATGCATTCAGTCGTCATGAAAGTCTTGGAATGTGTCCTTGAATAAAGTAATGGTAAAGTTTGATGACAATGGGTGTAGTGTGGGTCCTGCCGTCTGTGTGAACTTTTCAAAGGAAGTTGGTGAAGTATTGCTGAATCAAATTCTGTGAAGAATTTGCACGATGCCACAAAAGCCTTGTGACAGCGGGGATGGAATATTTCCTGAGAGGAATTGTTTTCCAGACTAGAGGAGAGTGCGCAGTGCTGTTCCCAGGAGTCAGAATTGGCATCCAACCTCTCTTCTGGACAGATATTAATGAACCACACTTGTGTACAAAGTGCACAGTTTCAAAATGCTAAATGATGCAAAACTCGCAAAGAAACTAAACTGCAGAGAAAACCTCATGAGCTGCTTTTTACCAATAAATTTTATCTTGCTGGGCATTGGTCTGTGTTCTTTTCCTGAGCCTGATGACACGATCAGGGCAACACGTGAGCAAGTGCAAAAAGGGAAATGAGTGCAGTGCCAGATGTCATACCAGGAGCAGCAACAGATACACGGTGAAGTTAATTTCCCGCAACAGGAACTCTTCCCAAACAGCAGACTGAGGTGAGACAACTCAGAGTGAGGTGAAGCTTTGGAATTTGGTGCCCTGGAGGCTTTGGAAGTCAGCTACGGAATCTGTTCAAGAATGCGACTGAGATATTTCGACAGAGTAAAAACATCAAGGGCTCAGGGGACAGTGGAGGAAAATGTTGAAAATGTACATTTCAATGAACAATGCAATTTAGCACTGTGTAATTAAACAAGTTCCTTGAACAACTTTGGAACCACCGGTGAAGACGATCATAAAATCCCAGTCACAGGCAGTTTGCCAACCGTTAAGGTATAACCAGAAATATGGAGGCACTAGCAAGCATGTTGCTCCAGTGGTGCAAGAGGTCAGAGCAAGTTCCTTATGTGTCAGTATAGAGGCATGTGCAATGTCGAGGTTATGAGCTCAATCCTCACCACGAGCAGTTTTTTTTAATTTGTTGTGGCTCAAGAGGGTAATGAGGAGAGGCAATTTTGAGTTTATGGGAAAATATCAGTTTCTGTGAATTGGGAAATGACTCAAGATCGACAAACGCCCTGCAAGTATTCAAACTGTGAATAAACATCTGCGGAGAGAGAAAAGAAGGTGATCTTTTTCAGCTCGAAGACGTTTCTCACATGGCTGACTGTGCTGAGTTAAGTTGCGGGAAAAAAGCTGTTTTACTCATTCCAATTTATTCAATTTGCTGCAAATTCGCACAGTTCATTGAAATAATAAAAAAAGAAATTAGATTTATCTCGTTCAACCGTGCAAATGTTACAGTAAACTTTGGTCAGAATTTTTACCAGCTTAAAAAAAAAAAGAGCTGCTGAGAAGAAGGAAGTGTTAAATATGCAAAAAGACAGAGTCTTGTTTGTGGATTTCTTGGATGGAGTTCAGAAAGTATGAAATGTACCTGAAATCATCAGAATGTGCTCAAACCTTTAAGGCAGCAGTTTAAAGCGGGAATTGCGTCGCTGATCGACGGTTTCCTTCCGACTCGAGAGGGTCTAACTTTACTTTTTCATTTGAAAATGTTCAGCTCCATTTATAATGCTCCACGGACAATGAACAGCCTATCTTAGTCAGCTGCACGTGTACAATAAATTTCTTTACACGTGAAGTCAAAGAAATTATAAACTGTTTCCCACCCTCCCACAGACTTTGTCACACTGTTAACGTGCCTCCTTCGGGACCTAGGGGTGCAGGTACATAATTCATCATCATATAGACAGGGTGATTAAACAGGCTTTTGGCACGTTTGCCTTCATTGCTCAGTCGTTTGAGTTTAGGAGTTGGGAAGTAATGTTGAGGTTGTGCAGGTTGTTGTTGAGGCCTCTTCTGGAATACAGTGTGCAGTTTCGGTCGCACAGTTGTAGGGGGCATATTAAGCCAGCGACTGTTAGAAGAGGTTTACCAGGATGTTGCCTGGTATGGAAGATTTGAGTTATAAAGAAAGTTTGGATAGAATTGGACTTTTTTCGCTGGCACTTAGGAGAGGCGACCTGATAGAAGTTTACAAAATAATGAGACATATAGATAGTACTAATGGTATTAGTCTTTTCCCGAGGATGGGAGATTTCAAAACTAGGGGACATTTTTAAGTTGCGAGGAGATAATTTTAAAAATAAACATACGAGAGGCAGAACTTCGCAATGACTGTGAATAAAACTATGACAAGTTCCAGCAGAGAAACAGGCGGCAGAGAAACGGGTGACAGTGAAGCAGGCATGTGAGGACAAATGTGTTTCGTTTGCCAGTGAAATTTACCGTTTCGAAAAGTGGAGAACATTGAAGTGAGGCAGTGATGGCGATTATTTTTGCTGGTTATTCACCTTGTGAATGCTCTTTCCGCTGATATCCTTGTAAACATCACAAGTCGACAGGATGAAAGATGCAGCAACACGTGTGGAGCAGTGGTGAAATTGATACTGCGTCTGACTTTGAATTGGAAGATTGAAATGTTGTATCTTACCTCTCTGGAATGAAGTTGACAGCTTTCCTACATTTGCAAATTGACAGTTGCTTCCGAAGCGGAATGTGTGCCCAGCGCTGTTATTGTCAGATTCCGAGCAGCTGAAGTGATTGGATCGCTTGGTTTTGGAAATTGAAAGTTGCCTATGAGCAACATCAGTATGGGACTATTTCAACTCACTGTCCATTTCATATCTCAGCTCATGGCAACGGCTCCCATCGTCAGACAAACTGCTTGTGTTCCACATCAAGCTGCCTTTTGCCGGGGAACCGTGTGTATGGCGACAGAACGTGGACATGAAGGAGACGGAGTGCATATAATCCTGAGGCTTCTGTCACTCTCGGAGGATACATCTGTGCATCTCCCTCTGTGGCTTAACTGAGGATGATTACTTCAAGGGACTTTAATACAGTTTTACCATCTCAAACTTCAGTCCCATTCGTTGATTACAGGGATAATCTCATTAAAATTTGCACTCTAAAATTAAGAACACCAAAGGCGGTGGGGGAAACGCTGGAATCTGGGACTAGAATAGATGGATGCCTGAACACACACACCGACAAGATGGCCGAATGGTCTTTTTCCACACTATAAAAACTCGAAGACGGGGAGAAACTGATCTGCTGCCAAAATAAGCAATAGAATTAAACAGGCTAAAGCAGTGTCATTAAGGAAAGATGGCACAGGAGAGAAGGCTTTCCTTGGTGGTCTAGTGGTGAGGATTCAGCGCTCTCAGCGTCACGGCCTGGGTTGGATTCCCAGTCAGGGAACTTACACTGTTCTTGGCAAGGTTTTAATGACCACAGCACTGCTGACTAATGTTTAGAAGCAGGAAAGGCACTGTAATATAATCTATTTTATTCTAAACGATAATCAAGCTAACATGTAACAAAGAACTAGCGATGCTGGAAATCTGAAACCAGAAAAAAGCGAATCGATAGACAATCTCAGAAGGTTGTTGTTGTTGTTCTCAATAAAGGTTGTCCTAACCGTTACATTCCTTACTTGTCCTTTGTCTGTGGATGGTAACATTTCCTGAATCGTGTACAGTGACATTCAAATTTGTCTGAACACTATCAATAGTTGTTCTTTCATTACTGTCCCGCTCTGTATTTTAACACCACGTAATTTGACAATTTATCTTACTTTTCCAACTTTTTCAAACAATCCCATTCGTGATTACGATGTGGAAGTGCTGGTGTTGGACTGATGTGGACACAATCAGAAGTTTCACAACACCGGGTTACAGTCCAGTGGGTTTATTTAAAATGACAAGCTTTCGAGTGCTTCTCCTTCATCATGATAAATTATTACTTCATTGCAACAGTACTTTCTCCATGCAAAGAGGACAATGAAACAAGACTGAACGATGACATCAGAGTGTAGGAACCTCTACGTTGCAGTGATCACCGTATGACTGAGTTTCACGTTTACTTTGAGGGAGGGCAGTTTGAATCTAAGACGAGCGCTTTGTGCCGAAATAAAGACAATGAAGACAAAGAAAATAAATAAAGACAAAGTTTCAAGTGAGGGATGGCTGAAATGAAGTGGAAGATTAAGTTAAGAAATTGGTCAGTGCAGACACAATAGCAGAGATTTAAGGAAATAATCCAGAATACACAAAAATAAACCCTCCAGTGTGTCTTTGTCAGTTTTCCATCGGTTTTGAAGATGAGCATGCATATTTTCAGCCTGACTCTGGTTTCACAATCCCATTGCGTCACAACACCCAGAAGGTAAGGGTCAGGTAAATGGATGTGCAGAAGGTGCAAAGTACCTCATGGCACGCACAATGACAGATAAAGTGCTAAGGAAGCATGCAACACACTGAGATGGAGCGTACTTATTTATGTGAAAGGCTTTTGTATATAATGCCTATTACATAAAGACTTCCCTCACATTGGAAAAAAAAAAACATGAATTTCCGGTTGTGTAACTCTGATGAACAGCTAAATATTTGCCTCGATACAGCATGACGCTGTGAGGCAGTGACATACTACCATCTGTAACAGCGTGGTCTAGTGAAAGCATGCTGCCCATCAACCGGAACTCAATGCATCAGAGTTTTTCAACGTTCTGAAGAATGTATTTACTGCTCCTGCCGTCACCTGTTACCCTATATCACCTCAGCTTCCCGCTTCCAGTAAACACTTCAAACCCGCACAAATCTATCATATATTTCACATTGCTTTTGTCCCCAACTAATCTGTCACAGGTATGATGAACCGATTGGCCTTCTCCAGCTCTCTCACTGTGGCATGACCTGAATGGCAAAGTACATTGTGTCTGATCCACAGAATACCCTGCAGTATTTCCCCACGCCGATTCAGACAGCGCCGTCCTCCCTGTGACATGTACATGCTGTGTAATATTTTGTCATGCAATGTGTCCCGCTGTGTCAGTATCACCTTTGTCTAACTTCTCACATTCTGCTGGTCAAACACTGATTTCACTCAGAATCACAAATTTAGCGCAGTGCAGATGGAGGCCATGCAGCCCACCTTAGCTCTGCCGGTTCTCCACAATGAGGAAATGAGTCATTCTCTTGACTACTTCCTGTAACTCTGCATGTTGCTACTTTTAACGTAACCATCGAATTCGTTTTTCTATAACACAATTGAACCTCACTCTTTGTCGGAATCAGTGATTACAGTGATTACAGGCTCTAACCACTCCCTGTGTGAAAACATTTTACGTGATGTCACTTTTGCTTTTTCAAATGAACCTCTGCCTAATCACTCTCGATCCTCCCATGCATGGGAACATTTTCTCCTTCGTGAATTTGTGTATAACATTCATGACTTGAAAAACTTCAATCAGACCAGGTTTCAAACTTTTAGTCGATCTTCATCGCTGACATTCCACATACGCAGCACCTTTCATGTGTACTTTTTCAGCATTGTCAACAATCATATAGCGCTCTGCTTCCTGAGGTTTCCCGCCCAAATCTTTGTGATAATCCAGATAGAGGATTTATTCAACGTCAGATTGCGTGGGTCAATGTCCTGATCCCCTTGTTTTCATTTTCAACACGCGCCATGTTTGCTATAATGACACCTCTGCTGCCGAAGCTCAATCCTGTTTCAAGAAGTCCGACTTCATGAGGTGCAGCTCTTTTTTCGAAAAGCTGATCAAGCGACCTGGCAAAACTAAGAGCTTGCCTGGCATTTGACCACTCACATGCTAATTGAATCCAAATCCCAAAGCAAGAATCATACTTCTCGACCAACGTGCCAGTAAAACCTTTGCATTTCTACCGCGGAACCAGGTGTGAAGCAGAATTCAGTTTCAAGAACATCTTCTCATTCTGTGTCTCTGCTCCCGAGACAGTATTGTTAGTCCCTTGCCCTGGGACCGAGCACTCTCCACTGGTGAATTATGAAACCATTTTCTTCCACTTGCAAGCAGTCCTGGGGGAGGGAAGCATGCATGCGCTCTTCTGATCTCTCAAACACGCTTTATTCACATGAGCTGGAAATTAGCAACTTTGGTTGCGAACTTCCTCCAAATGTCTGTTTTACAAGACAGAGACAACGAAAGATGTCCAGTTGCTGGGAAAAAGAGAAATGGACACTGGAGACTCTTCCGTCGGGTAAATCAACATGAGTGCTATTTGTGCAGCCTGTTTGGTGTTCGGGATTCGTCTTCATACAGCAATCCTGCAGAAAGACTTTTGCAATGCAGGATCAGTTTGTTTGCTGTGGCTTGGGAACAGTTAATATCTGACAGTAACAGTCTCAGATTAAGAGAATCCGAGTGAAACTCTCACTCACTCACTCATTCCCGTGCAGAAGGAAGCCGTTCAATTCATCGAGCCCATGGCGACTCCCTGTGGCTTGTATATCTCTGTCCTTTTTTTCAGGAACTGTGATATCCGTCCTAATAATGGTGTCTGTGTTGTGATGCTGTCTTCGATGGGCTGATCTTTAAGTGATTTGATTCGATTTATTACTGTCATGTTCCTCTTGTTATTCACAACTCCCTATATCACATGAAAGACGCTGCTACCTGAAACAGTGTGGGGAATTATTGCAGGATGCCCTGTGCATCGAACACACTGCAACTAATGCGTTTCAACTTCACTGGCTTTTTATGGAGGTTTCATTCAATGTTCGATGGCATGGGCAAACACCATGAGGCATGTTTTGTGTTTTGCTTTGCCCTGTTGGCCGCAATGGCACCTTCTGACTCATCCCTCCTTCAAAAAGTCCGACCTGATTGAACACAGCCTTTTTTTCGGAAAGCTGATCAGCGATTTGGCAAAACTGAAGACTGCAATCAGGACTCAGCTGGGAATGAAACCCAGGCCCTCTCACACATCCACAATGTACAGTCCCCAAAGCAAGAATCGTACCCCTGGACCAACAAGCCATTGCCAGAGCTGCAGGGCCGTTACGGAACCAGCTGGAACTTTCTCAGTGTGAAGTACATTTCACCTTGCTCCTGGGATCCAAAGCAGCAAAGAATTTCCAGAACATCTTCTGATTCTGTCTCCCTGCACTCGACAAAGTCTATAAAATTCAGGCTCACTGTGAACGTGGAGAGCGGCTGTCACACTGTGGTTTCTGCACCTGCTGTTGAATAAAGTTCACTGTAACTGTGTCCAATGAGAGGAAAGGAAATGCTGTTTTTTGGAAACATTTATTTCTGAACTCACTGCCACTCTGTTATAACAGAAAAGAAGCTGGAATCTCCTGATAGATTGAATCATGAATTTGGGTGTTTATAGATTAAGTGGTAAAATATCAGGATAATGATATTAACACCGCGCTATCACCAACTGAACGAATCGGCTGCCCAGAGGGAGGCGGCTGTGTTTTAACCCCGTGATGAACAGTTTATGTTTTACTTCTCACACTGGGGGAGCTGAGAATTTATCCAAACAATGCACAACACATACTTGAATCATTGTTCCCATGTAAAACTGAGAGGGAATCTTTGACAGCAATCTAAAACAACAGGAAAGAAGATTTTGATCAACATGCATCATCACCAACAACCTCCGTCGTAATATAAGGTTTAAGGGAACTTATTTGCATATTTGCAAATTTGCAACTTTGCAACTTTGCAAATTTGGGGTGCCATGGTGGCTCAGTGGTAAGCACTGCAACCTCACAGCGCCAGGGACCTGGGTCCGATTCCAGCATTGGGTGACTATCTGTGCGGAGTTCGCATATTCTCCCCGTGTCAGTGTGGTTTTCCTCCGGGTGCTCCGGTTTCTTCATGCAGGCTAGGTGGATTGGTCATGCTAAAATGCCCATACTTGTTCAGGGGTGTGTGGGTTGTAGGGGAATGGGTCTGGGTGGAATGGTCCAAGGGTCGGTGTGGACTTGTTGGGCCGAAGGGCCTGTTCCCACACTGTAAGGATTCTATGTGATATGAACAGCATGCACCAGATGTGATTTAAACACGCAACCATCTGATCTGGAAACAGATGCACTAACTTTACAGCACAAGCTCACACGTGCGCTGCTGTTGTCCACGATTAAGGGAAGTGATCACAACCGAATAATTTTAAACTATAATTGGCGAAGGAGGTCAAAGGGTAGTGTTCATTCTCTGTTAAATCACCACAACGCCTCTGTCTCTCTTCATGCCTCTTCTTTCTCTCTCTGCCTGTCTATCTGTCCCTCTGTTTCCTCCATTCCGCTCTTCTCTAATTCATTGTCCTAACTTCTCTTTCCTCCTCCTCTACCTTTATTCCCTCGTACATCATGCTCCAAGTTTGCAGAACACCGGGGAGATATGTCACAGGGCGAATCCAGGACTTATTCTGAACACGTTTTCTAATGCAACGAGAGAGAAATGATCTGAGAGAGAAGAAACAACTGAGAAGACTCGAGACTCCCCTTTGGATATTCTTCAGTAAATTCAGCCGCCAAGAATAAACATTTCTCCAATTTCACGAAGAAAATCCACCATGAATATCATTAATACAAATATAGAATCCCAAGAGTAACTTAATTTGAGGCCAGACACGGAGGCCATTTTGGAACAGTAAAACTGATAGAGGAAATTTGTCATTTTGATAGTTGCAATATGAAGTCTGAACTGGCTGATAACTGGTTTCCTGGATCTTACAGATTGTTTTACATCAGTCTCTGTATTGCATTTATTCAGCACGTTCAGCTGTTAACCAAAAAAGAAACAGAAAGTACTGGGGATGCTGTAAATCAGGAACAAAAACATTGTAATGTAGAAATAAAAATACCTGGAGATGTAAGTACATTTCACTGAATGATTCAGTACCACGTGACCCACGACGACTTCATATTCATGTTCAAGGAGTCAGCTTCATCATTGCGTCACAATAGTTGAAGGCCATTGCCGCTCATGCCGTATGACGTCATGGTGCAGCTGGAAGCCCCGGGGAGAGTTTATGAAAGAAATCTCACTGAGGGTCAGACTGCCCTGTGTCGGGAAACATTTACATGGCCAACCGAAATCATTTAATACGATACAAAATCTCCAAATTAAACAAGCTCAAGGCATCCTCCGTTCTTCTCACTTAAAGTTCAGCGCCCATCAAGCCAGATAATGATTACTGTGGGCAGTAGATTAAAGTCCGAAATGATGAGACACAATGTCAAAACCATTTAAATAGGACAGCCCCGCGCCCCTCCCCTCCGCTTTGAATTATAATCTCATTGCTTGATCACCCGACCAATGCCTAAAACAAAGAAGTTCACATGAAATCACAGCCCGATTACAGCAAATGTCTCCATGATGAATGTCCCACCCTTTATTTTGGAACAGTAAAACTGATAGAGGAAATTTGTCATTTTGATAGTTGCAATATGAAGTCTGAACTGGCTGATAACTGGTTTCCTGGATCTTACAGATTGTTTTACATCAGTCTCTGTATTGCATTTAGTCAGCACGTTCAGCTGTTAACCCAAAAAGAAACAGAAAGTACTGGGGATGCTGTAAATCAGGAACAAAAACAAAATTGCTGGAAAAGCTCAGCAGGTCTGGCAGCATCTGTGCAAGAAAAAAAAAGAACAGAGTTAACATTTAATGTCCGGCACCCTTCCTCAGAACTGTTCTGTGAAGAGTGAAAGTGAAGAGTGAACAGTCGGAATGAGCAGAGCCAGTCAAGGCACCTTTCCCTTCTTTATGACGCTGGAACATTGACTCTGATGTTCTCGGTGTCATTACCCAATCTAAGACATTGAAATAATCAGGATTCTTTTAAAAGATCAGGAATTCAAATGGAATCTCTGCAACAGCGCAATCAGATACTTGGGAACAGACAAGAAGTGGATAGGCTCGAAGATAGATGGCCCGGGGTTCAGAAGAGCTGTTTCCCGGTGACACGGATGTCTCTGCAGGGGGTGGGATCAGACTGTTTCCGTATTTCCACAATAAATGTCACAGACTCTATTTTTAAGAGGAAAACTGGCAAAGGACAGTTGTTATTCTTGTAAAATTACAATCAATCTGAAACTCACACAATCATATCTTACAGACAATGTCCCAGATTCACCATCACCATCCATGGATATGTCCTGTTCCACCTTCATGACAAACCCAGCAGAGGTGGCGGCACAATGCGTTGAGTTCTCAACATAGCATCCTGATCCTATTCACTCTCAGGGTGTCCGGTTTAACGTGGACAAGGAAACCGCCTGCTGATTCCCGCCTGTTGTTCTTTCTCGGCTGATGAATCAGTAGTCCTCCATGTTGAACGTTTCTGGTCCAGTGACCTTTCCTCAGAACAGTTCTGAGGAAGGGTCATTGGACCCGAAATGTTAACTCTGTTTTCTCCTTCACAGGTGCTGCCAGACCTGCTGAGCTTTTCCAGCAACTTTGTTTTTCTATCTCCCTATAACCCACCTAATGTACACATCCCTGAACACTATGGGTAATTTTAGCATGGTTAATCCACGTAGCCTGCACATCTGCGGACTGTGGGAGGAAACCAGAAGACCTGAAGGAAACCCACGCAGACACGGGAGAACGTGCAAACTCCATGCAGACAGTCGCCTCAGAGGAGAATCGAAACTGGATCTGGGGTGCTGTGAGGTAGCACTGCTAACCACTGAGCCAGAGTGCTGCCCCCAATTGAGTGATACAGCGAGAATGCAAAAAAATGATACTAAAAGAGACAATCATTTCCCTATTGTGGAGACGCGGCACAGCTAAGGCAGACTGCATATCCTCCATCTGTGTTGTGGCAAATTTTGTGATTCTGAGTGAAATTATAGTTCGACTAAGAGAATGTGGGAACTCAGGCTAAGGTTATGTTTACACAGCCGTAGCACATCGGTGCAACAGAACAACAGTGAAGATCTTTTGACATCATACTCGAAGGAACATGCCGCACTCCAGATGAAAAGCTGAATACTTGCCTGAAAAGCATGTAGAAATGAGTTAGCAGAGTGGCGTAGCAGGAGCATGCTGGGCCCATAACTCTGAGGTCGATGGGTCAAAGCCATCCTCTGCTTTTTTTTCGCTATGTGCAAATGTTGTGTTTGTTCGTGGCCTATGCAGTTTTCAATCAGCTTTCTGCTTCCCTCAGCTTCATGCACCCAAAATAAATGTACTGGCTAAGTTTACATAGGTGAAGTGACTCGCTTGTGACTGTCTAAACCCTCTTCTCCTGTTCTCGGTTGGTCTGTGACGAAATGAGTCGTGAAGCTTCCTCTCTGAGATGGGAATACACTGGTGAAGTAGAAACGCATTACTTGCAGTGTTTGTTGGTGCCTGGCAGTAATTCCCCACGCAGTTTCAGACGTGAATGACAAAAGGATCCAGATGCTGGAGACAGCATTATGAGGACAAGTATCACCGATTGCGAAGAACTAAAGAACGATACTGAGGACAGAGAATCACTGAGGACTCGACGGGCTGAATGTCTTCTTTCTGCGCGGAAATGACGCCACAGGTTTATGACGTCACTCTCCCTGTCTCTGTGACGGAGCGGGTAAGGGAGAAACAATGGCTCATCATTAACCCTCCCTTCCGCATTGTACTGTCTGCTGCCCCTCAGGGCCGCTGGGGACGTCTCTCAGTGAGTGATTGTTTCACTCAGATTCTCTTAATCAGGGACTGTTGGTGTCAGATATTAACTTCTGGCCTAGAGGCAGTAAATGAAAGGACGCACGCATTGCTGAGGTATTTCTTGCAGGGTTACAGTGTGCAGACAAATCCTGAAAACCATACAGGCTGCATATAAAGGTCCCGTTTTAAGTTGCTGAAGGCACTAATGTCCAATTTTGTCTTCTCTCTTTCCCAGGAGCTCTCCAAGCTTCTGTCTGTCTCTGATAGATGTCATTTGATGGAAGTTCCAAATCGCTGTTTATAATTTGCTGCACAAGCCTGATTCTACCCCTTCTGCTCCTTCCCTCTTCCAGTGTTTCAGAAGGAGCTACAGAGCTTATGCCATCCCCCAGCACTGCCTGTCCGTGCAGAGAAATAGTTTAATGGATCTGCCAATAGAGTGAACCCTGTCCCAGGGGAAGAGACAAGTAGCACCGTGCCGGGAGCAGGGAAACAGACCGAGAAGAAAATGTTCATTGCTACTTTCACTGCCCGAAGCAACGGAGAATAGTACTTTCGTCTAATCACCCTGTTCAGAGATGTCATTGCACACCGCTGGAGCAGATAGAACTTGAAATCTGGTCTCTTAAATTCGAAGTAGGGACCATATTACTATCTGAGTGACCCCTGATTTATTGTAAAGTAGGACTTCACTGGGCTGGGTCATTGGTCTCCTGGTCTGATTTTCACTTCAAGTGAATGTCGAGGGTGCGAGAAGTTGCAGGTTTGAATGCTGCATGAGCTCTTGTTGCCTTTGACATGTGTTTTTTTTTTAAATCTTCGGGAGACCATGAAGGTAGTTCTTTATGGGACCCATTTCGGCCTATGATCCGAAAGCATGTTTGCTGTGAATATATCACATGCATCCACTTCACCTGACGAAACAGCCATGCTCTGTAACGTTGTGATTTCTGATAGATCTGTTGGACTATAACCTGATGTCGTGTGACTTACGATTTTATATCACACTCAGAGGAAGAGGAATCAAGTTTTAAACATCGTCTGCCCTTGGTAAACTGGCTTCCTCACAGGTGTTGAGAAGCACTATATAAATGCAAATATGGCTCTTTTAAGTGTCCTTACCTCCAATACTTTGTTTATTGACACTGGTCAGTGGGAAGAATCTATCACTATCAGCTTAATCAAACTGCCCATCCCACCGTTACCCACCCCGAATATTATTTAGCAGCGCCAAAATTGTCAGTTGGTAGGTGGAAACATGGAAAGGAAACAAAACAGATAACCCAGTGTCCAGCTTCGTAAATCTTTCTAAACACTTTGTGAACCAGACTCTGGAAAGAGTGAAGGATAAAATTTCCGATTGAGCAGGGCCAGTCAATGCAGCTTTCCCTTCTTCAAGATGCTGGGACAGTGACTGTGGTGCTTTCGGTTTCATTACCTGATCTGAGACATTGAAACGATCAGAATTCAAAATATAGTTCAATAATTCAAATAAAATCTCAGCTCTGGCACAATCAGATACTTGGGAACAGACAAAAATTACAAAGGCTCCAAGGGAGATGGCCCCAGTTTCAGGAGATCTGGTTCCTGGTGACACAAATGTCTTGGCAGTGGTGGGGCCAGACTGTTTCTGTGTCTTCACAACAAACGTCGCAAACTTTATTTGGAAATATAAAACTGGCAAAGGACAGTTGCTATTCTTGTAAAATCACAATCTCAATCTGAAATCTCATTGCCTATCCCTAATTAAACTAAAATGGAGGTGATGGGCCACTTTCTTGAACTTCTTGGCAAGTAAGTACAGCTATTATGCCATTAGGGAGGGAATGCCAGGATTTAGACCCAGCGACACTGAAGGTGTAATTCCAACTCAAAATTGTGGGATGCTTGGAGGGGGATATGCGGACATTCTCATATCTCAGCTCACAGTAACGGTTCTCATTGCCTGGAGAAGTCACTTGCGATCCACCTAAAGCTCCCTTTTGTCAGAGAAACTAGTGTCGGCATGGAGAGCGGACGCCTAGCACATGGAACGGGTGTAATCCTGAGGCGTCTGTCACTGGCGGGGATCTGTCTATCTGTCTTCCTGTGTGGTTAAAAATGAGGATGTTTTCCTCAAGGGGGTTGTAAAGCAGTTTCACGATCTCAAACCTCAGTGCCATTCGCTCATTACAAGGATTATCTCATTGACATTTGTCCCTGAAACTTCGGAACACACAAGGGCATGGGCCAAAATGCTGGAAACTGGGACTAGAACAGATGGATGTCTGATGAGCTGCGTTGACACGACAGGCCGAATTGTCCTTTACCACGCTGGAAAAACTTGAGGACAGGAAGAAACTGATAGGCAGACAAAATGATCAAGAACAAAAAGGCAAAAGCAGTATAATTGAGAAAAGATACAAGCAGTTCTGGCACCTTCTTTTATTGTCGAGTAGTTCGGATTTGGTTCTCTCAATGCCGTGGTCTGTGATTCCCAGTTAGGTAATTGGATGTCTTCTCTGCTAATTTATCGTGATGACAGCATTGCTGAATGATTTTAAAAAGCAGGAATGGAGCTACGAGGTAAGCTACTTTGTCCCAAATGATAAAAACCGAAAGAACTGCGGAAGCTGTAAATCGGGAATAAAAACAGAAGTTGCTGGAAAAGATAAGCAGGTCTGGCAGCAGCAGTGAAGAAAAAATCAGAGTTGACGTTTCGGGTTCGGTGACCCTTCCAGTTCTAAGGAAGGGTCACCGGACCCGAAACGTTAACTCTGATTTTTTCTTCACTGCTGCTGCCAGACGTGCTGAGCTTTTCCAGCAACTTCTGTTTTTGTCCTAAACGATATGCAAGGTAATATGTAACTAAGAACTGCGGATGCGGGAAATCTGAGATAAAAACAGGAATTGACAGGGAAACCCAGCTGGCCTGACAGCATCTGAGGAGAGAAACAGAGTCACCGCTTTGGATCCACTAACCATTCATCATAATGCCAGGGAAATTATCGCTTATATACGTTGAATCGGCGTATGTATCAAAATATCTCATTAGTTTCCAACCGTTGACTTCACAACTTTAAAAGAACGTTATCGGCTCTAATGCTGCTTCCGTCACCCTGAGCTGGTGAAAGGCTCGGCATAAATGGTTGCCTTTTTCTTTCCCTTTCAGTCAGTTAGCAGCCATGTCGAATGAAGAATTGGTCCTTTCAGGGTCTACGTCAAAATGTCTCTCTATTTGTCTGTTTTTGTGTAGCCAACTCACCCGCTTTCACATTTTCCGTCTGTAAGTCTGTCCATATCCCTCATTTCCCATTTCTCTCTTTGAAAAAGTATAAAAGTTGGAAAGTGTTTGAGAGTGGCGATGCTGAGAATCTTTTTCACTCCGGCTGTAGAGTCTCGAAGTGGACTAACATTCTTCGGATAATGTGTCTGTCACTTAGGCCTGAGGTCAGGAGACATCTTTTCCCTCAAAATATAATAAGGTGTTCGAGTCCGAAATAGAATTCCTAATCCACCTAAAAAAGCAGGCAATACAACCTGAATTATAGGATTACAATGATGTCTTTACTAGTGGTGTAAAGTGAACAAACAGTACAGCAGAGAATGAGTGATGAGCGCCACAACCACAACATTACCCAGTCAGGGTACTGTTTTGTCCTGCCTCACACAGTTCTTCCTCCCAAACTGCAAGAAGACTTGTTCAGTTCTACTGATCAGCATTACTGTTTTGATCTGAGAGCAGGGTAAACAAGGAATGATGCACATAAAGCAAAGACATCACTGGGATTTAAACTCAAGACCTGCATATTCAGTATACAGGTGTAGTAACCAACTTAGCCATGGAACTCTGTACTGATTCAGTTTGGCTTTTCCCAGTGATATGTGCACTTCTTTAAGCATGCAATGGGTAACTTTTTATTTCTGTGTCAATGTTGCTCAGTGAGAATTTCAATCAATCTCCACTTTTGCAAACACCGACAGTTCACAGCAGAACGTTCTCTACTGAAAATGCATTGAGAGAGACAATCTCCTCTTGCATTGCTTTAAAACTGATCATTTCACCTGTTTAAACTGTCTGTAGAAAGAGTATTGGTTAATCCTCTGAGGGCCTGCATTAATACACACAGAGGGACCCTCACAAGAGGAACAGGGTCATTGTGGTGAATTGTTCAACTCATCTGATTCCAGAGCCCTGGCTAGAAATGACCAGAGGTTTCTCGCTGAATTTGTTCAGGGTCTTGACTCGAAGAGACCACAACTCAAATATGAACGTACATTTCACAGGAGTGGGTCATAAAATTGCGCAGTGACTGTGAATACAACGATGGTAAGTTCCAGCAGAGAAACAGGTAGCAGAGAAACAGGTTACATGGAAGCAGGCTTCTGAGGACAAATGTGTTTCATTTGCCAGTGAAATTCACAGGTTCGCAAAGTGGACGCCATTGAAGTAAAGCAGTGACGGCGATTATGTTTTCTGGTTATTCACCTTGTGAACACTCTTTCCGCCGATGTCCCTGTTCACATCGCATGTCGACTGGATGAAAAATGCAGCAATATGTGTTGGGCCAGTAGTGTAATAGATACGGCGTCTGACTTTGGATTGGAAGATTGCAATGTTGTATCTACCCTTGCTCCAGTGAAGTTGACAGCTTTTTTTCCACCCTTGCAAGTTGACAATTGCTTCAAAAGAGGAATGTGTGCCCAATGTTGTTCTTGTCAGATTACCAACAAGTGAACTGATTGGATCACTGGGTTTAGAAATTGAAAGTTGCACATAAGCAGCGTGTGGGACAATTTCAGCTCACTGTTCACTTCATATCCAAGCACATGGCAACGGTTCACATTGGCTGAAAAACTTGCTAATGTTCCACGTAAAGCTGCCTTTTGTCAGTGAACGTTGTGTGCGGGGACAGAGCGTGGATGTAAAGGAAATGGAACGCATATAACCTTGAGGCCTCTGTCACTCTCAGGGGATATGTCTGTGTTTCTCCCCCTGTGGCTTAATGTGAGGATGTGTTCTTCAAGGGCTTGTTAACACAGTTTTGTCATCACAAACTTCAGTACCATTCATTTATTACAGGGATAGTCTTGTTGACATTTGCCCTCGAAACTTAAGAACACAAAAGGCGGTGGGCCAAAGGGTGGAAACTGGGACTTGAACAGATGGATGCCTGAAAACAAGCACTGACACGATGGGCAGAATAGTATTTTTCCAAGCTCTGAAAACTCGAAGACAGGGACAAACTATTCTGCAGAAAACATGAACAAAACATGAAAAGTCAAAAGCAGTGTCAGCTAGAAAAGAAGGACGCCTGCTTCTTGTATGGAGTACAATGTTGATAAGTGTGAGGTCATCCATTTGGGTAGGAATAACAGCAAAATGGACTACGTTTTAAATGGTTAAAAATTGCAGCACGCTGCTGTGCAGAGGGATTTGGATGTCCTTGTGCATGAATCGCTAAAAGTAGGATTGCAGGTGCAGCAGGTAATTAAAAAGGCAAATGGAATTTTGTCTGCCATAGCGAGAGGGATGGAGTTTAAAAACAGGGAGGCTATGCTGCAGCTGTATAGGGTCCGAGCGAGGCCACGCCTGGAGTACTGTGTGCAGTTTTGGTCTCCTTACTTGAGAAGAGATATACTAGCACTGGAGGGGGTGCAGAGGAGATTCACTCGGTTGATTCCAGAGTTGAGAGGGTTGGATTATGAGGAGAGATTGAGCAGACTGGAATTGTACTCATTGGAATTCAGAAGAATGAGGGGAGATCTTACAGAAACATGCAAGATTATGAAGGGAATCGATAGGGTGGAGGCAGGGAGGTTGTTTCCACTAGCAGGTGAAACTAGGACTAGAGGGCATCGCTTCAAAATAAAGGGAAGCAGATGTAGGACTGAGGTCAGGAGGAACTTAACCCAAAGGGTTGTGAATCTATGGAATTCCCTGCCCAGTGAAGCGGTTGAAGCTACCTCGCTGAATGTTTTTTCAGGCAAGGCTAGATAAATTTTTGAACAGTAAAGGACTTAAGGGTTATGGTAAGTGGGCGGATAAGTGGAGCTGAGTCTCAAAAAGATCAGCCATGATCTTATTAAATGGCGGGGCAGGCTCGAGGGGCCAGATGGCCCACTCCTGCTCCTAGTTCTTATGTTCTTATGCTCTCCCGTTCCTGGATAGTCTAGTGGTTAAGGTTATGTGCTCTCACCACCACAGTCCACGTTCAAATTCCGGTTCGGAGTTGCAAGTTCATCTCTTCTAGATTTTTCTGACTGCAGCATTGGTGACTGGCTTTTAGAAGCAACAAACGAGACGCAAGGTAACCTGCTTTATCCGAAATTATATACAAGCTGACATGTAACAGAGAAATGCAGAATCTGAAACAAAAACAGGAAATGACAGATAACCTCAGCAGGTCTGGCAGCATCTGTGGAGAGAAACAACGTTAACGCCTCGGATTCGCTGACCGTTGGTCAGAACCAAGTTAGTTATGCACTTCCATATTATAACAACGGGGAAATTAGCTCTTTCATCTGTTGAACAGGCAGTTTTAACAAAATATCTCATTAGTTTCCAACCGTCAACATTATAACTTTAAGAGAACTTTATCAACGCTAATACTGCTTCCATTACCCTGACGTGGTGAAAAGATTCTTCATAAATGGTTGCCTTTTCCTTTCCTTTTCTGGTAGTTAGCAGCCCTGTCGAATGAAGAATTCATCCTTTTAGTATCTACCTCGATATGCGCCCCTATTTGTCTCTCTTTATCTCTGTGTATCCACCTCAGCCCCTTTCACTCTCTGTCTGTACATATCCCTCACTTCCCATTTCTGTTCTTTGAAAAGTCTGAAATTGGGAGGATGTTTGAGAGCGGAGGTGCTGACAGGCTTTTACCCCCGCCGACTGTAGAGTCTAGAACTGGGCTGAATTATTCAGATAATGCATCTGCCCCTTAGGTCTGAGGTAGGGAGACATTTCTTTCCTCAAAATATGATGAGCTGTTAGTCTTCGAAATAGAATTCCTAATCCTGTAGGAAAGAAAAAGCAATGCCATCACAATCATATGATTGCGATGATGTCTCTCCTGTCGGTGTATAGTTAATGAATGTTAAAGGCACAGAATGAGGGTGATCGACTCGTGGTATCTGTGCCATCACCACAACATTCCCCAGCAAGGCTGCAGTTTATCCTGCTTCACCCTGTCATTTCAACCAAACTCCAGGAAGGAATGCTCGATTCGATCCATTGACATTACTGATTGGATCAAAATCATTGCAGTTGAGAGAAGATTACACGAGGAATGGTGGATGCAAAGCGTCGACGGGAGGAGGGGGGATTTGAATCTAGCATCTCCTGTTAACTAGGAAATCAGCTAAGCCATGACGCCCATCAGACATCACACAATGGGGTAGAATTTACTACCCCTCCCTAATTACTGCAGAAATGGCGGTGACGAGTTACATTATTGAATTATTTAGCACATAGGAACAGCCGTGATGCTGTTCGGGAGGGAGTTCCAGGATTTCGACCCAGCGACACTGAACAAACAGCGACATATTTCGAACTCAGAATGATGAGGAGCTTGAAGAGGGATGTGCAGTGGCAGTTTTCCCATACATCGCCTGTCATTGTCCTTGAACATGGAGGCAAAAATCTAATTGGTCTGCTTTTGGCAGATTCAGTGCTTGTGTTCTGTGTGTAACCAGGAATTCGTTTTCATTCAGATAATTCACAAGAAGAGAAGCCAATCTTTATTTGCTGATGGGGAATTGTGTCCAGGCCTGAGTGATGCAAACTCTGATTGCTGACCGGGGAACAGTGATCTTGGCAGTTACCCTTGTGACCTGATTTTTACACACACTTGCGTGTGTTATTCACTCCAGACTAGTCTTGAGCAGCCAATTTTCTCTCTCCAAGTTTCTAAAGGACTCATATTATCACAATGGGATACAATGTGAAGAAGGCAGAGCTGTAATAATCTGATGTTGTTCAGCAGATGTCCTGCAGGAAAGTACAAAACTGGCTGATGTTAACAGGGATAACAAGATTTAGAGCTGGGTGAACACAGCAGGCCAATCAGCAAAGCTGATGTCTCGGGCCTGGACCCTTCTTCAGAAATGCTGAATGCATTTCTGAAGAAGGGTCTAGGCCCGAAACGTCAGCTTTCCTGCTCCTCTGATGCTGCTTGGCCTGCTGTGTTCATCCAGCTCTACACCTTGTTATCTCAGATTCTCCAGCATCTGCAGTTCCTATTATCTCTGAAACAATTTTAACCCCACTACAAAGCCGCATTTCAGAAGAAGCGTCGAGGCCCGAAACGTCAGCTTTCCTGCTCCTCTGATGCTGCTTGGCCTGCTGTGTTCATCCAGCTCTACACCTTGTTATCTCAGATTCTCCAGTATCTGCAGTTCCTAATATCTCTGATGCTAACAGGAGCTTGTTTCAAGGCGCTGAGGTCCGGTGAAGTGGCGGCACCAATAAAGGCATCATTCAACTCGTCTCACTCCAGAGCCCTGGCTAGAAACGACCAGAGGTTTCTCGCTGAATTTGATCAGGGCCTTGACTCGAAGAGACTGTGACTCAAATATGAACGTAAATTTGACTGTACTGGGCCATAACATTGCGCAGTGACGGTGATTAAGAAGATTGCAAGTTCCAACAGAGAAACAGGTGACAGTGAATTGATTGGATCGCTGGGGTTTGGAAATTGAAAGTTACGCGTGAGCAACATGAGTGTGGGACTATTTCATCTCACTGTCCATTTCATAACCTCGCTCATGGCAACTGTCAATTTGCAAAGGTAGAAAAGCTGCCAACTTCACTTGAGCGAGGGAGGATACAACGTTGCAATCTTCCAATCCAAAGTCAGACGCATTATGCATTATACCGCTGGCTCAAAACCTGTCGCTGCACCTTTCATTCTGTCAAATTGTGATGTTAATAGGGACATCAACGGAAAGAACATTCACGAGGTGACAAACCAGCTAAGATAATCGTTGTCACTGCTTCATTTCGATGGTCTCTACTTTGTGAAGCAGTGAATTTCACTGGTAATCAAAGCACATTTGTCCTCAGGTGGCTGCTTCACTGTCACCTGTTTCTCTGCTGGAACTTGCCAACGTTTCATTCACAGTTACTGCGCAATTTTGTATTCGGTTCCAGTGAAATGTACGTTCATATTTGAGTCATGGTCTCTTCGAGTCAAGATGCTGAACAAATTCAATGAGAAACCTCCGTCGTTTTTAGCCAGGGCTGTGGAATCAGACGAATTGAACGATGCCATTATTGGTGCCGCCCCTTCATCGGACCTCAGCGCCGCCAAACAAGCTCCTGTTAGCGTCAGAGATAACAAGGTGTAGAGCTGAATGAACACAGTAGGCCAAGCAGCATCATAGGAGCAGGAAGGCTAACGTTTCGGGCCTAGACCCTTCATCAGAAAATCACTGCTCTGCATCCTTCACACTGAATCCCACGGCAATAATATGAGTGGTTTGGAAACTTGGAAGAGAAACTTTGCTGCTCAAGATAGATCTGGCGTGAAGAACAGGCACAACTGTGTGTACAAATCAGGTCACAATGGTTCCTGCCGGGATCACTGTTGTTCCCTGGTTAACATTCAGAGTTTGCATTGGTCGGGCCTGGATACCATTTCCACTCAGCGAATAAATTTTGACTTCTCTTCTTGTGAATTATCTGAATGAAAACGAATTCCTGATTACACACAGAGTACACACCCTGAAACTTCCAGAAGCAGACCAGTGAGACGTAGCCTCCATGTTGAAGGACAATGACAGCAACGCACGGGAAAACTACCACTGTAAATCCCCCTCCAAGCCTCTCACCATTCGGAGTCGGAAAAATGTTGCTGATCCTACGTGCTAAGGGGTTCAAGTGTTGAAGGAAGTAACTCATCACCTCCATCTCTGCGGTAGTTAGAGACGGGCAGTAAATCCTATCCCAGTGAGTGACGTCCAAATCCGAGGCATCTGTATTCAAAAGTTGCATTTTCTAATCGGACGCCTGCAATTGGTCAGGAACAAGTCCAGTTTGAACAGGAGAAATTATCAATTTTAAACCAATGCAAGAGGAGATTGTCTCTTTCTGTACACTTTCAGAGGAGAACCTTCAAATGTGAAGTATCCATGTTTGCAAAAGCAGGTTTGATTGAAATTTTCACTCAGCAAAATTGATACAGAAAGCCTATTCCTAATTGCATGCTTAAAGAAATGCATATAGCTATGGGGAAAAAAGGCAGGTGACTGGCGCCTTGGCTTAGTTGATTAACATGCCTGTCTCGTAAAAAGGTGAGACTGGGTTCCAATCCCAGCAGTGCCTGAGCTTTCCGTCCACCATTCCCCGTTTAAACTTGCTTCTGATGCTGTGTTGTTGGTCGCGTAAGCAGTGATTGGTGGATGGAACTGAGCATTCCTTCGTGTAGTTTGGTCGGGGACAACAGCTTGAGGCAGGATCCACCGCAGCCTTACTGGGGAATGTTGTGGAAATGTGACAGACACCACGAGCCGATCACCCTCATTATCTGCCGTCAACATTCATTCACTTTACACCGACAAGGGAGACATCATTGTAATTGTATGCTTGTTGTGGCATTGCTTTTTCTTAGCAGATGTATTAAGAATTCTATTGCGAAGTCTAACAGCTCTTTATATTTTGAAGGAAGAAATGTCTCCTTACCTCAGGCCCATGGACAGACACATTATCCAAGTCATATTAGCCCAGTTCTAGACTCAACAGCCTCAGCGCCTCCACTCTCAAACATTCTCCGAATTTCCAACTTTTCAAAGAGCAGAAATCGGAAATGAGAGATATGGACAGACAGAGAGTGGGAGAGTTTGAAAGGGGCTGAAGTGGATGCACAGAGACAAAGTGAGGCAAGTAGAGACTTATATTGAGGTCGATACTGAAAAGAACCATTTCGCGATTTGACATGGCTGCTAACTGACAGAAAAGGAAAGGAAAAAGCAACCATTTAAGCAGAACCTTTCCCCACCTTTGGGCAACAGAAGCAGCACTAGAGCTGATCAAGTCCTTTTAGAACATGGAACACAGAACAGTGCAGCACAGTACAGGCCCTTCTGCCCATTTTTTGCCGAACTTTTACCCTAAAATTCTCATTGTCTGGAGAGATTGCTTGCTTTTAAAGTTGTAAAGTTGATGATTGGAAACTAATGGGATATTTTGATAAAAATGCTGATTCGACAGATAGAAGTGATAATTTCACTGACATTATAATACAGAAGTGAATAACTAATCTGGTTCTGATGAACACTCAGGGGATCTGAAACATTAACTCTGTTTCTCTCCACAGATGCTGCCAGACCTGCTGTGGTAGTCCATCAGTGCGTTTTTTTTTGTTTCAGGTTTCCACCTTCAGCATTTCTTTGCTGGTGGTTAGCTTGAATGTCGTTTTGGATAAAATAGGTTTCCTCACAGCTGCTTTCCTGGTTCTGAAAAACAGTCAGCAGTGCTGCTGTCACGAAAATCTCACAAAGGCAAACTTGCAATCCCTGACTCAGGATCGAACCCAGGCCAGGATGGTGAAAGCACCAAATTCTAACTACCTCACTACCATGGAAGGCTCAGGGATTTTTATTAGATCGCATTGCTTTTACTTTTCCATTTTTTGCTCAGTTTGGCTGCAGAAAAGTTTCTCCCTGCCTTCGATATTTATAGCGTGGAAAAAGACCATTCGGCCCATCATGTCAGTGCGTGTCATCAGGCATCCATCTTTTCTGGCCTCAGTTTCCAGAATTTGCCCATTGCTTTGTGCGACTTTTCGAGAGTAAATTCAATGAGATTATCCCTGTAATCCTTGATGGGACTGAGGGTTCGCAGTCGTACAAATGTGTTACAACCCACTTAAGGGGCTCATTCTTATTTTTAGCCATTGAGGGAGACAGAGGTCTTAGGATTACACCTGCTCCATGTGCTTCATGTGCTTCATGTTCACTCCGTCCCCACACACCTTTCCCCGACAACAAGCAGCTTTAAGTAGAACACAAGCAAGTTCTCCAGACAATGAGAACTGCTGTTGTTAGCTCAGATATGAAACAGACAATGAGCTGAAATTGTCCCATACGCTAGTCTTGTGGAGCTTTAATTTCTAATTACTTCAGCCCCTGGGAATCTGACAACATGAAGGCCCTGTGCACATTCCTCTTCAGAGGCACGTGTCAATTTGACAGTGTCGAAAAGCTGTCAGCTGCGCCCGAGCTAGGGAGGATTCAAACCTATAATTATCTGGTCCGAAGTCAGACATGTTATCCATTACACTACTGGCCCAACGCACAGGTTTGTGAGTCCCATCTTGTCGAGTTGTGATGTTAACAGGGACCAAGGTGGAAATGTGATTCATGAGAGGAACACGAGCAAAATAATTGCCGTCACTGTTTCACTTCCATGATGCCCACTTTGAGAAGCGTTGAATTTCACTGGCAAAGGAAGCACATTTGTCTTCAGGCGCCTGTTTCACTATCACCTGTTTCTCTGCTGGAACTTGCCATTGATTTATTCACAGTCACTGCGCTAGTTTGTGATCCAATCCAGTGAAACGTACTTTCATACTTTGAATCATGGTTCCTCCTACTCAAGACCGTGAGCAAATTCAGCGAGAAACCTTCGGTCCTTTCTAGCCAGGGCTATGGAATCGGACGAGTTGAACGATGCCTTTAATTGTGCAGCCCCTTCACCTCAGCTCAGCGCCTCAAAACAAACTCCTGTTAGCATCAGCCTATCTGTACCTTGCAGTAGTACATCAGCTCATCACGGCTCTGCCTGTGCAAACATAACCTTTGTCTAATTTCCACTTTCTGTTGGTCCAACTCTGATTTCATTCAGAATCACAAAATTTGTTACAACGCAGACGGAGGCCATGCAGCCCACCTTCACTGTGTCGCTCTCCACAAATGAGTAAATGATTGTCTATTTTAGTGTAATTCTCTGGCCTTCTCCGTGTAACTCTGCCCATTGTTACTTTTAACATAACCATCGAATTCCCTTTTGTGTTGATTGAATCTGCATCTTGGGTACTGTCAGACAGTAATTTACAGATACTGCCGCTGTCTGTTCAAAGCTTCATACAGATCAGCTTTCAGCTTTCTGTTCTCCAAGGAGGTCTTTCCCAACTTTCAAATCTATCTTCATTGATGACATTCCTCATACACGGTGCAATTTACGTGAATCTGTTCAGCGCTGTCTCCAATTACTTTGCATCCCTGCTTCCGGAAGTTTCACTCCCATAACTGAGCAATATTGCAGTTGGAGGATACATTCACAGTCAGATTGCATTGGCGAACAACCTGAACCACTTGTTTTCGTTTTGAACAAGTGTTTCCTTTTGCCGCGTTCACTGCAATGGTACTTCTGCCCAATCCCTGCTTCAGGCAATCCGACCTCTTCTAACGAAGCTTTTTTTTTTTCGGAAAGCTCATTGGGCATTGTGGCAAAGGTGAAACAAGAAACCAGGACTCGTCCGGGAGTTGAACGCGGGACCTCTCGCAATTCAATATTGCACAGTACCCTAAGCGAAAAACCATAACCCTCGACCAACGAGCCACGCCCATATACTGTACTCCGGCGTCGTGTTGGGACAGTGGTATTATCGCTGGCCTGTTAATCCAGAAACCCAGATGATGTTTTGGGGAAGCACGTTTGAATCCGTGGCAGATGGTGGAATTTGAATACAATAAATATCTAGAATTAAGAATCTAATGATGACCGTGAATCGATTGTTGGGGAAAACCCACCTGGTTCACTAATGCCCTTTAGACCTTACCTGGTCTGGCCTACCTGTGACTCCAGACCCACAGACAATGTGGTTGACCATGTGTCTGAGTAATTCAGGATGGGCAATACATGTCGCCTAGCCAGCGACACCTTCATCCCTATGAACAAATTAAATTTAAAAAAATACTCGCCACAGAGACCCTGAGGGATTTCAGGCTGCTCTCGATCTCATCAAAATCAGACCTCCTCAGTGAGAATTGGAACGAGATACAGAACACCAGGGATCCATACGCGAGAGCAGTTCCTATTTACTCATCCACATGGAACAGGAATTATACCCCTACACCAATGAACCGGCAACAGTTCAGTACCTTTAACACTAAAGCAGCACTGAGTTTTAATAACTGCTTTTTCCCATTCCGAGCCCCTACTCCCAGGAGGCCCTGTTAGGTCCATTCCCTTGGGACCACGCTCTCTCCATTGGCAGTTGGAGTAAATGATTTTCCACTGGTAGGCTGTGCTGGAGGAGAACAACATGAATGCGCTCTTCACCCCCCTGTCAGACACAGGTTGGAGGGACAGGGGAGGGGTGTGGTGGGAGTGTGAGGTATGGAAAGTGTGGAAGAATGTGGAAAAGGGAGATTGTGCGTTGCACAGGAACTAACATTCTCTTGGGTGCCTTGACAAAATTACTGTATCTGAGAAAGAGCAAAAAATGCAGAGTTGCTGGGAAAGAGAGAATCTCTCCCAATAATGGGGATCTGAGCCTGCGTCCTTCTCGATGTCACAGGGACGATGCAGCTGTCTGATTCAGCGTGGAGTGTGACTGAAGGGCTCCTGTCTCTCAGACACACTGCACCTGATGTTTATAAACTTCAGCACATTGCTCCCAGCTCGGAGAATAGATGTTATCCTTCAAATAATCCCAGAGTGACAGAGAATGGGATAAGGCAATTCAGGCCATCATCTTGACAGTTCCTGGAGAGAACAGGGATGTGTGAGAGCAGACAGTCTCGACTAGTGCATAGTTTCAGCATTTATAACCTTGACCCGTGTGACAATAAAATCAATTTGAGAGATTGATTCAGATACAGATAACAGGAAACAGTTGAGAAAGTTTACAGTGTTTCTGAAATCCCAGTAAACCCTGTCTGTGCCCTTCCTAATGTCTTCATATCCCAGTAAGCCCAGTCCATGTATTTTATGATGCCTTTATTTCCAAGTAAACGCTATCCATGTTCGTTCTAATGTCTTATATCCGAGTAAACCCTGACTTGTGAAAGGATGCTGGGCCCCTCAACCAAAATTCAATGCATCAATTCTCCTCTGTGCTGTACAATCACCTGCACAAGGTCTTTGCAGCTCCTGCAGTCCCATCTTAATTGCTTTGCCCTGCATCTCCCTCAGCCTCCTGCTTCCAGTGAACTCTTCAATTCGGAACAAACCTATTAATGCATTTCATTCCACACGGACACAAATTGCAAATTTCAAGCCCGCCTCGCCATTCACTGAGATCATGGATGACCTTTTACTTTAACGTCATTTTTCTGCACTATCTCCCGAGCTCTTGATGCATTTAACCTGTAGCAATCTATGAATCCCAGTCTTTTACAGACTCAATACGGAGCATTCATAACCTCTGGAGCCACGAATTGCAAAGATTCTCCCTATCCGAGTTTCCTAATATCAGTCCGCTGTTTGGTAAGTGTGCCTGTTGTGTGTCTTGAGCTCTCTAGCGCTACTTATTTTCTGCTTTTGGAATAGTCTATTGTGTGGCGTTGCGACCGTATAGTTGTTTGGATTTTGCGTTGTGATCACAGTAATCTCTGTAATCATTGTTGTTTCCATTTTACCCTCTTAGCATGTGTAAAAGGAACACAGTAAGGGATCAATTAAAATTGCAAGAAGACAGACAGAGAGAGGCGCGTGAAATGCGAGGTTGTGAGATCAAACCTCACCCAGAGCAGCTTTTATTGCTGCTTTAACGCCATGGCTCATTGGTCTACGGGCATAATTCTTGCTTTGGGGATTGTTATAGTACGGGTATGCAAAAGGTCCCGGGTTCAAATCGTGGATGAGACCTGATTGTTTGTCTTCGATTTTGTCAAATCGCCCGATCAGCTTTCCGAAAAAAAAAAGCTGTGCTCAATGAGGTCGGACTTCCCGAACGAGGGATGAGATAGAGGTGCCATTGCGGCCAACAGGGAAAAGCAAAACACGTATTGAAAGGGAAATACAAAACATGTCTCCTGATGTTTGCCCATGCCATCCGACATTGAATGAAACCTCCATGAAAAGCCAGTGAAGTTGAAAAGCATTAGTTGCAGTGTATTTGACGCACAGGGCGCCCTGCAGTAATTCCTCACACTGTTTCAGGCAGCAGCATCTTTCATGTGATACGGGGAGTTGTGAATAACAAGAGGACCACAACAGTAATAAATCAAATCAAATCAACTCAAAGATCAGCCCATCGAAGACAGCATCACAACACAGACACATTATTCGGACAGATATCACCGTTCCTGAAAAATGGACAGAGATACAAGCGACAGAGAGTCGCAGTGGGGTCGATGAATTGAACAACTTCTTTCTGCACGGGAATAACGCCATGAGTGAGAGTTTCACTCGGATTCTCTTAATCTGGGACTGTTACTGTCACATATTAACTCTTGCCCAGCCACAGTGAACAAACCGATCCCGCACTTCAAAAGTCTTTCTGTAGGATTGCTGTATGAAGACGAATCCTGAACACCAAGCAAGCTGCATAATAAGAACTCACGTTGACTTATCTGAGAGAAGAGTCTCCAGTGCCCATTTTTCTCCATCCCAGCAACTCAGTATCCTTCTCTGTCTCGGAAACCTGACATTTAAAAGAAGTTCGCAACCAAAGTTGCTAATTTCCAGCTCATGCACGTAACCAACTGCCTTTCCTGAAGTTTTGAGGGATCAGAAAAGCGCATGAGCGCTTCCCTCCCGCAGCACCGCTTGCAAATGGAAGAAAATGGTTTAATAATCCGCTACTGGAGAGTGCCCGGTTCCAGGGCAAGGGACTAACAATACTGTCCTTGGAGCAGAAACACAGAATGAGAAGATGTTCTTGAAACTGTATTCTGCTTCACACCTGGTTCCACGCTAGAAATGCAAGAATATTACTGGCTCATTGGTTGAGAAGTATGACTCTTACCTCGGGGTTTGTATTCAACTGGCATATAAGTGGTCCCGAATTCAAATGCCAGGCGAGCTCTGGGTGTTTGACCTTAGTTTTGCCAGGTTGCTTGATCAGCTTTTCGATAAAAGAGCTGCACTTCATGAAGTCGGACCTCTTGAAACAGGATTGAGCTTCGGCAGCAGAGGTGTCATTGTAATAAACACAGCGCGTGTTGAAAGTGAAAACAAGGAGTTCAGCATCTTGACCCACACAATCTGGCGTTAAATAAATCCTACATCTGGATTATTGCAAAGATTTTGGCAGGAAAACTCAGGAAGTGGAGACGCAATTTGATTGTAGACAGCACTGAGCAAGTGCACATGAATGGTGCCATTTATGAGGAATGTCAGCAATGAAGATAGATTGGAAGGTTGGAACAGGTGTCCTTGGAGAACTGAAGACTAAAAGCTGGTCTGATTGAAGTTTTCCAAGTCATGAAGGATCTACACAGAATCAATAAGGAGAAAATAGTCCCATGCCTGAGAGGGTACAGCGTGATTAGGCAGAGGTTTAAACTCATTAGGAAAAGAAGCAAAAGTGAGAGCAGGAATTTTTTTTCACACAGGGAGTGGTTAGGGTCAGTAATGACTGTCTGATTGCGACAGAAAATGAGGTTCAAAAGAGTTATTGAAAAACGAATTCAATGATTATCTTAAAAGTACCAATGTGCAGTGTTACAGGGAATAGCCAAGAGAATGACCCATTTCCTCATTGTGGAGAGCTGGCAGAGCTAAGGTGGGCTGCATGGCCTCCATCTGCACTGTGATAAATTTGTGATTCTGAGTGAAATCAGTGTTTGACCAGCAGAATGTGGGAAGTTAGACAAAGGTGATATTGACACAGCTGGGACACATCACACGACAGAATATTACACAACATGTACATGTCACAGGGATGTCGGCGCTGTCGGAATCGGCATGGAGAAATACTGCAGGGTGTCCTGTGGATCAGACACAGTGCACATTACCATTCAGCTCATGGCACAGTGAGAGAGCCAGAGAAGGCCAATCGGTTTATCATTCCTGTGACAGTTTAGTTGGGTGCAAAAGCTTTGTGAAATATATGACAGATTTGTCCGGGTTTGAAGTGTTTACTGGAAGCGGGAAGCTCAGGTGATATAGTGTAACAGGTGAAGGCAGGAGCAGTAAATACATTCTTCAGAACGTTGGAAAACTCTGATGTATTGAGTTCCGGTTGATAGGCAGCATGCTTTCACTAGACCACGCTGTTACAAGAAGGTAGTTTGTCACTGCCTCACAGCGTCTTGCTATATCGAGGCAAATATTTAGCTGTTCATCAGAGTTACACAGCAGGAAATTCATTTTTCCAACGCGAGGGAAGATTTATGCAACAGAGGTTATATAAAGAAGCCTTTCACATAAATAATTATGCTTCATCTGTGTGTTGCTTGTCTCCTTAGCACTTTATCGTGAGTGTTGTGAGATACTTTGCACCTTCTGCATGTCATTTACCTGTTACCGTCTGGGTGATGTGACACAATGGGGTTGTGAAATCAGAGTATGGCTGAAAAAACGCCTGCTCCTCTTCAAAACCGATTGAAAACTAACAAAGTCATTGGAGTTTTTTTTTGAACATTCTGAATTATCTCCTTAAGTCTCTGCCATTGCGCCTGCACTGAACCATTTTTAAACTTAATCTTTCACTTCCTTTCAGCCATCCCTCACTTCAAAAGGTACCATTGTCTTTATTTAGGTGTAAAGCACTCGACTTAGATTCAAACTGCTTCCCACTCACACCCCCCCCCCCCCTCCCCCCAAAGTAAACGTGAAACTCAGTCACACTGTGATCACTGCTATGTAGAGGTTCCTACACTCTGATGTAATTGATCAGTCTTGTTTCACTGTCCTCTTCGCTTGTAAGAAGTACTGTTGCAATGAATTTATCAAGACGAAGGAGCAGCACTCGAAAGCTTGTCATTTTAAATAAACCCACTGGACTGTAACCCGGTGCCGTGAGACTTCTGATTGTGTCCACACGAGTCCAGCACCAGCACTCCCACATCGTAACCACGAATGGGATTGTTTGAAATCGTTGGAAAAGTACGACAAACTGACAAATTACGTGATGTTAAGGTGTAGAGCGGGACGGTAAAGAGAAAACAGCGAATGATAGTGTTCAGAAAAATTTGAATGTCATTGTACACGATTCAGGAAGTGATATCATCCACAGATAAACGACCA
>NC_063339.1:83626868-83653409 GCF_021869965.1 Rhincodon typus
TCCTAATCCTATTTTCCATCACTTGGCTCATAGCGTGGTATGCCTTGGCAGCACAAATCACATTCGGCCCTTGCAGACGCTGTGTTCCAGATTCCAAGCACCCGCTGGCTGAAAAAAAAGTTTTTCCGCGTATCTATTCAAACCTGTCTGCCTCTTACCTTAAATCTATGCCCCCCGTGGTGACAGATCCCTTCATCAAAGGGAAATGGCTCTTTCAGTCTCCCCTCCATATCCCTCATTATTTTGTACATCTCAATCATGTTTCCTCTCAATCACAGCGTGGAGCTGGAGGAACACAGCGGGCCAAGCAGCGTCAGATGAGCAGGAAAGTTGACATTTCGTCTACCTTCCTGCTCCTCTGACGCTGCCTGGCCCGCTGTGTCCCTCCAACTCCACACTGTGTTATCTCTGCCTCCAGCATCGGCAGTTCTTACTATCTCCTCTTAATTACCCCTGCTCTAAGAAAACAACCCTGGTCTGTCCAATCTCTCTTCATACACTCTTCAGCCCAGACAATATCCTTGTAAACCTCTTCTGCGCCGTTTCCAGTGCTATCACATCTCTCGTAAAGTAGGAATTGCAGAACTGCACACAATACTGTTGCTGTAGCCGAATGAACAAATGAAATAAATGACGCAGACTGCCACAGAAACTGATATTTGCCAATAAAGACTCGTTTGTTCAATTTTACCCTGTGTCCTTATCTTGAGCCTAATGCTCCAAAAATCACCGGTCCGTGTCAGTCAAAGCTATTGATCTCACAACCACAGCATCTAAATGGATCGACTGATTTGAAGGTCCGATGGTGAGACTGGGGCACGTTCACCCAGCAACAGTGACCACAGCAGCACAGACTGAACGGTGTCAATGTGGAAGCAAGTGTTAGATTGTGCAGTGCCTCAGCGAAGTGGGAGGAGGGAGGTAAAGGAGGGTTGGTGATTGTGGTAGGGAGAAAAATCTGCGAGAAGAGATGGGTTTGCATTCTGATACACTGAACACAGACATGTGACAGAGCGGGTGTTTGAGGGATTAAATTCATCACCTCGGAGAATATTTTCATGCAAATCAATTAATTCCTTAACGAAGGACGATTCACAAGGCGAAAAATGGGGAAAATACCCGTTGCCGTGACTCGGATTTGAATGGAGGTTGCTGCGGCCACAACACAGAGTACTGATCACGGCGCCACACAGAAAGACATGTTTAAAAAGCGTGAAAAGTACAATAGCCGATGACGTGTTAGGAATATCACTGGGTATACACAGGAGCACTTGGCGAAGAGTGGACTGAGATGTGACAACTCAGTGTGGACAGCTATCTTTAACTTCGATGCCCCCAGATTCCATCATTAAGTATGTTGATGACTGAGATTGATAGATTTCTACAAAACACCAAAGGATCAGGGGATAGTGCAGGATATAGTTGAAATGTATTTTTCAATAGCAATGTAGTTTAGCATCGGTTACTTCGCCAGTTCCCTCACACAAGGAAGTAACCACTGCTGCAGATGACCATATAATCCCAGTTCCCAGGCCCGGAACCAGAGAAACTCAGTGGCCCAGCCGCGAAGGTACAACTGGAAATGGGGATGGCAATGAGCGCTTAGACAACCTTCTTTCCTGTCTACTGTGCCACCAATTTTGGTGTCGTTCGTAAACTTACTAACCATGCCTTCTGTGAGTTCCATTGCTTTATGACTTAGATCAATGCTTTCGACTTAGTTGTAGCGGCCATGATTTAGAAGTTTGTAGATGATGCAACAATTGGTCACATAGTTAGCCAGGTGGAAGAAAGCTGTGAGCTGTACAGAGATATTAAACTATTGGGAAAAAATGGTGACAGGAATTCAATCCAGAGAAGTGAATGATAATGAAATCAGGATGGGTAAACTATGGGAGTGTACAAAAACAGTAAGGATATGAATGGTTTAGAGTAAAAAAAAAAGACATTCACAGATCCCTGAAGGTGGTTGGACCGGAAGACCGGGGGTCGAGAGGGTTTGAGGGCTGCCAGTTTAGAGACCATCTGGAGGACTGAGCACAAATCTGGTCATTGCACTAATCAACTGGAAATAAAATCATAAGGCAGAAGATGGAGGGCAGAAATAGGTCATTTGGCCCATCAAGTCTTCTCCACCACTCAGTGAGATCATCACTAATACTGCTCCAAATCAGGTTGGAATGTTCCTTAGAGAGGAACTTGCAGATTGAGTTCTTTCAACGCATCTCCTGCTCTTGTTCATCCAGGTGGCACAGTCTGTGGGGTGTGAGTTACTCTAATGCATCTTGTAGATGGTGTATTCTGGTGCCACTGTGCCTCGGTGCTGAAGAGAGTTGATATTGAAAGTCCTGAATGGGGTACCATTTAAGTGGACAGCCTTTCCTGCGTTGTGTCAATTTCTTGAGTGTTGTTGGAGCTGCACCCATCCAAGCAAATGGACAGCATCCCATTACACTCCTGTCTTGTGCCTTGCAGATGACGCACAGGCTTCTGGGAATCAAAAGTTGATTTAATCACAAAATTTCTACCCACTTGTAGCAACAATATTTATATGGCAGGTCCAGTTCAGTTTCTCCTCAACATTTGCCCCCAGGATGTTCGAATGGGAAATCCAGTGAAAATAAATGAAAATAAAGTCAACTGGCTATAGTTAGATTCTCATTTGCCAGATTTGGTCATTGTCTGGTACTTGTGTGGTGCAAATGTTCTTTGTCACTTAGCAGGCGAAGCTTAGAAGTTGTCTACGGCTACTGCATTTATGTTTGCACTGCTTCAGTATCAACATTGTGTAATCATCAGCAAACATTCCCACTTCTGCATTATCCGTTCAGGGTGAAGAAGAGTAAGGAGGTTAGCAGACTGTAAAAGAGGAATATGAAAGTAGAATCATAGAATCCCTACGGAATTCAAACAGGTCCGTCAGCCCAACCAGTCCACACTGACCCCCAGAGCATCCCATTCACCCGATAACCCACCTAATCTGCAAATTTCTGATCACAACAGGCAGCTTAGCATGGCCAATCCACCTAGTCTGTACTTCTTGGGACTGTGGGAACACCCGGAGGAAACTCCACGCAGACATTCACCCGAGAGTGGAATTGAACGCGGGTTCCTGGCGCTGTGAAGTAGCAGTGCTAACCATGAGCCACTGTGCCACCTTAATTTCAATTCAAACACCATACAGCAAGTGATGATATCCTTTCAATCGAAGGCATTCTGCTATCTCTGGAAACAGCCAAACCATAGAACATGCCAATTTGTCCCTAGTGAAGGGGTGAAAACAAAAAAGGATCTTGACTTTACATAGCATCTTCACAACCTCAAAGTCGCAAAGTGCTTCATAGCCTCAGCTGCGAAATCAGATTTGGAATTTAGGAAGAAAAGTGAAAAGAATTAAGTTTCAGAAAAGAATCAACAGGAAAAGACTGCCTGTGGCAGTCTTCATACTGAGCAGCAGTTTACTTGGACGCCCCATCTCCTAACGTAGCAGCAACAACTGTTGAAACATTACAGGCAGCAGCCCATCAACCTCTGTAAGGCTGTTTGATTCTGAGAATGTTTCCCTCTCTTACTAAAGCTGATAGCCATTCAGACAGTTAAGACTGATTCACTTACCAAAAAGGGTCATCACCTTCAAGAAGACTGCCTACCGTCATCTTCATGCAGTACCAGACTGTTCAAAACTACAGCTTTTGAAAAGGAGACAAAATCTGACAATTCTGAATTTTTCACTTCCAAGTTCTATTCTGTATTAAGGGCTTAGATACCCAGTGGTTGACAGGCAAATATCCTCTGTATTTACTCCAGCTGTAAGCCCTAATTGTTCTCAAAAAGCATATTTATGTATGGTTCGGTGAAAAGTGCAGTTTCACCTTTGTGGTTCTTTCTTTAAATCATATCGATGTAGTTGACGGCTGGCCTGGTCGAAATCAATGTTCATATCAGCTCTGAAGGAATGAATGAGGCAAACACAATAGCAACAGGTGAGCTGTAGAAAGGGCAGCGCAAGAGCCATCACACAGCCTAGACGACAACAATAGGAACCGAAAGAACTGCAGATGCTGTAAATCAGGAACAAAAACAAAGTTGCTGGAAAAGCTCAGCAGGTCTGGCAGCATCTGTGAAGGAAAAAACAGAGGTAATGTTTTGGGTCCGGTGACCCTTTCTCAGAATCCAGTTCTGAGGAAGTGTCACGGGACCTGAAACGTTGACACTGTTTTTTTATCTTCACAGATGCTGCCAGACCTGCTGAGCTTTTCCAGCAACTTTGATTTGGCTCCTACAACAATAAGAACTGGTTAGTGCCAGACAGGCTTAAAACTGTGGAGAGGGAGAGAGGGAGACAGGGAAGGAGAACACTTGGCAGAGTGGCACGTACATTGAGGCAATGTCACGATGTATCGCTCCACTTCAGTACCAACAGCATTGCAGCGAAGCCTACGACCTCTGCAGTTCATGAGTCCGGCTAGTACAGCTATGCAAACAAAATGGATCAGCTGTTCCTGTGGGAAGATCCTGTTCCAATGCTCACATTGTATTGTCGAGATCCAGGTTGTTCTGGGCAGCATCACCGTGCACAGTTTGACAGTCCACAACTCACAACAATGCACGAGGTTTGAATAGGGAGCACTAATCACCTGTTACAACCAGAGTCTGAATGAAGGCAGAGCGAATGTTTGGAGAAAAGAGCCAAGCAATCCAAATAAGCAAAAAAAAAAGAGCAGAAGGACTAGGTCAAACATTTTCATGTGTAAGTAATAGACAGAAACACTGTAGTATATGCCACACAGGAGTAAATAAGCTTGGATGAGTAATACAGAGTAGGTCTGAGTGAAATACATCCAAATAAAGGACATTATTATTGTAGCTCAGGTAGTTTAACGGTATATCCATAACAGTGAACAGTCAGCAGTCACTTAGGCTTCAGAGATCATCTGTATAATATAAGATAGTCACAGAAGTGTTACTCCAAAAGGGGAGGCAAGTACTGATAGCAAGTACTGGGGACAGGTAAGCTCTGAAGATTATACAGAAATGTAATTCCTTTTGAAATTAGAGAACAGTATCTTGTTAATGTCAATCATTTACTGCAAAAAGTGTTTATTTTATACCAAGAGTGAGTAAGAACTGCCGCTGCTGGAGTCGGAGATAGCACAGTGTGGAGCTGGAGGAGCACAGCAGACCAGGCAGCATCAGAGGAGCAGGAAAGTTAACGTTTCAGGTCGGGACCCTCCTTCAGAAATGTTCTGAAGGGTCCCAACCCGAAACGTCAACTTTCCTACTCCTCTGATGCTGCCTGGCTTGCTGTGTTCATCCAGCTCCACACTGTGTTACCTGTTATTTTATATCAATACTGAATGTAACTGTTGTGACACAAAAATGTATTAATATGCTGTTTTCAGCTGAAAATGGCTGAGTGTCTCCAAGCAAGACTTACAGACCTCTTCCACAGATATGTCATACGAGCTTGAATAAAGTCATATTCTTATGATGTACTCAGGTCTGAAGACTCTGTTTGTAAAAACCCCATATTGCAGAACGAATAATATTTTCTGATGCCCATTGACTCTAGCTTTATGATTCATTGATACACTAGTCTGTCAGATGGAGCCTTAATGTAGAGGATAGTCACTCTCAGCTGTAGAATTTAGCTGTTAGGTCCACGTTTGCACCAAGAATGTGAAGAGATCCGGAGTTGAGTGAATCTTGTTTAACTGAAACTGAGATTCATGAGCATGATATTGCAAAGCAAGTGCATAGCACAATTGTTGTTTCCTTATTGTGATTGCATTTACATACCGACAGTCCAGACGATTGACTGAAGCCTTGTCCACACACAGACCACCTGTATAGTTTCTCTTCACTGTGAACGATGTTTTTTCCTTCCACGTTCCAAGGCTGGTGATACTCGGGTCCTGAGAATCGATCATTGCTGGAAGCTCTTGATCTCACATTTGATTTGAACTTACTGTCTAATTGCCTGTAAAATAAATAGAAAACAGGGAGAAGTAAAATGAAATCTGCTCGATTGTCATGAAAACCTACCGGGATCATTAATTGACAACGCAGAAGTTGAGAAATAAAACACAAACCAGGCTGTGGGAACAGGCTGCAGTTGGTGGTCATTTCTGCAGAGCCAGCAGAGTGGGACGTTCGAGTGATGCCACAACAATGATGTCTGTGTAACAAGAGAAAGTGTACCACTGGCTGACCATAATCTGTGCCAATCTGTAACTGGATATGGAAATGACCTCGGCTTGCTGAAAAGCATTACTGTAAGCAGGTGGGAATTCATGTACCATCTTCAGGTATGAGAAATAGCCCGAGCATACTGTTGAGACTGCATCTGGAGGACTGTGTACAGTATTGGTTGGCATACTTATGGACGTGTGTCAATACATTGGAAGCAGTTCAGGGAAGGTTAAGGACTAATGCCTGGAGTGAGAGGATTGCCTTATGAGGAAAGGCTAGACAGGCCTGTATCCTCTGGAGTTTAGAAGAGAAAGAGGAGACTAAACTAAACCATAAAAGATCCTGAGGGAACCTGACCAGCCGGATGCTGAAAGAAATGTTTCCTCTTGTGGGAGAATCTAGAAGTAGGGGTCATAGTTTAAAAATAAGGGAGACCCCATTGAAAAGAGTAACAAGGAAATAGTTCTTCTCATTCAGAGGATTAATAGTATTTGGAATTCACTTCCTCAAAAGGCAATAAATGCAGAATCTTTAAATATTTTTAAGGCGGAGGCAGATAGACTCTTCATGACCAAGATGATGAATGATTGTTGGGGATACGCAGGCACATAGAGGTGAGGTTGAACCCAGTTCAGCCACAATCCTATTGAATGGCAGAGCAGGCGCAAAGGGCCGATTCGCCTACTCTTGTTCCTCAGACACATATTTGAATAAACCAGCGAGCAAAGAAATTCAAGTCTTGTCTAATTCCTGCGGGGGAGGAAGTTGTTTGAGTTCCCACTTCACCCACCCAGTGGAAATAGCTCCTATCCATCCCCCTGACCAACTTCATTAACATCTTAAATTTTAATCAAATCATGCCTCAATCTTCTAAATTGTAGGAAATACAACATTCCTGGTGAGATGATGCATTTTGGTAAAAGGGCAGAGAACATTTGAAATTGGAGCTGAAGTAGTCCATTTGGCTCCTCCAGCCTCAAAAAGGTCACAGCTGATCTATGTAGGCTTCAATTCGAAAATGTCTTTTTTCAAAATTTGATCATGGCTGGCTCCAGTGACCTTTATGAAGATGGTGACCTACTGTCTTGAACCACTGCAGTCCATAGGCTGTAAGTCGACTCGCAATGTTGTTAGCGAGGGATTTCAGGATTTTGATCCAACAACAGTGAAGGAACAGTGATATATTTCCAAGTCAGGACAGCGAATGGCTTGGAAGGAATTCATGCCCAACAAAGAGTCTCAAAGATCTACAGCACAGAAAAAAAACACCCTGCTGACTGATCTTGTTACTATCCTCCAAGTACTCTATTAATACACCAATTAGAGTGGACTCGAGCATTTTTCCCATAACAAGCATCATGCAAATTCCTTATTTTCTCTCTGCTTCCTTCTTAAATATTGGGGTTATGTTAGCTGTGCTCAAATCTACGGGAACTCTTTCAGAGTCTGTACAATTTTGGAAGATAATCACTCGTGCATCTGCTATTTCTTGGGCCACTTCCTGAAGTACTCTGGGATGAAGGTTATCAATTTCTGGGGATTCATCTGCATTAATCCCATTATTTTACCCAATATCATTTGCCTACCAATACTAATTTCTTTCAATTCTACCTTCCCACGAGACACTACGATTTCCCCTGATTTTGGGGATGTTATTTGTGTTCTCCTCTTTGAAGATATGAAGATGTATTTTAAATAAAAACTGAAAGAACTGCACTAACAGTCCCCATTAACAACTATTCACCCTACCAGCCTGATCGTTCGCAACTCCTTCGTCTGTCCAACTGTCTTTCTCTCTCTTTGGGTTCTACCCTATCCTTTACTCCCTACCCCACCCACCTCCCTATTTTCTCCGTACAAACTGACGTTTTCCCAGCCACGATCACTTCTGAGAAAGCGTCACTTGACCCAAAACGTTAACTCTATTTTTTCCTTCACAGATGCTGCCAGACTTGCTGAGATTTTCCAGCAACTTTGTTTTTGTTGTTGTTGTTGAAAATGTATTTTGTTGGTCTGCCATCACTTTGTAGTCCATTTTTTACTTCCTCTGTTTCCAATTGTAGGAGACCCTGTGTTCATCTTTATTAACGTTTTACTATCAATCTTGAATTAAGAGTTTAATGATGATCATGAAAGCATTGATTGTCAGGAAAATCCCAGCTGGTTCACTAATGTCCTTTGCGGGAAAGAAACTGTCATCCTTACCCGGTCTGGCTTACATGTGACTCCAACCCAACAACAATGCAGTTGACTCTTGACAGCCCTCTTAGCAATCACAGATGGGCAAAATATTCTGGCTTAGACAGCAATGCCTGCATTCTGTGAATGAACAAAAGAAAACCATTGATTTGTATGGTCTCTGCAAGCATACTCTCATATTCTATTTTCTGCCATTTAATCAATCCCTTTGTTAAATTCTAAACTGTTACCAATGTGGTGATTTATTTGACAAATTCAATACCAGCCATCATTTCCCTTTTTTGCCATGTTTTCACCATGTTTCCTGTATTGTTCTCATGCCAGACTGGGATGAATAACTTTTGTACATAGATCATGGCAAACATTTAAAGAGTGCATGGACAATCTCCCAAAACCCATTTAAATACTGATCCATGATTTATCACAGCTAGCTCACACCTCACATCATTCTAATTTTCTTTATTTAATGACAGGACTCTAGCCTTTGGACTGTGGGAGGAAACCGGAATGCCCGGAGGAAACCCATGCAGACATGTGGAGAATGTGCAAACTCCACACAGAGTCGTCTCAGGGTGGAATTGAACCTGGGTTCCTGGCGCTGTGAATCAACAGTGCTAACCACTAAGCCACCATAATGAAATTCCTTTCTCATTACTCAATACCCAGTTGCTTCCTCGCTGTATTGATTCATAAAACTGTTCCATATACGTGCTAAGAATGCCTCCTGTATCATATTGCTACTAATTTGATTTGCTCAATTTATATATAGATTAAAGTCAACCATACTTAGGGCCCTAACTTTATTACTTGCATACCTACATTCCATTCTAATACCTTTCCCAATATTGGTCCTCTATTTTTGAGTCTATGTACAACCTTACTCTCATTTACCAACCATTAATGTTTCTAAGCTCAACTAACACTCTACAAAACCAAAGAAAAAACAGCAGATGCTGTAAATCAGAAACAAAAACAGAAATTGCTGGATAAGCTCAGCCGGTCTGCTGGCAGCATCTGTGGAGAGAAATAGAAGTTTTCATTTCCATTCTGAGGAAAGGTCTCTCGATCTGAAACTTTAACTCTGATTTCTCTCCACAGATGCTGTCAGACCGGCTGAGCTTATCCAGCAATTTCTGTTTCTTTTGTTCCATATATGTTCTCCTTCACCGCAGCCTATATCCTTGCTTACAAACACATTACTTGCCGGTCTTAATCTGCAGTTCTCACCCACCTCCTTCCCCTGTTTGCCTGCCCAGCCTATCCTCCTTAGACAACTCATTGGTTCCAGGTATTAATCTCAAATCTTCCTCTGAAACACCTCCAATAAATTTGCAGAAGATGGCCAAAACCTGCACACTTTATTCAAGAGAGATAGCAAGTACTGCAGATGCTAGAGTCAGAGACAACAAAATGTGGAGCTGGAGGAACACAGCATGCCAGGCAGCAGAGGAGCAGAAAAGTTGATGTTTCGGGTTGGGACCCTTCTTCAGACCCGAAAAATCAACTTTCCTTCTCCTCTGATGCTACCTGGCCTGCTGTGTTCCTCTAGCTCTACATCACTTTATTCAAGACGTGGTCTCACCTATTCTCTTTACAAATGAAGCAAATATCCTTACATTTATGTTCAATTCTTGTTATAATAAAGGATACAGCTTATTAGCTTTCTTGATTACAGAGAGATTTTGATCAATCGGGTCATGGGCTCAGGACTGGCAGATTGATGAAATAGGCTAAATTATTCCTTTCTGTGTTATAATGAATCTAAAACTGATTCCTGCAACCGTTGCTCACAATAAAAACACTTCAGTCTCGGAATCATTGAAGTAAACCTGCGCAGACCCCGAGGAAGGTCCAGACTCTCCTTCCTAAATTGTGGTGCTTAGACACATCCTCCAGGGGTGCACTGCACACGATTTTGAATTTCTCGGAACTTTTCCGGTGACACTGATCTCAGAAATCTTTTCCCACAGACACGACAGACAAACATTTTACCTTGAATCGGTGAAAGACCGATGACACTGAGATGTTGCTGAAAAGAGTGACTCTGTTAGACCTTGCTGTGATATCTGGTTGGAATTGATGATTTGGGAATCTTTCCCATCGAATGCGCTGTAAAAAGAATGGACAGACAACAGCCCTCCCTTCAGTCCAGAGCATAAAATTCTGGCTCCATCACGCCTATGGCGCATGCTCTGGTCACGTTATTAGACACGCCTTCCCGTGCACTGATTGGTTGGAGCACTAACCCCGCCCGTCACACGTTCAGAAGGTTGTTCGAATTCCAGTCCCGTCCCTGTGTCTCCCCGATTGGTCGGAAGGATAATGCCATCCCTCCTTCCGTTCGAGGATGTTTCTGCAGCCCGCCCCTCGTCCTCAATCGGTTGGAGGACAAGCAGTTCCGGTGCCATCCTCCAGTCCCGGCCCTTCATTGCTCGTGGTTGTGTGACGTCATGAAACCGGCGTGTAGCTGCAGAGCATGCGCACAGCTAATTGTGATTGTATCAGAGAAAGTAGGGACTGCAGAATTTGAGATAACAAAGTGTAGAGCTGGATGAACACAGCAGGCCAAGCAGCATCAGAGGAGCAGGAAAGCTGACGTTTCGGGCCTAGACCCTTCTTCAGAAATAATTGCGTGCCGGCAGCGATGGATCAGAAATTGGCTAGCTGCAAGAAGACAGAGGGTGGTTCATCCTGGAGTTCAGTTACTAGTGGTGTTCCTCAAGCATCTGTTTTGGGGCCACTGCTGTTTGTCATTTTTATAAATGATTGGATGAGGGCGCAGAAGGATGGGTTAGTAAATTTGCGGATGACACCAAAGTCGGTGGAGTTGTGGATAGTGCGGAAGGATGTTGCAGGTTACAGAGGGACATAGATAAGCTGCAGAGCTGGGCTGAGAGGTGGCAAATGGAGTTTAATGCGGAAGAGTGTGAGGTGATTCACTTTGGAAGGCGTAACAGGAATACAGAGTACTGGGCTAATGGGAAGATTCTTGGTAGTGTGGATGAGCAGAGAGATCTCGGTGTCCATGTGCATAGATCACTGAAAGTTGCCACCCAGGTTGATAGCGTTGTTAAGAAGGCATACGGTGTGTTAGGTTTTATTGGTAGAGGGATTGAGTTTTGGAACCATGAGGTCATGTTGCAGCTGTACAAAACTGTGGTGCGGCCGCACTTGGAGTATTGCATACAGTTCTGGTCACCGCATTATAGGAAGGATGTGGAAGCATTGGAAAGGGTGCAGAGGAGATTTACCAGGATGTTGCCTGGTATGGAGGGAAGGTCTTATGAGGAAAGGCTGAGGGACTTGAGGCTGTTTTCATTAGAGAGAAGAAGGTTAATAGGTGACTTAATAGAGGCATACAAGATGATCAGAGGATTTGATAGGGTGGACAGTGGGAGCCTTTTTCCTCGGATGGTGATGGCTAGCACGAGGGGACATATCTTTAAATTGAGGGGTGATAGATATAGGACAGATATCAGAGGTAGGTTCTTTACTCAGAGAGTAGTAAGGGCGTGGAATGCCCTGCCTGCAAAAGTAGTAGACTCGCCAACTTTAAGGGCATTTAAATGGTCATTGGATAAACATATGGATGATAATGGAATAGTTTAGGTTAGATGGGATTCAGATTGGTTTCACAGGTTGGCGCAACATCGAGGGCCGAAGGGCCTGTACTGCGCTGTAATGTTCTATGTTCTATGTTCTATGAAGGAATGAAAACTAAAAGAACTGCGGATGCTGTAAATCAGGAACAAAAACAAGGTTGCTGGAAAAGCTCAGCAGGTCTGGCAGCATCTGTGGAGGAGAAAACAGAGTTAACGTTTCGGGTTCGGTGACCCTTCCTCAGTTTCGGGTTCGGTGACCCTTCCTCAGAAGTTCTGCTGAGCTTTTTCAGCAACTTTGTTTTTATTGTGACGGAAGGAATGAAATGTTCTTTCATGACATCCACAAACGGTGAGTGAAGGTTAAACGTCGGGGGGTGGGGGGTGGTGGTGGGGCGCTGGGGGCAGGGGGCAGCGTTGCTGCTCGGCCAGCAAGAGGATTGCATGATTGCCCAGTTTAGGTCTCAAGCCCCAAACAAGGCTTTTCTGGTGCCGCGATTCAGGTTGCAGAGAGCCTCAGGCTTCTTCCATGAAACAGGCTGCGGTCCAACGCCGGCATCTCCGCATCTGGATTTAGTGGGAAATGCACAAGCGCGGTTAGTGTGGTGACGCAACAGTGACAGGGCGCGGTCCTGTTTTGCTCCACCCCCGCTTCCTGCTCTCACTCTTCGCCCTCCTCCCCTCTTCTCCCGTCCGTCCCCACTCCGCTCCAATGTCTCCGTCTGGGTGGGAGGTTTTACTGCGGTAAAAGTGCAGTGTGAAGGTCAGATGTAGCTGGATGTGATAAAAAGCAGCAAGCCCACCAGAACCCAACTCTGTAACCCTTTGCAAACTTACAGGTGTCTCAGCAGCTGGATGTCTGACTGAACCTTTCCTGCACATGGAGTATGGGATTGGTCTGTCCCCGGTGTAACTGCACCATTGGGTGGTCAGCTCAGGTGGGGAACTGTATCACTGTCATTGTCCTGATATTTCCACAGTATCTCCACAGTGTGGGTATCAGTTGTCTCTGCTGGCTGGGTGATTAGGTAAACTTTAATCCAATAGACAGAACATCCATATAGTTTCTGTCAACTGCCTGTGGTGAGATTTTATTTCAGTGTATGTTAAAGCTCTTTTCACCGTCAGTTCACTGGAACACTCACTCAGTCTGTGTAATTGGTTATGACTTTTTCGGCAGTCTACTGGAAGACCATATATAACAGGAACAGGAGTAAGCCATTTGGTCCCTTGAGCCTGTTCTGCCATTCAATAGGCTGATCTGACGTTCCTGATGTCCATTTTCCAGCGTTTTCCTGTAACCCTTAATTTCCCTACTGATCAAGAATCTATCAATCTCAGCCTGAAAAATACACCAAGACTTTGCCCTGTCAGCTCTTTGTGGACAAAAGTTCCAAAGACTCTCAACCCTCTGAGAGGAAAATTCTCCTCATTTCAGCTCTAAATTGGCACACTTCATTCTGAGATTATGCTTTCTCTCCAATGAGAAGGAAAATCCTCTCAGCATTTATCATGTCAAAGCACTTTAGAATCTGATTAAAACAATGGCACATGATCTCATTGAAACAAAACTCCAACGCATATTGTCCCACTCACTCGATTCATGTCACTGGATAAAGGTCTTTTCGCTGCGTACTGTGTTAGAACCCTCGCTGAGTTTTAAAAAAAATCATTTTAGGTTTGAATCGGAGAGCTGAATGGTGACCTCTGGACAGTGAGTGGCAGTTGTGTTAAAAAAAATATATAAAAACTGTCTGTTTCTGAGGCCAGGCCTGGAAGTTAATTGCAGTTTGGTTCTTGATCAAAAACTCTGTAGACTCTTTTGGCCACTAATGAGGTCACTATCTGGGAACTGGCGTCAACAGGTCTGGGAGAGGACATGATCAAACATAAGGAAGGGCCAAAGTTCTTTAGAACGAAGGCTTTCTGAGAAAAGGTTGTTAATGTTACAACATGAAAGTTTGACAATCCAATGTACCTGTGAAACAATGCATCATACAAGCTGCTTAAGTAATTTGGTCAGTTTTGTTTTGATATTTTAATTTATCCAGTGACTGTCATTGGTGTGAATGGGGCTGGAGACAAAGGTTATTGGGTTAAATCATTACTGTGTTAACTGAGGAGTATGCATAGTATCGTGTTGGCAGATGCTTGTGCATGTGCTAGTGACTGATTTTGATGGGAAAAGTGTCCACATGCACATCTTTGTCGCTGTGCTTACTGCCAATGTGAAAGAGGCTGAGAGAAAGATCAGAGAGTGGATGGAGAGAACCGAGCAGGGTCGGGGGGTGGTACGTGGTTTGGAAATTGGGGTTATTCTTCGCCCATCACCCCACCACAAAACCCAGCCCACTGTTTCTCTCACTGCTCCCCTACCCCAGCCCTGATCCCACTCCCCCGTTTCCCTAGTATCAGCAAACTTCCAAAGATATTTCCTACATATTATGTTGCTTTTCTCAGAACATTCAACAATTTGAGAACTGGATAGAAAAAGAGAGACAGAGCAGCCACTCCAGAAGCTTCCAAAATCACTCTGCACCTTGACCTTCTTGAATGGTTGCACTCTGAGCGCTGAAGTTGCTCCCAGATTGCTGTTTGGTAAGAAGTTACAGGATTTTCATCCAGTGGTGATCAGATAGTGCTGATATCTGTGTCAGTTAAAATCATCTTGTTTTTATATCCCACCTTCAATAGAATAGAAACATAGAAAATAGGAACGGTGTAGGCCATTGTAACTTTCAATCATGGCTGATTATTTTACTCAGTAGCCTGATCCCTTTAGCCCTCGCAAATACATATATCTCCTTCTTGGAAACATTCAATGTTTTGGCCTTAACTGCTCGAATTTCAGCAAAATTTCAGGGGGTCACCAGTCTCTGCGAAAATAAATGTTTCCTCATCTCAGTCATAAACAGCCTAGCCCATGTCCTTAATCTGTGACTCCCTGGTTCTGGACTCCTTGGCCATTGACAGCATCCTTCCTGCATTTACCTGGATAGTGCCATTAGAATTTCACTGGTTTCTGTGAGATCTTTCCTCATTCTTCTAAACTCCAGTGAAGTTCATCTTTACCAATCCCTTCTGTCCTCATGTGTCGGTTCAGCCATTCCAGGAATCAGTCTGGTGAACTGTTGTGTACAGCCTCCATAGCCAAAACATCCTCCATCAGATAAGGATTCCAAATGTGCACACAATACTCCAGGTGTGGCCTCACTAAGATCCTGTACAATTTCAGCAAGATATCCCTGCTCCTGTACTCAAATCCTCTCGCTATGAAGGTCAAAATACCATTTGCCTTTTTCACCTCCTGGTGCACCTGCATGCTTACTGTAAGTAACTTGTGTTTTCCTGGTTTTACAATCCAACTGGATAATCTCAAACTTAGCCAAGTTATACTTCGTCAGCGTTGCATTTTTGCCCACCCTCTCAACATCAAATCATACTGAAGTATATCCGCATCCTCCTCACAGTTCACTGTCCCACCCAGCTTCGTGTCTTCTACAAGCTAATAGATATGACATTTAAGTTTCCTCATCTAAATCATCATTAGAGAGTGTGAATATCTGGGGTCCAGCACTGATCTCTGCAGTACCGCACTGGTCACTGGCTGACACATGAAAAAATGACTGCTCATTCTGACTTTCTCTCTTTCCTGCCAGCCAGCTCTATATCTCTGTGAATATGCAATCCTAAATGCTTTCACTTTACATGTTCATCTCTTCTGTGGAGCCTTTTGAACGTCTTCTCAAATCCCAAGTAAATGACATCCACTGCCTCCTTATCAACTCTAAATGTTTCATTCTTGAAATATACCAGCAGATTTGTACAGCATGATTTCCCTTTTGTAAATCCGTGCTGACTAACTCTGTCCAATCCTGTAACAGTTTTCCAGTGTTAGGCTAACCGATCGATAATTCCATATTTTCTGTCAACCTTCTTTTTTTAACTAGTATCATTCCCTTAGCTACCCTCCAATCCATAGGAATTGTTCATCTTGAAAGATGACCATCAATTTCCTCTGTTTAGACTCAAGCTCCTATTTTCAGAATACGTCTGTTTCTCAGGCCAAATAAAAACCGAAAGAACTGCGGATGCTGTAAATCAGGAACAAAAACAAAGTTGCTGGAAAAGCTCAACAGGTCTGGTAGCATCTGTGAAGTTAAAAACAGAGTTAACGTTCCGGTTCGAAACAGTAACTCTGTTTTTTTCCTTCACAGATGCTGCCAGACCTGCTGAGCTTTTCCAGCAATTTGTTTTTGTTATCTCTCAAGCCAGTTTAAGTACTCTGGCTGTAGATTACTAGCTGCTGGGATTTGTTGGCCTTTGATCCCATCAATTCCCCCAACACCATTTTCCTACTCATACTGATTTCCTTTAGTTCCTGCTTCCGATGTGTTCCCCAGCATTTTAGAGATATTATTGGTGTAATCCTTTGTGATGACAGAACCAAAATATGTAGTTAATTGGTCTGCCATCTCTTTATTCCAGAATATAATTACCCCTGTTTCTGATTGTAAGGGGTTTGTTTTCATTAATCTGTTTTTCTCTTCATTATATCTTTAGGAACTTGTACGATTTGTGTGTATATACCCCAGAAACTTACTTTTACTCTTTATTTTTCCCCTCTTAACCAATCCCTTAGTCCTGTTTTGGTGAAAAATGAACTGCTCCCAGTCTTCAGATCTGCTGTTCTTTTTAGTTAATTTGTACCCCTCTTCCTTGGATCCAGTACTACCCCTAATGTCCCTGGTTAGCCATGGCAGGGCCACCTTTCCTGTTTCATTTTGTGTCTGACAGGAAAGAACAACAGTTGTAGTTCCTCCAAGCGCTCTTTAAAGGTTTGTTATTCCTTTAAAGTTGTATTCACTAATTTATCGTAGCCTGATCACGTCTCATACCATCATAATTTCCTCTGTTTAGATTTTGGTCCCTAGTCTCAGAATCAACTCTGTCGCGTTCCATCTTAACGAGGCGTTTCATCACTGAGTTCTTCTTTCTCCCACAAGCGGCCTCACACGGCTAGATTGCTAATGATTCCCTTCACATTACACAATTAATATTTTGAAATTAAAGTTGCCACAATCTCAGAAGACCTTAGGACTGCTCTGTCACTTGGGGACTGAGAGAGAAGGCTAATGTGCTTTAACGTGAGGGTCAACGTGCCTTAGGCAGGCAAGGTTAAGAATGTGGGATCTTCATGGTGACCTCAGACAGTATGTGAATTGAGTACATGCTGTGGCCATCACTCTGAATTGCAAATCAGCCATCCAGTGAACTGAGCTAACCCACTACCAGCCATTACAAAATATGCAGTCGAGATGGCCTATCTCCATTTGCCCCCTCAATGTATTGATCCTAGAATGTTATGAGATTTTTTTTTTGGAATTTCTCCTCTATGGTATTGTTACTGAGTTGACTTGCTCAATCTATGTGCAGATTGAAGTCACCCACGGTAACCAAGATACAGGAGCAGAATTCGGCCATTCGGCCCACCGTTTCTGTTCCACCATTTGATCATGGCTGACATGTTTCTCAGCTCCATTCTCTTGCCTTCTGCTTTCTCCTGCAGCCTTGATCCCCTCACAAACGAAGAACCTATCTATCTCTGTCGTAAATACACTCCACAGCCCTCTATGGCAGTGAGCTATACAAAATCACCAGTCTCTGGCTGAAGAAACCCCTCCTTATCTCAGTTCTAAAGGGTTGTCCCTTTACTGCGAGGCTGTGCCCTTGGGTTCTAGTCTGTCCTACTAGTTGTAACATTTTCTCCACATCCAGCTGTCTAGGCCTGTCAGTATTCTGTAAGTTTCAATCATACAGTCATAGAGTCATACAGCATGGAAACTAGTCCATGCCGACCATGTGCTGAAACTAAACTAGTCCCACCTGCCTGCGCTTAGCCCATATCCCTCTAAACATTTCTTATTCATGTACTTATCCAAACGTCTTTTAAAAATTGTAATTGTATCCGCATCCACACAGGAGCCACCCTCTGTGTAACATAAAAAAGTTGCCCTTCATGTCTTTGTTTTTCTCCTCTCGCCTTAAAATAGTATGCCCTCTAGTTTTGAAATCTCCCACCCTGTGGAAAAGATACCTGTATTCACCTTATCACTACCTCTTAAGGGCAGAACTTGTACAGTGAACGATAGGGCCCTGGATAGTGTTATACCTGAGTACCGTTGTACTTAAGATGGTGCTATAAGTGGCAACTTGTAAACTTTTCACTATACTTGTGAGTATGCATGACAATAAAGCTAATTCAATTTGATTTTAAACATGCCCCCTTGTCTTGAAATCCCCACCTAAGGGAAAGGATACCTGCCATTTGACACCCCTCAGGATTTTTATAAACCTCCAAGTTCAACCTCAACCTCTTGCGTCCTGAGAAAGAAGTCTGAGCCTCTTCAGCCTCTCTGCATAACTCAATTTCTCTTTTCCCAGCAACATCCTGGTAAATCTCTTCTGAACCCTCTCCAGCTTACTAATATTCTTCCTTTAACAGGGTGACCAGAACTGGACATAGGACTCTAGATGAAGCCTCACCAGCATCTTGTACAACTTCAAGAAGATGCCCCTACTCCTGTACTGAAAGGTCTGAGCCTATGTTTATGTTTATGTGTAATGCAAACTTCAAAGAATTAGGTAACTGAAACCCAAAGTGTCTCTGTTCTACAGCACTGTCCAAGGCTGTGTAAGTCCTTCCCTCTCCTTGTTTAGAATTAGAATCCCGCTGGCATGGAAACAGGCCATTCGACCCAACAAGTCCACACTAACTCTCTGAAAAGCGTCCCACCAGACTCACATTTTCTGAAGAAGGGTCCAGACCCGAAACGTCAGCTTTCCTGCCCCTCTGATGCTGCTTGGCCTGCTGTGTTCATCCAGCCCTACACCTTGTTATCCACCAGACTCACACATCTGCTCTGTCCCTATAACCCTGTATTTCCCATGGCTTGTCCACATAACCTATACATCTCAGGATACTACAGATGATTTAGCGTGGCCAATCCATCCAACCTGCGCATCTTTGAACCGTGAGAGGAAACACAAGGAGACACAGGGAGAATGCGCAAATTGTACACAGACAGTTGCTCGAGGCTGGAATCGAACCCAGATCTCTGGCTCGATATGTACTTGTTGAATCTCTTTGGATTATCTTTAGCCTTGGCAGATAAAGTTACCTCATGCCCTCTCTGCCTTTCTGATCTCCGTCTTAAGAAATCCTCTACACTTTTTATACTATTCAAGAAGTTCATTTGAACCGAGTTGTCTATCTCTAATATGATTCTTTTTCATTCTTGACTAACGCCTCAATATCTTTATTAATCCATTGTCCTGTAATCATACCAGCCCTACCTTTGGTCCAACTAGCTAACGACTGAGCCACCATGCTGCCCTAAAATGCAATAGCTTGCACTCCATCTGTCTTTTCTCAGCCCTTAAACCCAATTGATCAACATCTCTTTGTAATCGTAGATAACCTGTCCACGAAACCATAAATTTTGGTGTCATCAACAAACTTACTAACCATGCCTTCTATATTCTCATCTATATCATTTATATAAATGACAAACACAAGTGGACCCATCACCGATCTCTGTGGAACAGTGCTGGTCACAGGTCTCCAGTTGAATAACATCCTTACACCACCACACCCTGTCTCATGTCATTAAGTGAATTAAATAACCAATTGGCAAGCTCACTATGAATCCCATGTGAGCTAACTTTACAAATTTGTCTACGACGCGGAAACTTGTCAAGGGCTTTACTAAAGTCCAAGTAAACAATGTCTACTGCTCTGCGCTCATCAGTCTTGGTTACTTCATCAAAAAAACTCAATCAAATTCGTGAGACATGATTTCCCTCACACAAAACCATGCAGACTATCCCTAATGATCCCTTGCCTCTCCAAATGCTATCTTTCAGTATCACCCACAGCCAAAGTCAGACTTATTGGTTTATAGTTCCTAGGCTTCTCCCTACATCCCTTCTTAAACAAAGGCAAAACTTTAGCCACTCTCCAGTCACCTGGCACCTCACCCATGTTTATTGATGATACAAATATTTCGACGAGGAGGCCCGCAATTTCCTCCCTTACTTCCCACAATGCCCTGGGATACACTAGATAAGGTACCAGAGAATTATCCACCTTTATATTTCCTAAGACCTTCAGCACTTCCTCTCCTGCAAAACAAACTGTTCAAAACAACAATATTTATTTCCTTGAGTTCTCTCGCCTCCTTCAGTCCAACTTGTCCATGTCGACCAGGTTTCCCAAACTGAACGAGTCCCACTTGCATTTGATCCATACCCCTCTAAACCTTTCCTATTCACGTACCTATCCAAATGTCTTTTAAATTGTGTAAGTATACCTGCATCTACCACTTCCTCTGGCAGTTCATTCCATATTAAAAAACTATCCTCTGTCTGAAAATGTTGCCTGTTGTTTCCCTATAAATCAATCTCCTCCTTAAAAATGTACTCTCTAGTTTTGGACTCCTCTATCCAAGAGAAAATACCATTGCTGTTCACCTTATCTTTTACCCCTCAATTTTCAAATCTCTACAGAGTCACCCCTCAACCTCCTATGTTAGAGTGCAAAACGTCCCAGCCTATCCAGTCTCTCCTTGTAACTCAAACCCTCCAGTCCTGGTGACATATATACTGTAAGTGTAGCATGTAGCCACGCAGAGTAGAACGTCAATCCAGCTGCAAGAAGCATCACCTAGTTTCCATTTCTTTGGACCTTGGTCAAATAGTTTAGCAACAGGAACTGTCCAGTTTCATACATGGAGAGTGAACGTTTGGGCTAGCTTTCTCCACAGTCAAAACTGATGTGAAATAGTTATTTTACGTCTCTCTCATCTGCCGAGTTTCAACACAAAGGCATCCTCCTTGATCATTAAGGTGCCCAACTCTCTCTCTAGTTGCTCTCTTGCTCGATATGTACTTGTTGAATCTCTTTGGATTATCCTCAGCCTTGGCAGATAAAGTTATCCCATGCCCTCTCTGCCTTTCTGATCTCCATCTTAAGAAATCCTCTACACTTTTTATACTATTCAAGAAGTTCATTTGAACCTAGTTGTCTATCTCTAATATGGTTCTTTTTCATTCTTGACTAGCGCCCCAATGTCTTTATTAATGCATTGTTCTGTAACCATACCAGCCCTACCTTTGGTCCAACTAGTCCATGCTGAGCATAATTCCAAGTTAAGCTTGCCCCACCTGCCTGCTCCTGGCCCATATCCCTCCAAACGATTCCGAGTCATGTATTTATCCAGATGTCTTTTAAACGTCATAATTTTGCCCACATCCGCTACTTCCTCAGGACGTTCATTGCAAACATGAACCACTCCTCTGTGTAAAAAAAAGGTGCCTCAAATCACCTTAAAAAATGTCCCCTCGTCTTGAAATCCTTCACCCTAGGGAAAAAGCACCTGCCATTCACCTTATCTATTCCCTTCATCATTGTATAAACGTCTATAAAGTCACCCCTCCAATTTCTGGACTCCAGTGAAAAAAGTCTCAACCTATCCAGCCATCCTTATAACTCAAAACCTCCATTCCTGGCAACATCCTGGTTAATCTTTTCTGAACCCTTTCCAGCTTAATGATATCCTTCATACGACAGGCGATCAGAAGTGGACACATTACCACAGAAGAGGCCTTACCAACGTTCTGTACAAGCTCAACATAACATTCCAACTCCTCTCAAACGTCTGAGCAATGAAGGTAAGCAGACTAAACACCTTCTTAACCACCGTGTCCACATGTAATGCAAAAATCAAGCAATGATGTGTCTGAACACCTAGGTGTCTCTGTTCTCCAACACTAACCAGAGCCCTGCTTTCTATTGTATAAGTCCTGCTCTTGTTTGTTTTACCAAACGCAATAACTTGCCCTTATTTAAATTAAACACCACCTGTCATTCCTTAGCCCATTGACTCAATAGATCAAGATGTCTTTCTAATCTTGGACAGCTTCTTCACTGTCCACTATGCTGCCTATTTTGGTGTAATGTGCAAACTTACTAACCATGCTTTCTATACTCTCATCTCAATCATTACATAAAATGTCAAACAGAATTGGACCCAGCACCAATCCCTGTGGAACACCGCTCGTAACAGGCCTCCAGTCTGAAAAGCAATCCGCCACCACCTGTCCCTGTCTCCTGTCATGAAGGCAATTTTGTGTCCAATTGACAAGCCTGAATCACCCTGAATCCCATATGATCTAACTTTACTGATCTAACTTTCCACCATGTAGAACCTTGTCAAAGGCTTTACTAAAGTCAAAGTAAACAATGTCTACCACTCTGCCCTCAACAATCTTCTTTGTTATTTCCTCAAAAAACTCAATCAAGTTTGTGAAATACAATTTCCCCCGCATAAAAACATGCTGACTATCCCAATTGTTCCTTGCCTCTCGAAGTACATAAATCATATCTTTCACAATTACCTCCAACTACTTACCCACCACCGAAGTCAGACTCACAGGTCTGTAGTTCCCAGGCTTCTCCTTACATCCCTTAAGCAAAGGCACGACATTAGCCATTCTCCAGCCATCTGGCATATCACCTGTAGTTATAGATGATACAATATTTCTGCAAGGTGCTGCACATTTTCTCTTTAACTTATCACAATATGATGGAATGCAGTAGAGCAGGACCTGGAGATTTAGAGTCATAGAATAATACAACATGGAAACAGGCCCTTCAGCTCAAACTGATCCGTGCTGACCATGGTGCCCACTCAGCTATTTCGAATTACCCAAATAAGAGGAATATAGACCAAATATTTGGTCTATATGCCTCTTAAACCCTTGCTATCCGTGTACCTATCCAAATGTTTTTTAAATGTTGCTATTGTAACTGCCTCAGCCACTTTTTCTGGCAGCCCATTCCATACGTGCACCACTCTTTGCAAGAAGAAGTTGCCCCTCTGGTCCTTCCTAAATCTTTCCCCTCTCACCTTAAACCTATGAATTTGAGTTTTAATTCCCCAACCGTGGAAAAAAAAATGATATGCATTCATCCTAACTTTGCCCCTCATGATTTTATACTCCGCAATAAGGTCACCCCCTCATTCGCCTACGTTCCAAGGAATAAAGCCCTATCCAGGCCAACCTATCCCTCTAACTCAGGCCAACTAGCCCTGGCAACACCCTCGTAAATCTTCTTTGCACACATTCCAGTTTAACTATGTCTTTCCTATAACATGGTGACAAAAACTGTACACGGTACTCCAAGTACAGCCTCACCCACGACTTATACAACTGTAACACAACGTCCCACCTTCTGTGCTCAGTGCCTTGACCAATGAAGGCCAGCATGCTAAATGCCTTCTTCACCACCTTGTCAACTTGTGACGCCGCTTTCAATGAACTATGTACTTGTACTCCTAGGTCTCTGTCTTCCACAACACTCCTCAGGACCTTACCATGAACTGTATAAGTCCTATCTTGATTTGATTTTCCACAGTGCAGCACCTCATACCTATCTGTATTGCATTGCTTTTGCCAAACCTCAAACCACTTCCCCATCTGATCTAGATCCCTCTGCCTCAAACCACTTCCCCATCTGATCTAGATCCCTCTGTAATTTTTGATAATTTTCCTTGCTGTCAGCAATACCTCCTAGTCTTGTATCATCTGGAAACTTACTAATCATGCATTGTACATTCACATCCAGATCATTTATGTAAGTAACAAAGGTCCCAACCCCGACCCCAGTGGCACATTGCTCGTCACAGGTCTCCAATCCATGAAACAACCGTCAACCATCACCCTCTGCTTCCTACCATCGAGCCAATTTTGTATCCAATTAGCGAGTTTTCCCTGGATCCCATGCGACCTAACCTTCATGACTAGCCTGCCATGTACGACCTTGTCAAAGGCCTTACTAGAATTCATATCGACGTCATCCACTGCCCTACCTCATTTATCCTCTTGGTTACCCCTTTGAAAAACTCTAAAAGCTTTGTCAGACGTGACTTCCCATGCACAATTCCATGCTGACTATCCCTAATCCGATCTTGACTATCCAAATGTTGGTTGATCCTGTCCCTCAGTATCCTGTCCAATAACTTGCCTACCACTGATATCAGGTTCACTGGCCTGTAGTTCCCTGGTTTGTCTTTGCGACCTTTTTTAAACAATGGAACAACATTGCCCTCCTCCAGTCTTACTGAACTTCACCAGTGGCTGAAAATGAAGCAAAAATCTCTGTAAGACCCCCTGCAATTTCTTCCCTAGCCTCCCACAATGTCCGAGGATTGACTTGATCGGGCCCTGGGTATTTATACACCTTAAAGCACCATAAGTCCCAAACACCACCGCTCTGGTAATATGTACGCATTACAAAACATTCCCATATTTCCCTTAATTTCTTAGCAGCCATGATTCTCTCCTCATAAAGACTGAGGGGAAATATTCATAAAAATCTCCCCCATGACCTGTGGCTCTACAGGATATCCATCTTTATATTTTTGAAGACGTCCATGTGAACTGCTTTCAAAAAAACAATATTTCTTTCACTGAGTTTTCTAGCCTCCATTTCTTTCTCCACAATAAAAACTGATGAGAAATATTCCTTTAATATCTCTCTCATCTCCTGACATTCAACACATATGTAACCTCTTTCATCTTTACGGGGCCCTGCTCACTCTCTAGTTGCTCTCTTGCTCTTCGTGCACTTGTAGAATCTCTTTGGATTAATGTTAACATTATCTATCAAGGAAATTTCATATCCCCTCTTTGCCATCCTGATCTCCAGTTTAAGAATGCCCTTAAACTGTTTATACTGGTCAAGAGATTCATTTAAACCCAGTTGTTTATAACCAATGTATGTATTTTTTTTTATTATTTTTGACTAAAACCTGAATATCTTTTTCATCCATTGTTCTTTAATCCTACCAGCCTTACCTTTCAATCTAACAGGAACATCATGATTCTGAACTCTCGTTAATCACACTTTTTTGAAAGCCACCCACTTATCAGACGTCCATTTGCCTGCAGTCGACTCCAATCAAGTTCTGAAAGTTCTTGTCTCATACCTTTAAATTTACCTTACTCCAATTAAAGACTTTCAAGGAAGGCTTATCCTTTTCTATAACTGTTCTGAAACAGATAGAATTATTGTCTATTATCTTGTTCCATACTGTCACTTCTGCCCTATTACCCAAGAGAAGCTCCAGTTTTTTTCTCTTTCTTTAGTCGGAGCATTGAATTGTAGATAAAGAAAATGTTGTTGAATACATTTAACATTATTATTCACCATCCAAACTTTCAACACTATGGCAGTCCCAGTCAATGTTTGGAAAATTAAAATCACCAACTATTACAACCTTATTATTAATACATATATCTGGGATCTCTCTACATATTTGTTCCTCAATTTCCCTCTGACTGTTGGGAGGCCTACAGTACAATCCCAGCAGATGATCATTCCTTTCTTATTTCTAATTTCAACCCATACGTTTTCACTGGATGATTTTTCAGAAATATCTCTTCTAGTTACAGCAGTAATGTTTCCTTGATAAAACGCCACTCCCTCTCCTCTTTCGCCTCCCTTTCTATCCTTCCTATGGCTTCTGAAACCCGGAACATTAGTATGGGCAAAATATCTTGCAGGTGGTGTATAATGTCAGAAAATGTGAAATCATTCACTTCAAATTTTTTGAGAAGATTTGTAGCTCGGGTTGTGGATGAGGTTGTAGACTTGCTCACCAAGCCAGTGTGTTGTGTCACCAGATGTGATGCCAACCAGCCCAGCAAACCAAGGCATATAAATAACAAGCACAGAATAACAACAGAATAAATAACAAGAACAGAACACCAACACTTCACTGGAGGCGCATTGACGATGTTCGGGTGACGAAACGTCTGCAATCAAACCTACCAGCTCGGCGAGAAAGTCTACAGCCTCATCATTCACTTTGGCAAGAAGAATAAGTAAGAGCAGAATATTCCTTAAATGGTGAATGACTGCAGAAATCTGAGGTGCAGAGGGATTTAGGGTTTATAAAGTATGAGTTACAAAATTAGTATGCAGATATAGCATTAATCATTGGGTCTTTTTCCATGCTGTCTGACCCTTTGCTCCAATTAGTCCATGCCGACCATGTTCCCAAACTAAGCTCAGCCCGTCTTCCTGCGTTTGTCTCATGTCGCTCTAAACTTTTTGAATTCATGGACTTATCTAAATGTCTTTTAAACATTGTAACTGTACCTGGATTCACCACTTCCTCTGGTTGTACATTCCGTACACTGAGCACTCTCTTATGTGGGGAAAAATATTGCCCCTCGTGCCTTTTTTAAAATCTTTCTCCTCTCACCTTACAAATATGCCCCCTGGTTTGGAACTACCCCACCTGAGGGAAAAGAACTTTGCTACTCACCTTATCTACGCATCTCATGGTTTTAAAAAATCTCTATAATGTCACCTCTCAAACTCCTACCTTCCAGTGAAAGAAGTCCCAATGTATTCAGCCTATTTTTATAACTCAAACCCTTCATTCCTAGCAATATGCTGGTAATTGTTTTTCTGAACCCA
>NC_063339.1:83653809-83706573 GCF_021869965.1 Rhincodon typus
CCTCACCCCCATCCCAGGCCCCAAGAAGACTTTCCACATCAAGCAGATGTTCACCTGCACATCTGCCAATGTGGTATACTGCATCCGCTGTACCCGGTGTGGCTTCCTCTACATCGGGGAAACCAAGCGGAGACTCGGGGACCGCTTTGCAGAACACTTACGCTCGGTTCGCAACAAACAACTGCACCTCCCAGTCGCGAACCATTTCAACTCCCCCTCCCATTCCTCAGACGACATGTCCATCCTGGGCCTCCTGCTGTGCCACAACGATGCCACCAGAAGGTTGCAGGAACAGCAACTCATATTCCGCTTGGGAACCCTGCAGCCCAATGGTATCAATGTGGATTTCACAAGTTTCAAAATCTCCCCTCCCCCCACCGCATCCCAAAACCAGTCCAACTCGTCCCTGCCTCCCTAACCTGTTCTTCCTCCCACCTATCCCCTCCTCCCACCTCAAGCCGCACCTCCATCTCCTACCGACCAACCTCATCCCGCCCCCTTGACCTGTCCGTCCTCCCTGGACTGACCTATCCCCTTCCTAACTCCCTACCTACACTCACCTTTCCTGGCCCCATCCCCGCCTCTTTGACCTGTTTGTTTCCTCTCCACTTATCCTCTCCTCTATCCCTCTTCTATCCGCCTCCCACTCTCTCCCTATTTATTTCAAAACCCCCTTCCCCTCCCCCTTTTCTGATGAAGGGTCTAGGCCCGAAACGTCAGCCTCTCTGCCCCTATGATGCTGCTTGGCCTGCTGTGTTCATCCAGCCCTGCACCTTGTTGTCCCAGTGTATCCAGCCTATTTTTATAACTCAAACCCTTCATTCCCAGCAATATGCTGGTAATTGTTTTTCTGAACCCATTCCAGCTGAATAATATCCTTCCTATAAGCGTACGACCAGAACGGCACACTACTCCAGGAGAGGACTCACCAACATCCTTTACAACCTCAACCTAATATTCCAACTCCTGTACTCCAAGGCCTGAGCAATGAAGGCAAGTGTACTAAATGTCGTCTTAACCACTCTGTCTACCTGTGACGCAAACTTCAAAGAATGACGAACCTGAAACCCTAGGTCTCTGTGTTCTGCAACACTACCCAGAGCCAAACCATTAACTGTATATTCCTGCTCCTGTGAAGTATTATATTTTGGTAAAACAAACATTTATTCAAATAAAATTCAGTCTGCCATTCCTCAGCCCATTGACTCAATTGATCAAGATCTCTCTATAATCCAGAAAGCCAGTGAGCTGCATCCTTTTATATGACAGGAATTGAACATCAATGGAAGGATGTTCTGCTTCATTTGTACAAGGAGCGACAGAGACCAAATCTTGAATACCATGAGCAGGTTTTGGTCTTCTGTACAATTATTCGGAGCTTCAGATAAGGTTTACCAGATTGAAACCTGGAATAAGTGGGTTATCTAAGAAGGATAGGTTGGGCAAGCAAAAAGGAAAAGAATTAGGCTAGAACTGCTGATTAAAACAGGAAAATCATATGATGTGAGCCAGGATACAGGGTGTGGTGAAGTAGAATCTGTATAGGTCGATCTTAGAAACACCAACAGACAGAATATGACATTAGTGTTGTTTATTGACCTCAAATTGCAGTAATATTGGGGAAGGCAGTAAAATGGAATTTACAAGGAATAAAGTTATGGGTGACTTCAACCTACATATAAATCGAGCAAATCATATCAGTAGCAATATAGTAGAGGAGGAATGCTTAGCGTTTATATGGTACGATTTTGTGAATCAATACATTGAAGCACCAGATTGGTATTGGATAACGAGAAAAGAATAATTGTCAATCAAGTTGAGCATGGGGCCTTAAGGAAGAGTGACCACAATCGGATCGGATTCTTTACTAAGATGGAGAGTGATATTGTTATTTCTGAGACTAGGGTCCTGTAATTAACGGAAAGAAGATGTAATGGTATGAGGCGTGAGCCAGTTGTGATAAATTGTGTATCCATTTTTAAATGGATGATGGGAGATGGTTAATGGCAAACATGGTAAGAGGGCTTGGACAAGATATGAAAATTATTCATCTCAATCTCTGGCATGGTCAAACCATAACAGAGAAAGGGAAATGAACAGATATTAAATTTCAGGAAACAACATTCAAATTAGGCAAATAAAACAACAGACCTAAAGATTGGGAACAAGTACGATTTCAGCAAAGGAAGACAAAGGGATTTAATAACAGGAGAAAATAAAATATGAGAGTACACTTGCAGGGACCATTCAAACCAATAGCACTTTTTTCATTCATTCACAGGATACGGGCATTGCTGGCTCGGCCAGAATTTATGCCCATCCATGATTGCCCAGAGGGCTGTCAAGAGTCAACTGCATTGCTGTGGGACTGGAGTAACGTACAGGCTAGACCGGGTAAGAATGACAGTTTCTTTCCCTGAAAGATAGTAACAAGCCAGATGGGGTTTTCCTGACGATCAACAACCGTTTCCTGATCATCATTAAACTCGTAATTCAAGATTGATAGTAAAAGCTTAGTCAAGAAGAAAACAGGGCCTCCTCACAATCAGAAACAGGTAAATTATAATGGGACACAAGGTGATGATAGGCCAATAAAATGTCTCTCAGGTTTTCAAAAAGGAGGACACAAAAAATGTCCCAAAATTAATGGGATCACAGGGCCTTAATGGGAATGTGGAATTGAAAGAAATTAGTTTTAGTCGGAAAATGATATTGGGAAAACCAATGGAATAACAGGCAGATAAATCTCCAGAGATTGATAACCTTCATCTCAGAGTAGCTGAGGAAGTGGCCCTAGAAATAGTAGATGTGCGAGTGGTTATCCTCAAATTTTAGACTCTCAAAGAGTTCCTGTGAATTGGAGGGTAGCTAACGTAACCCCAGTATTTAGGAAAGGGAGTCAGAGAGAAAACTGGGGAATGAAGGTGGGGAAAAATATTAGGGTCCACTATAAAAGGTGGAATAACAGAGTACTTGGAAGATAATGATAAGATCAGACAGTCAGCAGAGCCTTTTTCTGTGCCGTCGATCTCTGAGACGCTCTGTTGGGCATGAATTCTCTCCAAGCTACTAAACATTCATTGGAACTATATCGCTATTCCTTCAGTGTTGCTGGGTCAAAATCCTGAAATCCCTTCCTAACAGCATTGTAGGTCCACCTACAGCTCATGTACCACAGTGGTTCACAAAGCAAATCACTACCACCTTCTCAGTGGCAGCTAGGTTCAGACAGCAAAGTACACAGGAATTAAAAAAAAATTATCAAGGTCAAGTGGGAATGTGGAATTGAAACCGAAATAGATCAGTTTTGACCTTTTTGAGGCTCGAGGGGCAGAATGAACTGCTGTGGTGCCTATTTCATATGTTCGCTACTCCTTCTTTCAAAATGCGTCATCTCAGCAGGAATGGTGTATTCCCTTGGATTTAGAAGGATGAGGATTGATTTGATTAAAATTTGATGTTAATTGAAGCTGGTCGGGGGAGGGTATAGATTGGAACTAATTCACTGGGTGGGTGCAGTTGGACCTCGAACACCCTCCTCACCTCCAGTAATCAAACAAGACTCGAGTTTCTTTGTTCTCCATTTTATTTGAACATAGGAATGAGGATCAAGAGTAGGCCACGTGGCGCTCCGAGACTGCTGTGTAACTCGGTAAGATCACGGCTGATCTGATTTCAACTCATCTCTATGTGCCCGCATATCCCCGAACATCTTTCATCATCTTGGTCATCAAGAATCTGTCTGCTGCTGCCTTAGGAAAATGTTTAAAGATTCTGCATTCACTGCCTTTTGATGAAATGAATTACAAAGATTCTCAACCCTCTGAGAGAAAAGAAATGTTCCTCACTGTTTCAAATGGACACACCCCTCACCTTTAAACAATGACCCTCTGTTCCAGATTCTCTCAAAAGAGGGACCATATTTCAAACATCAACCTGGTCAGGTCCCCTCAGGATCTTTTATGTTTCAGTCGAGTCTCCTCTTTCTTTTCTAAATTCTAGCCTTTCCTCATAAGGCAATCCACGCATTCCATGTATTAGTCAATTAAGTCTTCTCTGAAATGCTTCCAACTTGTTAACAACTTTCTATAAGTAGTGACCAGAACTGAACACAGTACTCCAGATGCAAGTCTCACAAGGACAAAGGGGGACTGCGTGTGTCTAAAGGTGGTCCATGAATTCCCATTTGCTTGCAATAATGCGTTTTCAGCAAGCATCCTTTATATTTATCTAATTGCAGACTGATTGAGGTTATGGTCAGTTTGTACAGTTTGTATTGTTACAACTTGTATTGTTAAAACTGTTGTTTTCAACTGCTGTCCTTTCAAGGAGATTAATGATCCAGATGGGGTTTTATGACAATCCAGCAGCATTCATTCCACTTTTGACTGTTTTAAATTTATTTTCCAGCGAATCAGAAAGGGAGAATTCACAGACAGGCAGCTCAAGTCAAACATTGGATCAAGAGTTGCCAGTAGCACTCAATTCTCAGGAGCTTTGAACATCGAAGGGAAAAGCAACGTTCACAGTGAAGAGAAACCATACACGTGGTCTGTGTGGACAAGCCTTCAGTCAATTGTCTGGCCTGTCGATACGTAAATGCAGTCAAAACAGGGTGACAACAATGACATCAAGCAGCACTTGCTTTGTAATGTCATGGTCATGGATCTCAGTTTGAGTTCAGCAACAGCCACTCAGCTCCTGGTCTCCTTACAATCTTGGTGAAAACATGGACTGAACAGCTGAATTCCAAATGTGAGAAAGACTATCTGCTATCTTAAGACTCCATTTGACAAAGCATTGTATTAAGGAATCATAACAAAGCTAAAGTCAATGGGAACGAGAGGATATTATTCTTCCTTAGATAGCCGGTTTTTGAAAAGATTGCATCTTCAGAACTCAGTAGATCAAAACAAGGTGAATTTAATCAAACTTGTACCACAGACATGCGGAAGAGGTCTCTAAGTCTAGCTTGGAGACACTCAACCTTTTACAGCTCAATACAGCATATTAAGGCATTTTCATGTCAGAATGGTTGCATGTACCATTGGTACAAAATAAATTATACGTCAGTTACTCACTACAAAAACAGGGTGCTGTTCAGTTTCTGACAAAGTTCCGAGTCCTCTAATTTCAACAGGACTTCTACTTCCACATTATCTTCCGAGATTATCTAACCCCACCATCAGCTCACAGTATGCAAGCCTTTCCTAGTGAGTAATACTTAGGTGACTATCTTAAGCTATACAGATAGTTTCTGAACCTTAAGTAACTGTTGGCGGTTCACTGTTATGGACATGCGGTTAAACTACCTGAGCCACAATAACTATGTCCTTATATGGTTGTATTTGACTCTTACCTTATGCTGTACTGCTTGAACAAGTTAATTTTCTACTTGTTCTGTGTTTTAATGTTCTGCTCCTTTTCCGTTTATGTTTCCATTATGCATTCTCTTATCCTCCATACCCGACTTCACCCTGGTTTGATAATACTGAATAAAAAAGAGGCTTATGATTGTAGGAAGGCAATCATCTCAGCTGCAGGAGTTCCTCAGGATCAGGATTCTCGTCCCAACCACCTTCAGCTGTTTCGTCAATGACCTTCCCTGCGTCATAAGGTCAGAAGTGGGATTGTTTGCTGATGATTGCACAATACTTTAGCACCATTTGTGGCTCCTTGGATACTGAAGCACGAGATGTCCAGGCATACTGCATTTAGATAACATTGAAGTTAGCCTGCTATGTGACAAAGAACATCTGCACCAACAAGTACCAACAAGTAATGACCAAATCCGAGAAATGAGAATCTAACCACAGCCAAGTGACATTCACTGGGTATGTCTTCATGGAATTCCCCACTATCATCATCCTGCGATCTAATATTGATGAGAAACGGAATTGGACCTGCCATCTGAATAATGTACCTACAAAATAGGTCAAAGCGAAGAGATTCTATGGTGATTACTTCAACTCGTGACTCCCCAAAACATGTGCATCAGCAGAAATGTAATAGAACAGTCTCCAACTGCTTGGATGGATGCGGCTCCAACAACACTTTAAAACCTTACACTATCCAGGACAATGCAGTCCACCTACTGGTGACCCATTCGGTACCTTCAGCATTTACTCCCTCCACCACTGAGGGACAGTGGCAGCAGTGTGCACCATCTACAAGATGCACTGCAGTTACTCACCCACTATTCTTTGACAGCACCTTCCAAACCTGCAAGCTATACCACTTGGAAAGACAAGAGTAAAAGATGTTTCAAAACACTACCATCTGCAAGTTCCTCTCCAAGGTGCATACCAAACTGATTTGGAGCGGTACCAGCGATGATATCATTGTGTGGTGCAGCAGATGTGGGCCAAAAAGCCTATGCCTGCTCTCCATCTTCTGTCATGACTTTTTTTTAAAAGTTGATTAATGCAGTGAACAGACTTTTGCTCAGCCCTCTAACTGTTCTCTAAACTGGTGTTTGTTAAAGCTCTAGCATCATCTCCCCCTGGTCTTCTCTTCCAGCCTGTGGTCAAGAACAGAAAGTATCGCAAAACCCTCTCAACCACCTGATCTCCCTGTCCAACCACGTTCAGGGCTTTGTGAATGTTCGTTACAAGGTCTCTTTGTTCCTCTACACCACTCACTATTCCTCACTTTCATTGTTCAGTCTCCCTAAATTAATTATCACTCACTTATCTGGATTCAATTCCATTCACCATTTTATCTTTCCACTTGATTGATATCTCCCTGCAGTCCAGGATTTTCTTCGTCATGGTCAACTACATGATTATTTATTGCATATCATCTGCAAACTTCTAAATTATGGCTTCTACAACTAGGTTTTAATGATGGTTATATATCAGAAAACAGTGGAACTCCACCGGATTAAAAACTGAAAGGACTGCAATAAATCCGAAACAAATAAAAAGCAGAAATTGCTGGAAAAGGTCAGCAGAACTGGCAGCATCGGTGGAGAGAAATCAGAGATAACATTTCAGGTCGAGTAACCCTCAGAATTCCACTGGAAACAGGTGTCCAGATATGGTTCATTCTTAGTTGGGGATTCGCAGCAGCTATAACAGCAGAATATAACCATATGTGAATTTGTGGGTGTCTCCGGAGTTTGTTTTTCGGAGTGATCCCTTCCCACACACGGGAATGGTGATCAACCTCTCACCACTGTGACTGAGTAAATGAGTTTCCACCTCAGTGGGTAATTGAAATCTTCCCTCGGTCCACACAGTTCCCTGTTTTCTCTGTGCTGTGAGTGTCCTTGTCTCTATCCAGATTGGGCGATCAGGTGAATTCGAGTCAATGCAGACAGAAGGCCCAATTTTCCCTGTTGTGAATGTGTTTTTATTCTTTCTTATTCTCCCATGGGATGTGGGTATCGCTGGTCAGGACAGCATTTGTTGTTCATCCCTAATTCACCTTGAACTGATGTCAGAGGGCAGTTAGGGGTCAACCACGTTGTTGTGTGTCTGGAGTCACATTTATGCCAGACCAGGTAAGGACTTCCCTTCCAAAGGGACATGAAAGAATGGGATTTCAGAAAATTAAAGTCATGGTCTCTGTTCCTGAAGTCCAGGTTTACATTCCAGATTTTAATCATTGAGTTTAAACTCCAGCTGCCGCCGCACTGCTATCTCCCTGCTGCATTGCCTCACTGTAGAGAATAACTTTCACTGTTCAGATCATCCCAGAGTGACAGAGAACAGGAGAAGGCCATTCAGACCATCACAGCAGTGTTGGTTCCTGGTGAGAAAAGGATTGAGTGAAAGGAAAAAGTATCAGATGGCGCATGTTTGTAACATTTACAATGTGTGTCCATGTCAGGATAAATGCGGTTTAATGCAGATTGAAGTGGTTACTGAGAACAAGAAGCTGATGCAAAGACAATGTGAGCAAAATTAACTTAGCTGCTACTGCTGAGGTAACAAACATCAGTTTGTTGGTGTAAACAGCAGAGAATAGTTTCAATCCAGTGACCTCTGGGTAATGGGCCCAGCACACTCCCTCTACACCACACCTTGCCAGGTAACTCAACTGAAATACATTGTTATTTCCTTCTTGCTTTCGAATGGAAGTACACATATTGGCTGGCCTTCCTGGCTACACAATTCCACTGTGTCACACCACCCAGAATGTGACTGACAGAAACACACACACACACACACACACACACACCAATGTATGATTAACATAACTTAATGTCAAAGGGGCCAAGCAGACCAGCAACTCACTCAGGTGGACAGACTAATGATTTGACTGAACTTTTGGTAAACGCTAAACCAACAGTTACATTCCTCGTTCTGAAGAAGCGTCTCTGAACCGGGAACGTTGACCCTGCTTTCCCTCCGCAGATGCTGTCAGACCTACTGAGTTTCACCAGCAATTTCTGTTTTTGTTACATTCCTCATTGTTGTTTATCTGTGGGTGGTAACTTTCCCCGGATTGTGAACAATGACATTCAAATTCATCTGAAGGCTATCATTCCCCATTCTTTCTTTATCATCCTTTTCTCTGCCTTCCAAAATCACACCCCACAGCTTGTAGATTTTTTCACTTCCTCTCCCTAATGGCGTCAAACACATGAAAATTCAATTGTTTCCGATGAAAAGGTTTTGGATATGAAATAAGAATCAAGTTTTAAAAGACACAGAGATAAACATACAAAGAGTGAATTTAACAGGCAGGGGGAGTCTCTCAGGGGAATGGGAGAACAATCTCTAATATGGTTGATAATTGGGACATTTCCCCGGGACAGACCAAGATCCAACAAAAGAAGCTAGTCTTTTTACAAATTCTGTTTTGACCAACATTGCTCTGTGATATTTCCCACAGCCTGATGTCCCAATAATCCCCGCTCCATGTCAATAAAAGCTGCTCCGGATGAGGTTAGAGCTCACAGCCTCGGCATTTCACGCACTTCTGTACCGTCATAGAAGGACCGCGCGCTCACCGATTGTGCCACAGGAACCATAGAGTAGCCCCGTGCGCTCATTGCCATCCCCGTTTCCAGTTGTATCTTCGCGGCTGGGCCACTGAGTTTCTCTGTTTCTGGGCCTGGGAACTGGGATTATATGGTGTTCTGCAGCAGTGGTTACTTCCTTGTGTGAGGGAACTGGTGAGGTTACCGGTATTAAACAGACAACAATAGGAGGACACAATATACCCTCAAACACTAGCCATACTGTCATACATCAAGAATATCTTGGAACTGACAACAAGACTCCTCAGACCACTCAGAATCATGGTGGCCAAAAAGCCCACAGCCACTCTATGGCAAATATTTACAAGAATTAAAGACCACATTCCCACAACATGCAGAACCAACGTGGGTTAAAAATACCATGCAATGACTACCAAAAACATTACATCGGACAAACAGGAATGAAACTAGACATCAGAATTCAAGAACATCAACTAGCAGCAAAAGGGAATGATGAACTCTCCTTAATATTGATACACTCAGACAATGAAGGCCATCAGTTCAACTGAGACAAAGTAACCATAGTAGTCCAAGCCAAACATGGACACGCACAGGAATTCCTAGAGGCATCTTTTTCTACCCATAATGCAATCATCAAACACATAGAATTGGACTCCATATACAAACCCATACAGATCAAAACCGGAAATGATACTACTCACCATAACAGAGCAAACAGTATAAATTCCAAGCGGAGGAGAAAAACTCTGCTTCAACGGAGGCTCCACTGATGATGTCACCTGGCATGGTGATGAAACATCTGAACAAGAACAAGCCAGCTTGGCGAACAAGTCAGCAACTCACCCACAACCTGAGCTATAGATCTTTGCCAAAACTTTGAGCCGAGCTCAATGTGAGTGCTGAAGACCAGTTTTCCTGTTTACCCTGGTTTAGAGATCACTCCGGATCAATCACCCACATTGACTATCGGTTGTGTGTTGCCCTTTGCATGTCTCACCTTGGTTCAGCATTCTGAGGGGTTCCATGCATTTTTCTTTTTGCACATTTTACTGCGGAGAGTTTTGCCACCTCATTTCAAGACCATCGATTTTACGAACAGAAAGAGACCATTCAGATCATCAAGTCTGCTCTGCCATTCAATGAGCTCTTGTCTGATCTGCACTTTGTTGCCTTTCCCCATAACCCTTGATACCTTTACTGGTTAAAGATCTGTCAATCTCAGTTTAAATATACTTATTGGCCTAGCCACAACAAACCTCTGTTGTAAAGAATTCCACCAATTCACAACTGTCTGAGAGAATAATTTCTTCCTCATCTCTTGCTTAAATACGAAACCCCATTCTGATATGAGGTATTCTGGTCCGAGACTGTCCCAGAAGGGAACCAACCTTTCTGCGTCCAACCCGTTAATTCTCCAAAAAACCTGTATGTTTCAATAAGGAGCAAGGTTTTTGTTTTGTAGTATAGTGTTTGAGCAGACGAAGGAAACGAATTTCAGAGCTTCAGAGTGTTAGAAAAGGATTTGCAGATCAGAAACTCAAAACCAAATTATACAGCAAGATCTAAGCATGCCACTTGATTCTTTATTCATTCAGCACTGGATATTATTGATCTTTGAATGTCAGTATTGAGTCAAATAAAAGTAACATTAAGTTCCTTTCTTACATCTCCCAGTAATTGTTGCCCAATATCTTAAATCTGTGTCTGTAATAATTTTACTATCAGTGAAGAGGAACAGCTGCTCTTTACCTACCTTATCTAAATCTATCATTTTTTCTGACGAAGGGTCTAGGCCCGAAACGTCAGCCTTCCTGCTCCTCTGATGCTGCTTGGCCTGCTGTGTTCATCCAGCTCTGCGCCTTGTTATCTCTATCATAACCCTAGACACCTTTGTCAAAGATGACCTCAGTCTCCTTTGCTTTGTGCAGAACAACTTCAGTTTCTCCAACCTGACCTTACAACTAATATCCCTCAGTTCTTGAACCATTCTGATCAATCTCCTTTCAATCACTCCACAGAGTGCACATCACCTGTTTGTGCAGACCCGAATGCTCTGTGTTCAAGTGGGTGATGTTATCACACACGGGCAATTGCTCAGTGACATCACCCTGATTCCTTGGCATTTCCTGAACTGTGAGTTTCCTCTGACCCCAGTGCTTCTGATATCTTTTGACCTGCAGACTCCAGCATTTGATTTTAAAGTTGAAGACAATGAAATTAGTTCAGTATTTTTAACCAGTAATACGCATTTTGCTTCACGTGCTGTTCTCAATTATCTGACACTGGTGTTGGTGCCACCCATTTCGTCACCCACCTAATACCTCATTATGTGACTGGTGTCAAAAGTTGCTTTATAAAAGTCCTGAAACAGTAACCATCCATTGTTCTGGTTCATCTCTGCTCTCCCTAATTAACTCTCTGTCATTCTCTTACCTCCTCTGTCTCCAATAATGAGTGTAACCGAATTAGGTATTTTATTCAGAAATTCTGCAGAAGGGTCCCAACTCGAAACGTCAGCTTTCCTGCTCCTCTGATGCTGCCTGGCCTGCTATGTTATCACCGACTCCAGCATCAGCAGTTTTTACTATCTCTGAGTAAGTATTTTATTGTTACTGCCATTGTGTCTCTAAATGAGGTGCTTACAGCTGAACATTGCCTGACCCTTTGCTGCTGGCAATTATCTTCCCTTAGTAGTTCCCACAACGCTGTTGGGTAAGGAGTTATTCACCAAGTGATGATGAAGGGATTGTGATACGTGTCCAAATTAACGACAATTAATTTAATTCAATGTAGTGTCTTTCACATAATGGAAACTTCCAAGCTGTTCCTCAGGAGTGTTACAAAGCAACTTTTGACCCCAGTCACATAACGAGATACTAGGGAGGTGACAAAATGTTTAATGGGCAAATGTGTCGTTTTCAAAGAGTATTATTAAGTGCAAAACTGAGGTTGAGAAAGGGAGAGGATTAGTGCGGAAATTCACAGTTTGTGGCCTTGGCAGCTAAAGGTTAAGGGGACCAAATGTGGGACAGTTAAAATCGAGAATGTTCAGGAGGTTGGCATTGGAGGTAATGCAAGGGCATTTTTAAAAATTCATTCTTGGGGTGGGGCTGGGCATCACTGGCTGGGTTAACATTTACTTGCCAACCCTAATTGCCTTTGAGAGGGCTGGAGGCTGGCGGACATTACAGAGATAGTCTCCTCTCTATCTATCAAGAGATTTGAACAGAATGATGAAACGTTTAAAATTTATCTGCACGAGCACGGGGTGTGGTGAGTGAACAAACCTTGGTGTGAATATTCACGCGGGCAGCAGAGTTTAGGATGACCTCAGGATTTCATCACTGGGTGAATAACCTGTAACTCCTTCCGTTACAGCATTGTGGGAATTTGTGTGGGAAGCTGAAGCTGCTAAGGCAGCAGCACATGGTGGGGAGAATGGGCAGTGGTAAAAACCTCATTCAGATAGAGTTAATGGAAGGAACAATAAGACACTAAACAGAACTCCCATACACCCATTAACAGAGGCAGAGGAAGTTAGACAAGTGCAGAGAGGGGAATGTGAGAGGACAGTGAGGAGTGTGTAAGGATAGTGAAGTCCAGAGGTAACAAAGGAATGGATGAGAGTTTCAGTAGCAGATGAGCAGACAAGGAGGAGTCTGATGATGTCACTAAGGTGTAAGTGGGCAGTCTTGGTGATGGTGACGATGTGTGGTTGAAAACTCATCTTGGGGTGAAATATTTCGCCATGGTTATGACATGTTTGTATCAGACTCAGGGAGAGGATTTACATGCATTTGGAAAGGCAAAGACTGATTATGGATGGGCAACATGTCTGTGTGTGTTGTAAATCATGTCCCACTAACTTGAGTATTTTGCAGAGGTGACAAAGAAGATTGATGAAGGCAGAGAGGTAAACATTGTTTGGATGGACTTCAGAAAGGTGTTTGAAAAGGTTCCTCATGGTAGACTGGTTAGATCACATGTAATCCAGGGGAAGCTAGTGGTTTGGATCCAAAACTGGCTTGAAGGCAGGAGGCACAGAGTGATGGTAGAGTGTTATATTTCAGACTGGAGACCTGTGACCTGTGGTTTGTCAGAAGAATCGGTGCTGGGACACTGCTTATACATAATTTTATATAAATGATTTAGATGGAAGGATAGCAGGGATGGTTAGTAAGTTTGCAGATGGCCCCAAAATTCATGTTGTCGTGGACAGTGAAGAATGTTATCTCAGAATACAAGGGGGCCTTGATCAGATGGGCCAATGGGCGAGGAGTGGCAGATAGAGTTTAATTTAGATAAATGTGAGGTGTTGCGGTTTGGTAAGGCAAACTAGGGCAGGACTTATAAGTTAATGTTAGGGCCTTGGGGAGTGTCACCAAACAGAGACATTGGGGTGCGGATGCATAGTTCCTTGAAAGTTGAGTCACAGTTAGACACGGTGGTGAAGAAGGCATTTGGCATGCTTGCTTTTATTGAGCAATGTATTGAGTATAGGGGTTTGGACGTTACGATGCAGATGTACAGAACATTGCCACTTTTAGAATACTGCTTTCAGTTATAATCTCCCTGCTATAGGAAAGTTGTTAAAGGGATATGGGACAAATGCTGGCAAATGGGACTAAAATAATTTAGGATATCTCTTTCGAATAGACGAGTTGCAGCAATCAGTCTGTTTCCATCCTTTACATCTCTACGGCTCTTGAATCTTAATTTGCAATTCTAAATTACCAGATTGTAATTGGAATGTTTGGAGTCGAAGCTAAACCATTCGTGACTTCTTCAATGTACTGAACTTAATATCCACCATCATGCTGTTCATTTCCATGAAGGGAGGGGAGTGGTGTTGGGGATGTTGGAGTGGTTTGGGGATCAGGGTTCATATATTCCAGGACAGACGGATCAGTCTAAGAAATTCTGTTCATAATTGTGATCCAGTACTTCCTGACAGTGACATTACTGGATCAGAATTAGAATTTGTATTTGCTTTGATTTGTTTTGGGGAGAGGCAGGATTATTATTATTATTTTTTTTTTTGCATTGCTGACAGTTCAGTTTGTTTAGGTCACAGAATGGAACAGCACAAAATCATACCTTTTAGCAACTGCAGGCACATTGACACTGCAGGCAGTTGCACATTCCAAAGAAATCAGACGGGGTGGGATGGGTTTGGGGGGCGGGGGTGGTGATTCGCCGTTTTTGAAACGAAGAGTCACATTTATCGAGGGAGGTAGACCCACCATCTTCAGCGACTGGTTACTGCCGGCTGTGCACTGCCTGAGAGGGCGCTGGAAGCAGAACCATTTGTGGCCCTCAGGAGAGAGTTGAATGATGAGAGATTTACAGGGCATCGGGAAAAGCATGACGGGTGGGACTGGTGAAGTTACCCATACAGACAGCTGATGCAGACAATGATAGGCTGAAGTACCTTCCTCTGTGCTGGGTCATTCTCTGAGTGTGCAGTTCTGTACCGATTGTTGCTGCAATCTCACTGACCCTCCGCTGGTCGCGGAACTGGTTGATGAGGCTTGTTAGTGATGTTCGCTCTGCCCTATCTCATCCTGATTGGTACATTTCCGATGATCTACATTCACTACGAAGAGAGTTTTACAGAAAATCTGATGAAAAAGCGCTGGAGTAAACTGACTGTTTGCCCTGGGTAGGAAGCCCGGGAGTACCAGAACAACAGTAAAAACTGTCAGCAGTGATTTACAAGTCTTTGCACACAGTCGGGCTGATGGAAAATATGGAAAGTAACTGGGACCTAAGGGAGTCCAGCGTTACAATGGCATCGCTTCTCAGCCTTTTTTGGCTCAGACCAAGTGTAGTTTCCTGTTCTTATCAACGTGGACCGAGAAGAGGAGAGAGAGACCGGATTGGGAGTGGAAGGAGGACGTCGAGTTGGCTGTGTACCCCTGCAATTGGTGGATCTGCATGCTGGCTTCGGCCTAACGCTGATTCAGAGCAGCAGCCGACCTGCAACAATGGCGACAGTGAGCGCTCGTGCCCCGGGACAGGGGGTCCAAAATACCGTGCGAGTGATGGTTAAGAAGGTGGACGAAGGATGCCAGTGGACCGCACCTTCGATGAAGAGGGTCCTGCTGGACTGTTGTGGTTTCGTCGCTGCGGATATCTACTGCCTGCAGGACTTCCCCGGGGGTGGATTATTCGATGTGACCTTCAGGAGTGCGAAACTGTGCGAGCGCCTCCTGAAGGTATTCGAGGAGAAAGGAGGTGAGGGTCCCCTCTCTGTCCTGACCGCCGTCCCGCTGTTTGTGTTGCCTGTACAGAGGAGTCGTATGGTTACGGTCCACATGTACAATCCGCATGTGCCGGCGGCCGATGTTCTGACCTTCCTCGGAAGATACATGAAGGTGGAAGGGGACTGTAACGACGTTATGGACCCCTTCGGGATATGGACCAGAAAGAGGCAGGTCAAAGTGACGCTGCGGACAGGCGAGGGTGGCAACATCCTCCATCCACCATCCAGCTTCGTAATCGGCGGGAGCAGGGGCTACCTGAGCTACGCTGGGCAGCCCAAAGTCTGCTACACCTGTGGGCGGTCAGGGCACGTGGCGGCACTGTAAGGCGACCCTGTGCAGGAACTGCAGGGAGGAGGGGCACCTCGCAAAGGATTGCCCTAAAGAGAAGAGCTGCAACCTTTGTGGGGAGATGGGACACCTTTACACGGCTTGCCCATGGCGGGGGACCACCTATGCCCAGGTCACGAGCAGGGGCAATGCGGGGCAAACCCCCCCAGACGAGAGGAAGACGCCAGGTCCCTGCAAGGATACGGACCCCCCAAGCGCGCAGAAGGTCCATGCCCCGCAGGAGGGACTGAAGGCCGGTGGGTCAGGCGTGCAGACTCCCCTGCCCCCTGAGTCCATGGAGGAGGAGGCGACGGGCGACCCAGGGGAGTGGACGACGGTGAAAAAGGATAGGAGAAAGACATGCAGGCGGGTCCCCGCACTGCAGCCGCCAAGCAGGAAGAGACAGCTGCAGGGGGGCTACAAGATCTCCTCCAACGAAGGGGACTTGGAGGCAGGACACCCAAAGCAGAGGATGAAAGTCGCCGGGGAGAAGGAAAGCAGCTCCCCACTGCCCGGTGACAGTGGTCATCCAGAGGCTCCTGCCAGCACCCGGCCACCCGCTGCTGGGGCCCTAAAGGGTCCCCCCGCGCCAGAGCCCCGGGGGGCTGGGAGGAGTGGAGCTTCAAGAGGGGAGCAAGAAACAGCACGCCCCCAGCCTGACCCAGAGCCGGACGTTCCTGCCTCTGTCCCTGCTCCAGCGACGCCGGACAGAGACAGCAACACAGAATGCGGCACAGACGGCTTCCTTAGCCCCGGAAATGTCCAACAGCTCGCCCGCACAATGGGGCTGCAGGGACTGGCACACGGGTTGGACTTTGGGGTAAATGGACTCGGAGAGGGCACCACGGTAACCTGACCAACATCAAGGCGGACATCCTGTTTCTGCAGGAGTGTGGGATACCGCACCTCAGCAGGTACAGGAAATGGTTGGGCGCCTGGACTCGTGGGCCTTCGATTTGGTCGGGGGGCAACGACTGTCCCTCCTCCGGCCTGGCTATTCTGCTGCGAAGAAGCAACTTCACCATCTCCCAAGTTCAGGAGGTGGTGGGGGGGCGCCTCCTGCTGGCCGATGTCACTTGCAAGAATGCTCCCCTGAGGCTGATCAATGTGTACGCCCCAGCCGTACGGAGAGAACGGTTGGCCGTCCTGCAGCGGCTTCCACCCCTGCTGGCTACGTCCAGACCGGTCATCCTGGCTGGAGACTTCAACTGCATTTCACGTCCAGATTCCTGATGGACACGGTGAAGGACGCCAAACTGCTCGAAGTCTTCAGCACTCCTGCAGACGGAGCGCAGTGGAGATACACCTGGTCGCGGCCAGACGGGTCTATCCGCTCAAGGATAGACTTCCTGTTTGTGTCCCGAGCGTTCTCGATCAGGTCCACAGGCGTCGAGCCGGTGTTCTTCTCTGACCACTGCCTCCTGCTGGTCGACTGTCGCTTAAAGGACGACCAGCAGGCCGGCAAGGGAACGTGGAAGCTCAATACAACACTGTTGACCTCAGAGAACATCGAGGAACTCAAGAGGGAGTACACCGGTTGGAGAACCGTGAAACCGCTCTTTGAGTCTCCGGGCGACTGGTGGGAGACAGTCAAAGGGAACATCAAGAGGTTCTTTTTCCTCAAGGCTGTTCGGAAGGCGAGAGAGAGGCGGGAAAGCTGTTGCGACTTCAGAAAAGGATGCAGAACCTGCTCCTTCTGCAGTCGATGGGGGTCGATGTCAAGGAGGATCGTCGGGAGGTGAGGGGCCAGCAAGCCTCGCTCTTTGCCGCGGAGGCCTCCAGGATCATCTTCCGGTCCAGGGTACGCTCCGTGGAGCAGGACGAGACGTGCTCACGTTTCTTCTTTCAGAAGGTGCACAAAGAGAACTCTGTGCTTAGCAGGTTGAAGAAAGACGATGGCTCGGTAACGTCGTCTCGGTCCAACATTTTGAGGATCAGCAGATCCTTTTTTGCCGGACTGTACGACGCAAAGCCCACAGACAGCACGGCCTCCGAGTCGTTCCTGTCGTCTATCGTGGAGGTCTTAGACAATGGCACGCGGGAGAGGCTGGACCGGCCACTATCCCTGGACAAGCTGACCAGAGCCCTCGGGTCCTTTGAGAGGAACAAGACTCCCGGGAGCGATGGCCTACCGGTCGAGTTGTATTCCGCTCTGTGGGACTTGGTTGGCCAGGACCTGCTGGAGGTGTACGACAGTGCGCTTCAGACAGGGGAAACGTGCAAGTCCATGAGGAAGGGTGTCATTACCCTCATTTACAAGCGGAAGGGGGAGAGGGAAGAAATTAAGAATTGACGACTGATCTCATTACTGAACGTCGACTAAAAGATCCTGGCTAAGGTCGCAGCAAACCGGGTCAGGTCTGTTCTGGAGTCGGTGATTCACCCTGACCAAACCTGTGCTGTGCCGGGCAAAAAGATCTCGGAGAACTTCACACTCATCAGGGATACGATGGCCTATGTGCAGGACAGGAGGGTGGACGCGTGCCTCATCAGCCTGGACCAGGAGAAAGCCTTTGACAGGCTCTCTCATGCATACATGGGGGAACGTCCTCTCCAAATTGGGTTTTGGGGAGGGGATCTGCAATTGGATCCGACTGCTCTACACCAACATTGTTAGCGTAGTCTCGATCAACGGGTGGAAATCAGACAGTTTTCCTGTCAGATCTGGAGTCAGGCAGGGCTGCCCACTCTCTCCTGCCTTGTTTGTGTGTTCTATGGAGCCTTCACTGCGTCCATCAGGAAGGACGTGAGCCTGAATGGGGTGACGATTCCAGGCAGCGGAGGCCTGCAGTTCAAGACCTCCCTGTACATGGACAAAGTCGTCGTCTTCTGCACTGATCGATCGTCGGTGAGTCGGCTGTTGGACATCTGCGGCCAGTTAAAACTGGTTTCGGGTGCCAAAGTCAATAGGGGCAAGAGCGAGGCCATGTTCTTTGGCAACTGGGACGACTGCTCCTTCATCCCCTTCACCATCAGGACAGACTACCTGAAGGTGCTGGGTGTCTGGTTCGGAGGAGCTGGGGCGTGCACTAAAACTTGGGAGGAGCGCATCGCAAAGCTGCGGCAGAGGCTGGGCTGGTGGGTCCACCTGTCTCTCTCCATTCCGGGTAAAAACCTAGTCATCAGGTGTGAGAGGCTTTCGGTACTGTTGTACGTGGCGCAGGCTTGGCCTATCCCCCGGACCTGCGCCACTGCGGTCACCCGGGCCATCTACCACTTCATTTGGGCGTCGAGGATGGACCAGGTCCGCAGGGACGCCATGTACAAAGACCTAGAAAATGGGGGGAAGGACGTGCCGAACTCCACTCTCGCCCTGATGGCTACCTTTGTGTGCGGCTGCATCAAGTTGTGCATAGATCCTCAGTATACAAACGCTAGGTGTCACTACTTACTGAGGTTCTACCTGTCCCTGGTGTTGCGAAGGATGGGCTTGGCCTCGCTGCCGCGGAACGCTCCAAGCAGTTGGACCGTCCCATACCACCTGTCCTGCGTGGAGAAATTTTTGAAGGGAAACACCTTTGACCATAAGGCCGCCAGGCAGTGGTCGGCACGTAGCGTCCTTGAGACCCTTCGGGAAAAGGAGAGGTGGATCCTGTCGGGTGGTTCCCCTCGCAGACTGCCAAAGTCGTTTGGCAGAATGCCTCATCGCCAGAACTTTCTAACAAGCACCAGGACATTGCTTGGCTGGTGGTGAGAGGGGCTTTGCCAGTGAGATCATTCATGCACACCCGGGCTCTCTGCGCCACTGCACGCTGCCCTCGAGGTGGCTGCGGGGGTGACGAGACAGTCTATCACCTCCTTCTGGAGTGCGCCTGTGCGCAGGAGGTCAGGAGGGGAATGCAGTGGTTTGTGTCGAGGTTCATCCCGAGCAGTTCCGTGACACGGGACTCCGTGTCCTATGGGCTGTTTCCCGCAACGCACACAGACACCAACATCAACCGCGCCTGGAGGACCATCCATGCGGTGAAAGACACTCTTTGTTCTGCCCGCAACTTGCTGGCCTTCCAGTTGAAAGAACTACCCCCGACAGAGTGTTGTAGACTGGTGCACTCCAAGGTCCAAGACTACGTGCTGAGGGACGCACTAAAGCTTGGGGCAGCTGCCGCCAAGGCGTGGTGGGGAAAGACCACCGTGTAAGCCCCCTCGGCCGAAATTAATCAGGGGTCCTACTCAGTAACTGGGCCCAGCTGGCGTCTCCTCCAACTGGTCAGGGGGCCAACTATGACTACGGGCAGAGATGACCGCCGGAGTTCTTTTTTTGCTTTTTTTTTCCTTTAGTTGGTGTGTGTACCCCAGGGTAACCCAGAGCGGCTACCATGACCGGGTAGGTCTGCAAATGTGTCTATTTCTTTTGTATATTTATGAACAATGTACATTCTTTTTAAATAAAAAAATTGTCCTGTTCTTATCAGCTTTAATATCTGATATGGCCTTTACTTAAGGACCCTATATTAAGCTGATTTTTGGAGCAGGGAGTTGGAATAAGAGCTTGCTCCATCCACTCTATGCATCGTCCTGGTGTTGCAGTGTTTCCAGGAATGGTGCAGTCTCATTAAACCAATTTTAAAAGCAGCCTGATCAAAACTTCAAAACCATTTCTGAAGAAGGGTCTCGGCCCAAAACGTCTGCCTTCCTGCTCCTCTGATGCTGCTTGGCCTTGCTGTGTTCATCCAGGTCTACACCTTGTTATCTCAGATTCTCCAGCATCTGCAGTTCCTACTATCCTTGAAGAACGATATGCTGGGATATGCTCAACGCTCTGGGACCATATCAGAGAATCCCTACAGTGTGGAAACAGGCCCTTCGGCCCAACAAGTCCACATCGAACCTCAGAGCATCCCTGCCAGACCTATAACCCACCTAATCTACCCCTCCCTGAACACTACAGGCAATTTACCATGGCCAATCCACCTAACCTGCACATCTTTGAACTGTGGGAGGAAACCGGAGCACCCGGAGGAAACCCACACAGACATGGGGAGAATGTGCAAACTCCACACAGGCAGTCGCCCAAGGCTGGAATCAAACCCGGGTCCTGGTGCTGTGAGGCAGCAGTGCTAACCACTGAGTCACCATGCCACCAACGTGCTTTCTCTCAGTACTTTCACCCAACTTTCTCCAAATATGCTTGTTCCAAGGTCACTGTTAATCTCTCCTTTTCTGCATGTTCAGCACTTGCTCTGAATGTTATCGCCTCATCCCTGGTACATGCCGCACCTTCCCACAAACTCCACCCCCGAATATCCACACATGGCATCAGAAGTAAAAGAAAATCACCTGCCAACACTACCTAATTGCAAATGGCATTTCAGAAATAAAAAGATGAAGCCATTGAAGTATTCACTCGTTTTGAATTTGATGACGATGACTTGGATGTATTGAACGAGAGATTTTGGGAACACTGTGAGCCAGGAAAGGATATGACGTATACAAGGCACATTTTTCATTTGAGTGCAAGAGCAAACAATCAAACAGGTGTGCATGTGACTGCTTTATTTTTCTCAAGTCAAGAGCTGTGAGTTGAATCAGATTACCGATTCACTGATGTGGGACACAATTGCGAATGACCAAGTCAGTGGCATATTACTCCGAAAGCCAATTCTCACATTAGCCAGATCAATAGATATTTGCAGATCTTGCGAAATGAGCCAGAGTTAAATAAAAATGCTACATTAAGATGCAGATTTGCCTGTCCACAAAGTACATTCTTGCTCGAAGAACTCTTAAAGCTTTTCAGCATCTGGGACGTGTTCTGCTCAGGGACTGGCACAATATCTCTGCCTTTCCCTGGCATTTTTGCACTTTGATGTCTCAACTAGAACCTAATGTTTCACAGTGCTCCTGTCTTGCCTGGCTGTTTATTGCAGGCATAAGCCAGGCAGCTTATCATTGTTGTTACCAGCAGTCAGTCAAGGGCTGGTCAGCAGCTAAGGCAACAAACACGCGTTTCAACCAAATGGTCACGTCTCAAAGTCTCAGGGAAACAGTTCTCAGTCAGGGCAAGGGAGACAGGATTCAGTCAGGAGATCCTGACACAGCATGTCCAAGGAATCATTCGATATCAGCCCAGGGACTTTGACACTGTCAGTCAGCCATTTGGGGCAATCAGGATCAGGGAGTCTGTATCACTACAGTACAGAGAGGTGGCCACACTCACTACTAATTACATCCTGAAAATGCTCCAGTAGATTTGTTGAGCCTGAATTATGTTCATCAATCCAAGCTGACCTTGTCCGTTCCTGCCATTGGCGGTCAGTTTGATGAAATTCTCAAGGTGTTCGGGGGGCACTGCAGTACTGGTGAAGCTGGGGAAGTCACTACTGGGCGGTGGGGACAGCCTGCTTGGAGGAAGAGTGGACATTAATTGTGGAATCAGTGGGAAAGTCAACATATTAGTGACAGAGGGAGACAAAGGACGTGGGTTGTTGTGGAAGTACAAGTCGTCATTGTTCACTGCCATCATGGTTTTGATGTGGGGAGAGTGCACTATATGGCGAAGCTGTAGGGCTGGGACTTCGGGTTGGGTAATGTTGTGAGGTGAAGTTTGTAAATGAAAGAGCTGCGTGGGAAAGTGCAGAAGCTCACGGAATCGACAAGGGAGAGACTCGTGCAAGGAAGAAAGGAATACTGAGTACAAGATGTAATGTTGCAACTTTATAAGACTTTAGTTAGGCTGCTCTTAGAGTATTGTGTTCAATTCTGGTCACCACATTACAGGAATATATGGAGGCTTTGGAGAGGGTGTAGAAGAGGTTCACTGGGATGCTGCTTGGATTAGCGGGTGTGAGCTATAAGGAGACATTAGAAAAACTCGGGTTGTTTTCTCTGGAGCAATGGAGGCCGCGGAAGACTTCATAGAAGTCTACAAAATTATGAGATGCATAGCTGGAATTGACAGTCAGAACCTTTTTCCCAGAGTTGAAATGTCTAATACTAAGGGGGTTGGGGTGGTGGGGGGAGGGGGGCAAGTTCAAATGAGATATAGATCAATTGGAATGTTGTGCAGAGAAATGGCATTTGCAGTTTAGTTTGAGGTGATGCAGTTTGGGAGGTTCAAGACCATAGCTCTCTGAAAAAGCAACACAAGTAGATAAGATGGTGAAGAATTTCGCTTTCATGGTACACAACATCGGGATATGGTCAACTTTGATATCTGGTTCATAAGTCAGATGAGGTATTTTTCCAGACATGTCAGAGTACGCATTGTTCCCACGAGAACAACTATGGTTCCATTCATGCATTTTTTTTTTGTTTCAACCATGAAATGGCCACAACTTGATCAAAAGTGAAAGTGACCATCAACGAGTTTGAACTGTCAGTTGTCAAATAAATTAAGACAGAGATAAATGTATTTGCAGGAGTTTTTTAAATGAATTTTAAAAAAATTCATTCGTGAGATGATGACATCACTGGATAAGAATGTCAGTTTCCTTCCCTAAAGGACATAGGTGAACAGATGGGTTTTTCCAACAATGACAATGGATTCACGGTCACCATTAGATTCTTAATACCAGATTTTTTTTTTTTTAAACTCAAATTCCACCATCTGGAATGGTGGGATTCAAATCTAGGTCCCCAGAACGTTATCTTGGTCTCTGGGGAGTGATGGACAGCAGACTAAATAGAAAATATACACTAGAAATCATACAATGTCTTGGTTTATGTATTCATCATGAGATCCGTCACTGTTATGGACACCAGGTAAAGATCTGAAGAGACTGCATTTCCCCCTCGACAGAGTCACAATGGTCACCAGGTTTCATAGCAGATTGGGAAAATGTAATCAGGGATATAGTACATGACTCATCCCAATCTTTTGTTTGGATTTAAAACTTTTCTTTGATTGTTATCCACAAAATGACAGATTATATTGTTTCCAAAAAAACAAATATCTATTAAAAGTTGAAACATGTCTGTAGAGAGCAAAAGAATCCGTAATTGTAAAGGTGTGCAGACATATTGACCAGGCATGACTAACAAATAAAGGGCCATCGAGATCATCATAGAATCCCTACAGTGTGGAAGATGGCCATTTAGTCCATTGAGTCCACACCAACCTTCAAAAGAGCATCACACCCAGTCTCACACCCTACCCTATCCTGTCCATGCATTTTGCACACAAAACACTATGGGCAATTTAGCATAGTCAATTTACCTAATTTGCACATTTTTGGACTGTGGGAGGAAACCGGAGCACCTGGAGGTAACCCACGCAGACACAGGGAGAATGTCCAAACTCCACACAGTCGCCCAAGGCTAGAATCAAACCCAGGTCCCTGGTGCTGTGACGCAGCAGTGCTGACCACTGTGCCACCATGCAGCCTCAAGAGATCTATGTATAATTTTCTCAATTATAGAGCTTTCCACACTAAATGTGAGCAACTCAGCACACGCAACAAAGGATTCACCTCCATCTCAGATTCTTACAGTCAGCCTTGTTTTCGTCTATCCAGTGAACCGAAAACACCCTCTCTGAAATGAGAAGCAGATTCATCATTTCAAGTTCAGATGACTCTGAGTGACTTTGAACTCGAAACATTAATTCTGTGTTTGTCTCTACAGATGCCAGACCTGAGGAGTTTCCACATCACTTCCTGTTTTACTTTGATCTGCAGCTTCCTCAGTATTTTACGTTTCTTTCTGATTTTGAGTCTAGTTTGCACACTTGTACAATTGCTCCCAGCATCTTTACCATCCCCAGGACAGGGATCAGCACATTTTTCTGTGCACAGGTCAGATACCAACATCTTTCATACACCAAGGGAGGAAAATCACCTTTATTTTGCAGACAAAATTTGTGGATTGGAGTCCAGATGTGAAGATTAAAAGTACCCTGATTGAGTACCTGACAGTGAGTTTTTTTTTTGTTGAATGGGGTGACAGTCACTGATGTCTCACGCTTTCACAGCTCCATGTAATCCTAATTGGGACAGTCTAAGCAGACGGATCCACAGTGAACCAAAATTCAAGATTCTGCAGATGATGGAAATCCAGTCTCAAAACAGAAAATGTTGGAAACACTCAGCAAGACAAACAGTTTTGGAAGAGAAATTTAGTGAAAAATACGTGTTGCTAACCTTTTACCTGAACTGGACGATATTAGTATTGAATAGTTTATAAACTCGGACTGTGTCACGGAAAAGGAGAGTGGAGTGCAGGCTTGGTGGCGAATGGGCAATTCCTACTGCTAAATTTTGTATGGAAGTGCTGATCATGGACTGGGGTGGACAAAGTCAGAAGTCACATGACACCAGATTATAGTCCAACAGGTTTATTTGAAAGCACAAACTTTCAGAGAGCTGCTCCTTCTGCAGGTGGAGTCACCTGATGAAGGAACAGTAGTCTGAAAGCTTCTGACGTCAAATAAACCTGTTGGACTATAATCTGGTATTGTTTGACTTCTGACTTTGCTCCTAACTAGCATGTTTGTATGAAAAAATCATGTTTTTGCAAGCAGTTCGGAGGCTGGAGTGACTAAATGACAAAGTCCAAAGTCCATCACAATGATGGTACAAGGCAACATTGTCTATAATGAGAAGTTAATAAACAAATGGGCTAGGAGGAGAAACAAAAGTCAGGCCCAGAGACAGCCAAATGTGAACAGCGTTGGCAGTACCTGCTCTCGGACAGAATGGATGACACAGTTATTGCCCCTGACATTTTAGTTGTGAATGTTGAGTGTGGAAACGTCAGCAGAGGGACCAGGTGTCCTTGGACACATATGACAGAACGTAACAGAAGATGCAGCAACAAATGGCGAATGGTAGGCAAGCTTTTATTACAAAGGGCTTTGAAGAACGAGAGTGAACTCCCCTGGAGTACTGTGAGCAGGTTCCTGTGGTGAGATCTGCCCTGGAGGACTGTGAGCAGTTTTCAGGATCGAGGTCTGCCCTGGAGGACTGTGAGCAGTTTCTGACGACTGAACTAACATGATCTAGAGTGAGTGAAACAAAGGTTCTCCAGACTGATTCCTGGGAAGAGGGGATTTCTGAGCAGAAGAAATCGAGTAAACAGGGCTTATATTCTGCGGGATAAAATCAAAGTCACCATAGTGCTACTGGACAACCAGGCTGTCTCTCATTCGAGACAGACAAATGGTGGTGGCTAACCTGAGAGTCAGGCAAGGGACGCAGTCAAGAAGGACAGCTCTTCATGGTCACCTCAGCTGGTGAAGGAATTGAACCCACACTGTTGGTACCACGCCACATCATAAATCAGCCGTCCAGCCAACTGACAAACAACCTGTGGGATATAGAGAAATAGAAGTGATCTAATTGATTTTTTTTTTAGAAGATGCTTGATAGGAACAATGCTGAGTAATTGTTTCCTCTGGCTGGGAAATCTAGGACATGGGGTAATTGTCTCTGAATAAGGCTGTAACCATTTCAGATTGAGGTGAGGAACAATTTCTTCACTTGCACCACTGTAAATCTGTGGAATTCTCTATTCCAGGGAGCTGTAGATTCTTGGTCATCTAGTGTTTCCAAATCAGGCATTGTTAGATTTTTGTACATCAGAAATGAGGGAAATGGGGATAATTTGAGAAGGTAGAACTGAGGTAGATGACAGGAGGAACAAGGTCAAAGGGCTGAATGGATGTTTACTGTTTCTATTTCTGCATTTGATTCTAGCCTCAAGCTGCTGTCTGTGTGCAGTTCACACAGTCTCTGTGTCTGTGCAGGTTTCTTCCATGTGCTCTGATTTCCTGCCAGTCTAAAGATGTGCAGGTTAGAGTGGGTTGGCTGTGCTAAATTGCCCATAGTGCCCGGGTACGTGCAGACTATGTGGATTAGCCATGTTAAATGCAGTGTTACCGAGATTGGGTGTGGGTCTGGGTAGGACACTCTTCGTAAGTTCAGTGTGGACTTGATAGGCCAAATGGTCTGCTTCCACACTGGAGGGATTCTATGATCTCCAGAAACAAGCCCAAAAATCATGGTTTGGATATAGCTAACAGCAGAATCAAAAAACAAACAACAGTTCCTCAGAAATTTGCTGGTTAGTTAACCAGTCCTAATGAACCAGGAAATCCCTTTTCACATACTGTGCAGGTGGATAGTCTTTAGTCAGTGTGAATGTGTCGACGAATGGTGACAACGTGACTATTTCCAAGCTCTACCTTACAGATATGCAACTGTTATTAATATTTTATCCACAATACCAGCACCTGTAATTGAGCAGGGATGAGTAACATCAGTACAACAGACCAAAACCATGGTTCATTTGATAGTGAGAGTGACAGCAAAATCCTTCAACTGTGGTTCTTTGTGAACTCGCTGGTGTGTTAACAGTTTGGATGACTGAGTGAATGCTTTCCCACACTCAGAGCTCGTGAATGGTCTCTCCCCAGTGTGAACCTGCTGGTGTTCCAGCAGGTAGGATGACCGAGTGAATGCTTTCCCACATTTAGAGCAGGTGAATGGTTTCTCCCCAGTGTGAACGCTCTGGTGTCTCAGTAGGTTAGATGATCAAGTGAATCCCTTCCCACACTGGGAGCAGATGAATGGTCTCTCCCCCGAGTGAACTCGCTGGTGTATCAGCGGGGAGTTCGAGTCAGCAAAGCCTTTCCCAAATACCGAACAGGTCAATGGTCTCTCTCCAGTGTGAATTCGCTGGTGTATCAGCAGTTGAGTTGTCTGAGTGAATGCTTTCCCACATTCCGAGCAAATAAATGGTTTCTCTCCAGCGTGAACTCGCTGGTGTATCAGTAGCCTGGATGGTGAAGTGAATCCCTTCCCACAATCAGAGCAGGTGAATGGCTTCTCCCCAGCGTGACTCTGTTGGTGAATTTCTAGCTGGGATGAGTAAAGAAATCCCTTCCCGCAATCCGCACATTTCCACAGTCTCTTCCCAGTGTCACTGCGCTGGTGTTCGGACATTTCAGATAATCTTCACAGATTCTTCGACATACAGTCCATGTGCATTTCTCCCCAGTGTGAATGCTGCTTTTTCCTTCAATGTTCAAAATCCTGAGATAATTGGGTTGTGATAAACAAAGTGACTGTCAGATCTGGATGTGGAACTGTTTGAATTCTCCAATTACAAACTAAGCTTTCAAACAGAAATTAAGTGCAGTGAGTGAGAAACCAGAAGAACACACACAGACTGTGAAAGTGAGAGAAATCCTCTGGACATTTGTGGAGCGACACTTGGGGAATATGCTGGATTATCATCAGAACAAATTCATTCGTAAATATCCTCCAGGTAAGGGATCCAGTCAGTGTTTGCACAAAACTACCAAAAGAGAGAGGTGGGAGAGCCAGGAAGGAAAGGCATTGTATAGATTTGTAACTCAACCTTTCGATTCCTCTGAAAGACTAAGAATAGTGCAGAAGTAAAATTGTGGAAATCTGAAATGAAAACAAAAAAATGCTTAGTCAGAGTTTACAGCACGAAACAATCCCTTTGGTCCCAGTTGTCCATGCCGGCCAGATATCCTAAATTAATTTAATTCCATTTGCAAGCATTTGACCCATATTCCTCTAAACCCTTCCTATTCACGTACCCATCCAGATGCCTTTTAAATGTTGTAATTGTACGAGCTTCCACCAGTTCCTCTAGCAGCTCATTCTACACAGGCACCACCCGCTTTCCCTTTTAAAACTTTTCCTCTCAGCTTAAACCAGTGTTTAGTTCTAGTCTCCCCTATCCTGGGAAAACAACCTTGGCTATTCACTCTATACCCACCATAATTTTATTAACCTCTGATAGGTCACCTCTCAGCCTTCAATGCTCCAGGGAAAATAGCCCCAGCGTATTCAGCCTCTCCCTACAGCTCGAAACTTCCAACTCTTGCAACATCCTTGTAAATCTTTTCTGCACCCTGCCAAGTTTAACAGCATCATTCCTATAGCAGGGAGACCAGAACTGAACACAGTATTCCAAAAGCGGCATAATCAATATCTTGTTCAGCCTATAACATGACCTCCCAACTCCTATACTCAATGCACTGACCAATAACTGCAAGCATAGCAAACATCATCTTCACTACCTTCTGTACCTGCAATCCACATTCAAGGAACTGTGCACTTGCACCCCCAGGAGTCTCTGTTGCGAAACAGTCCCCAGGACCTCATCGTTACGTGTTTAAGTCCTGCCCTGACTTTCATTACCAAAATTCAATATCTCACATATATCTAAACTAAACTTATTTCTGTCATCCTCGGCCCATCGACCCATCTGATTACGTTCCCATTGTACTTGGAGTTAATCTTCTTTGCTGTCTATGTCACCAACAATTTTAGTGTCACCTGCAAACTTACTAACCATTCCTTCAATATTCATTCCAAATGATTTATATCAATGACAAAAAGCAGTGGACCCAGCACCGATCCTTGCTGCACACTGCTGTTCATAGTCCTCCAGACTGAAAAAAAAAACCCTCCACCATGACCCTGTCTCCTACCTTCAAGCCAATTTTCTTTCAAATAGCTAACTGTCCCTGGATTCCATTTGATCTAATCTTGCTAACCAATCTACCATGTGGAGCTTTGGTGAATGCCTTGCTGAAGTCCATATAGACAATGTCCACTGCTTTGCCTTCATCAATCTTCTTGGTCACTTCTTCAAAAAACTCAATCAAGTTAGTGAGACAAGATTTCCCCCGCACAAAGCCATGTTGACCATCCCTAATCAGTCCTTGCTTTTCTAAACACATGCAAATCCCCTCCAACAACTTACCCACCACTGACATCAGGCTCACTGGTCGATAGTTCCCTGGCTTTTCCCTACCACCTTTCTTAAAGAATGGCACCACATTAGCCACGCAGTCTTCTGGCACCTCACCGGTGTCTATCAGTGATACAAATATCTCAGCAAGGGGCCCAGCAATCACTTCCCTAGCTTCTCCCAGAGTTTGTGGATAACACCTGATCAGGTACCAGGGACCTATTCACCTTTGTGCATTTTAAGACATCCAGCACCTAGTCCTCTGTAATATGGACACTTTTCACGACTCGTTATTTATGACTCCAAGTTCTCTAGTTTCCATATCCTTCTCTGCAGTAAATACTAATGCGAAATACTCATTTATTATCTCAGCCTGCAGTTCCATACAGACAGCCTTGTTGATCTTTAAAGGGGCCCTATTTTCTCCCTAGTTGTTTTTTTGTCCCAAATGTAGTTTCAGAATCTCTTGGGATTCTCCTTAACCCTATTTGCCAAAGATAGCTCATGTCTCCTTTTCGCCGTCCTGATTTCCCTCGAGTATACTCCTACTGCCCTTATACTTCGAACGATTGACCCAATTCCTGCTGTCAATACCTGACATGTGCTGCCTTCTTTTTCTTGACCAGAGCCTTAATTTCTCTAGTCATCCAGTATCCCCTACATTTACCAGCCTTGCCCTTCACATGAACAGGAACATACTGTCTCTGGACTCTCGTTATTTCATTTTTAAAGGCCTCCCACTTTCCAAGCATCCCTTTACCTGCGAATTGCCTCTCCCAATCATCTTTTGGAAGTTCGAGCCCAATACTGTCAAAGTTGGCCTTACTCCAATTTATAACTTTGAAATTTATATTAAAAATGTAAGTTTTATATTTAAACTAATCCCATCTGCCTGCATTGGTCACATATCCCTCTAAACCTTTCTTATACATGTACTTATTCAAATGTCTTTTAAACAATGCGACTGTACCTGCATCCACCACCTCCTCTGAAAGTTCGTTCCACACATGAACCACTCTGTAAAGAAAAAAATGTCCCTCATGTCTTTTTTTAATATGTTTTTCTCCTCTCACCTTACACGTATGTCCCCTTGTCTTGAAATCCCCCAGCCTATGGAAAAAAAAAACCCTTGCTATTCACATAATCTGTGCCCCTCATGATTTTATAAACCTCTGTAAGGTCACCCTTTAACCTCCTACCCTCCAGTGAGAAAAGTCCTAGCTTTGGCAGTCTATTTTGATAATCAAGCCCTCTATTCCTGGCAACATCCCAGCAAGTCTTTTCTGAACTGTCTCCAGTGTAATAATAATATCCTTCCTGTAACAGGGCGACCAGAACTGCACACAATACCTCAAATGAAGCCTCATCAATGTCCTGTACAACCTCAACATAACATCCCAACTCCTATACTCAAAGGTCTGAGCAATGAAGGCAAGTTTGCTAAACAACTTATTAACCACCCTGTCTACCTGTCTACATAAACTTCAAAGAATTATGTACCTGAATCTCAGCATTTCTCTGTTCCACAACACTACCCAGGGTGCATCCATCAATTGTGTAAGTCCTACCCTTGTTCATTTTACCAAAATACAATATTTCGCATTTATTCAAATTGAACTTCATCTTCCATTCCTCAACCCATTGACCCAATTGATCAAGATCTCGCTGTCATCTTAGATAACCTTCACTAACCACTATATCACCAATTCTAGTATCATTTGCAAACTTACTAATCTTGTCCCTTAAATTCTCATCCAAATCATTAATATAAATGAAAAACAAAAGTGGAGCCTGTACCAATTGCTGTGGAACACCTTTGGTCACAGAACTCCACTCTGAAAAATCCTCCAGCACCACGTTCTGTCCTACAACTAAGCCAATTTTTTTTCCAATTAGCAAGCTCTTCCTGAATCACATGTGATCTAACTTTACTAATTAGTCCATCATGTGGAACCCTGTCAAAGGCTTCACTCTCACTCTAGAGGTGCTGCAAATCTGACCCAATTCCCCCGCCATTTGTCCACGGCCCTCTTGATCATTCCTTGAAAAGTTAAATCCCAAATCTCTTTTGAGAATAATGGCTGAATCTGCATCCAGCTGCCATTCAGACTGTTTCAGATCCTGGGAACTTGCTGAGTCAAGTAATCTTCACCCTGTATTTGCCAAATATCTGAATGTTGTATTCTGTGGTTACCAAACGTTGCCACAATGTTAATAATTTTTCTCTCTCTGCAAACTAATATCCTGGAAACAAATCTACTACTCAACTAAATCATTTCTAATCAGCCCCAAGGAGAATTATCTGAGCTTCTGCTGGCTCTCTCCAAACCAGAAACCCATCATAATTTTAATTTACTTATGGGATGTGGTCTTTGCTGCCCAGGCTAATATTGATTGCCCATTTTTATTTAATTTGGAGAAAGTGATGGTGAACCACTTTCTATAACTGCTGCACTCCATGTGCTGTAAGTACACCACTGCGCTGTTTAGACGATAATCCGCCCTGAAGCCTCACCACCCCCTCTATCGCAGGAATCATACCTCAAACCTCACTACCCTCCCTATCATGAGAATGACCCTCGAGCCTCACTACCTGCACTATTGCAGGCATCACCTTCGAGCTTCACTACCCTCCACATCGCTGGAATCCCTCTCCAGCCTCATGACCTGCCTATCATTGGAATCCCCCTCGAGCCTCAGAACTCTCACCATCTCTGTAGATTCCTCCAGTCTCACAAACCTCCTTATCTCTGTAATCTCCTCCAGCCTCAACACCCTCCTATCTCTGTAAATTCCTCCAGCCCATATAAACTTCCTTAGCTCTGTAATTGCCTTTACCCTCACAAACCTCCCCTTGTTTGAAATCTAATCCAGCCTCACAATCCTCACCATTTCTGTAACCTCCTCCAACCTCACACTTTTCCCTATTTTTGTAATCTTCTCCAGTCTCAGAATCCTTCCTGTCTCCAATATCCTCCAGCCTCACAAATTTCAATGATATGTGCTTTCCTCTAATACAATCTTACAATGATACCCCATTTTTATTCCTCCACTTGATGGCGGCACTTTCAATTTCCTGGGCTTCAAGCTCCAGAATTTCCTGGTAAACCGCTTCATCTCTACACCTCACTTTTCTCCCGAAAACATTGACTAATCATGAGTCATTTATTCTAATATCTCCTTTTCTGAAATGGCTTGAAAAATGCTTGGCATCTTCCTATGTGAAGTGTCTCAGAGGTCTACAGTACAGAAAAAGTCTCTGTGGCCCATCCAGCCTGTACCGGTTAAAAACCACCACCTAACTATTCTAATCTAATTTTCCAGCACTTGGCCCATAGACTTGTCTGCGTTGGCATCACAAGTGTGCATCTAAATATGTCTTAAATGTTATGAGGATCTCTGTGTCTACCACCTGACAGACAGTGAGGTTCAGTGCAATTGTCACAGCATGATGACATCACAGACAGGAACAGGGACGAGCTGAGTCTGTGCAAACCAAAGATCACCCACACATTGTGAAGGATGGGAGGGTCCCTGATAGGGGGCAGAGGAGATTTAACAGAATGATTTGTAGGAAGAGGGTTTTTATTTGCATGGTTAGGATTGTTTTTGACATTATTCTTTCATGTGACTTGGGCGTTGCTGGTACATATCGAGATTATCCATTTACAATAGATGGACTCTCCTTCTCAACCTCTCCCCTCGCCTGGGGTGTGGCAATCTTCAGATTAAACCAGCCCTATGGTCAGGTAGGACAATGGTGACTTTACCTTTGGCACAGTGATGCCACTGTGCCTCAGTGGTGTAGAGGGGAATGTTGAATGTGGTAGATGGACAGCAAACTGACACAGTGCTTCATCTGGAGGATGTTCAATTTCTTTAATGTTGTTGGGGCTGCACTGATGCAGGTAAGTGGAAAATGTTCCAACACAATCCGGATGAGTGCCTTATAGACAGCAAACAGTCATTGGGGAATCAGTTGTTTAGGGAAACAGATTGTTCTCCTTGTAACAAAGGATTTTAAGGGGACCTTTGATAGAGGTGTTTACAAAAGATATACATTAGGATGATAAAATGTACACTCATCAACTAATCATAAAAAGGATTACAGGACATATATTCAAAGTTTTAGGGAAGATCTATTGAGAGAATGGGGTGATTTAAGAGAGAAACTTTACACGGCAAATGGGAATGAGCAGGAACACAATACTCACACACAATGCAAATATCCAGGTCCTGATGAATTAAGTATTTCTGTCAGAGTTTGGTGTTACAATTATTGAGTTTCCCACCTGAAAGTCCACTTGTAATATCCTGTCACACAAATTCATAAAATCCATCACTGTCAGTCCAGGGTAGAAATTCATAACATCCCCTCCTCCTGGCCGAGGTTAACTGCATTGTCGCTGCTACACATTATCCCTCGTGGAGGTCAGCAGTCGATTCAGGGGGAAATCTATTTGGGTTTCTAGGAGTTTCCACCTTGGGACTTCATGTCACTTAACAGAACAGCAGGTCTTTGACACATGGCAAAGAATGGCCAAGAGTTAGTGAGATGCAGACAGCAGGATTCGCTACCCTTTCTTTCCTTCCGTGCTGCTGCACTGCCACATCAATGAGACATTGGGCCGGAAAAGCTAACGCAGCTTGATGGACAAGTTGTCTCGATTCTGAACAATGGACAGTAAGCTTCTCCCAGTCATTCGAAAGAATGCCCCTTAAAAAGATAGCAATTACGTCTGTGTTGTCTTGCCCAGTGCTCCCAACAAAAAGATCAGAATGAGGGAGGATCTCATAAAAAAGGGATAACAGTCAAGTTCCATGAGGGTTACAGTTTATGGAGAGATATTGATAAATGGGCGAAAGTTGGCAAATGGAATATAATGTGGGAAAATGTGAAGGTGTTCATTTTTGAGGAGACAACCAAAGAACACAGTGTTATTTAAAAGGTAAAAACTGTGGAAAACTGCAACACAAAGGGACTCAGAAATAATTGCACAGGAAACACGAAGCGAGCACACAGTTGCAACAGGTAATCAGGAAGGGCAATGGGATGTTATCCCTTATGTCAAGGTATTTCAGTATAAGAGTTTGGAATATATGTCTTAGGACAAACGTACAAATTGCTGGTAAGACCACATCTGGAGGAATGTGAGCAGCTTTTTTGGTCCACTTATTCAAGCAAGTATATCACTTCACTGGAAGCATTTCAGAGAAGATGAACTGGGATGATCACTGGTTTGGAGGGATTATCTTTTAAGCTAAGACTAAACAGGTTTGGAATCTACTAACGAGATTTTCAAAGAATGAGAGATGATCTAATTAAAAATATAGGATTCTTAAGGGAGTTGACAGGATAAATGCTGAGGGGATATTTCCCATCGAGGGAGCAAATTCTTGATAAGGCAGAGAATAGAGCGTTCTCGTTTGGAATCGTCAAGTTTAAGGCAACACAGACATGGGTAAGGGTTTTCAGTTGCAAATGAGCTGGAGTGAGGTGGAGAGAAGGAGCATTTTAGAGATTGAAATTTCTGGCACTTGTGATTGAGAAGATGTATGGTAAGATGCACATCTTGAGGCCAGATATGAGAGCATTATTGAGAAGGGTGCAGTTCAGCCTCAGATAGTTCCCAGTGAGAGGGATGGATTCAGTACAGTAGTAAGGAAAAGTAATTTGTAATAACAACTGAAGGCAATGGGTTTAACTATCACAAAGTGTTATTGGAGGAAATTTCAGCTAATCAAGTAGTGGAAGTATGATAAGCAGTTTTATAATTGAGTAACAGTGGAGCAAAGGAGAGTGATGGAGGGGAGTTAGATCTGAACATTGTAGTATGTATGTGAAACCTAATATGGTGCTTGTGGAAGATCTCACCTCCTGGCAGTATGTCGGTGAGAAACAGGATGGGCCAAGGATATATCCTTGAGAAACATCGACTACATGGATTTCAGACAGGAAAGAGAGAGTGGAGATGGAGTGGGATTTTCCAATGACAGTGAGGTTAAATATTGGTTTTAAACAGAATGGGTGAGAAGGACCCCAGAAAAGAGAAACAGACAGAACAAGTAACAATATGTGTGAACTGGCATGGGGGAGAGGCAAAGAGAAGGAGGAGGAGGAGGAGGAGGAGAAATAAGAGAGAGTTAGAATGTTTGTAGTTTAGCAGAATAGGGCAAAGGGTTAAGATAAGCTCTGATAAGGCTTGACACGAGACTGGAGAAAGATGCAAGTTTAGGACTAAAACGAGGAGGAACATGCAAGGCAATTTGGTTTGGTGCACTAGTGGAAGAGAGGGAAGCAGCAGAGGCAGCTGATTGGATTGTCTCAATCTTAGTGACGTAGAAACTCCATGTGTCTCCCTCACTTGTTGTTGGAGGGGAGGATGGAGGAGACAGGATGATGGACAGTGTTTTGCAAAGAAACAATGCCTGTGTTAGAGATATTTAAAAATGAGTGAACAAACCTGATGAATTTAACTTTTATCCAGAATATTAAAATGTACAACAGATGTCCGGGTTCGAATCCCATCTCAGCAGATGGTGGAATTTGAATTCAATTAAAAAAAACTGGAATTAATGATCAACTGGTTGCCATGGAACCATTGCTGATGACAGAAAAAAAATATCTGATGTCCTTCAGGAAAAGAAATTTGCCAACCTCAGCAAGCCACTCAGTTGCAAATCACTGAAAAGTCTCAACAAAGGAATGAAACTGGGTGGACCACTTGGCACCTACCAAGGCACGAGGAAAGACAACTGCAGAATCAGCCCTATCGACCCCGCAAACTCCTCCTTACTGATATCGGGGGGCGAGTGGCAAAATTTGGAGAGATGACTCAAAGACTAGTCAAGAAACAGCGTCATATGCATGGAATCATACCTTACAAACAATGACACACGTCACCATCACTGTCCTTAGATAAGTCCTGTCCCACGAGCAGGACAGACCCGGCAGACGTGGCAGCACAGTGGTATTCTGACCGGATTGATTTGACCTGAGAGTACTTGACATTGACTCTGACGTCTGCAAGTCTCATGGCTCCTGCTGATTACCATGTACCATCCTCCCTCGGTTGATAAATCGGCAGCAGTATTATCGCTAGATTATTAATCCAGAGACCCAGATAACATTCTGGGGACCTGGGTTCGAATCCTGCCATGGCAAATGGTGGAATTTGAATTAAATAATGATCTGGAATTAAGATTCTAATGATGACCATGAAATCATTGCCGATTATAAGGAAAGACCCATCTGGTTCACTTGTGTCCTTTCGGGAAGGAAATCTGCCATCCTTATCTGGTCTGGACGACATGTGACTCCAAACCCACAGCAATATGGTTGACTCTTAACTACCTTCTGGGCAATTATGGATGGGCAATAAATGCTGGGCCAGCCGGCGATTTCCACATCCCAACAGTGAATTTTAATAAAAAAACTCCTCCATCTTGAACAGCATTTGGAGGAAGCACTGAGAGTGAATATGGCACTAAATGTACTCAATGTCCACCATCAGGAGTAGTTTTCAGCAGGATTACCAATCAAGCTGGTCGGGTCCTAAAGGACAAAGCTGCTTGGCTGGGACTGCAGCAGGTGGTGACGCAACCAACAAAAGGGAAAAACATAGCTGATCTCATTGTCACGAATTCCCCAGCTGCAGATGCATGACAGGATTGATAAGAGCGACCACCGCACAGTCCTGTGGAGACAAAGCCTCATCTTAAACTTGAGAATACCCTCCGTTGTGTTGAGTGGCACTAATATCGGCTAAATGGGACAGAGTTGGAACAGATATAGGAACTCAAAACCAGATATCTATGAGGCTTTGTGGGACATCAACAGCAGCAGAACTTACTCCAGCACAATCTGTAACCTCATGGCCCAGCATATCCTGCACTCAACCATTACCATTGATCCAGGGGATCAACACTGGTTGAATGGATAGGAGGGCATGCCAAGAGCAGCACCAGGCATACCTAAAAATAAGGTGCCAACCTGGTAAAAATACCAAACAGGACTATCTGCATGCCAAATTGATAAGCAGCAAGAGTTAGAGCTAAGCCACCCCATAACCAATAGATCAAATCTAAGCTCTGCAGTTCTGCCACACCCAGTCGTGAATGGTGATGGACAATTAAACAACTTACTGGAGGAAGCATGCCAAAAATCCCTATCCTTACTGACACAGGAGCCAACCTATCCATGTAAAAGATAAGACTGCAGCATTTGCAGCAATCTTCAGCCAGAAATTTGAATTGGATGATCCATCTCGGCCTTCTCCAGAGGTCCCCAACATCACAGATGTGAGTTTTCATCCAATTTGATTCATTTCAAATAATATTAATAAATGGATAAATAGTGCAAAGGTTATGGGCCCTGGCAACACTCTGGCAATAGTACCGATGACTTGTGCTCTAGAGCTTGCTACCCGCCAAGCCAAACTATTTCAGTACTGCTACAGCACTGGCATCTACCGACAATTTGGAACATTGCCCAGGTCTGTTCAGCACAAAAACACAGAGGAAATCCAACCCGACCAATATCCCCTCAAGCAGTCTACAATCTATCAGCAGTAAAGTGATGGAAGGTGTCGTCAACAGCGCTATTAAGCAGCACTTACTCAGCAGTAACCTGCTCAGTGACACCCAGTTTGGGTTCCGCCCGGCACTCAGCTCCTGATCTTATTACAGACTTGATCCACAAATTCACAAACAGCTGAATTCCTGAGGTGAGGTGAGGGTAAAAGCAGAGCCCTGCACCAAAACCACTTATTTCCACTTCAGTGACAATGACCCAACAATGACACCGTAGTTTCAGCTCATCTGCTGAACCTCTCATCTATTCCTGTGTTACCTCTGGACTTAACTATCCAAACGCACTCCCAGTCGGCCTCCCACATTCAATGTCCCTGTAATCTCAAGAATATCTAAAGTTCTGCTGCACACATGTTCATTTGTACCAAAACCTGTTCACCCATCACTGCTGTGCTCCCTGACCCACAAAGGCTCCTATTTATAACAACAACAATTTAAAATTCTCACCCTTAATTTAATTCCTGGTTGTGATGATCCCTATCTCCCTGCACCACACAACCTTCGAGACTTCAACAACTCATTTAGTTTCAGACTCCAACAATGTGTTTAATCGTTGCTTCACTATTGGAGGCTGTTTCTCCAGTTACCAGGCAGAGTAGATTGGGATTATATTCATTGGAATTCGGAAGATTGAGGGGGGATCTTATAGAAACATATAAAATTATGAAGGGAATATATAAGATAGAATTAGAGAGGATGTTTCCACTGGCAGTTGAAGCTAGGACAAGAGGGCATAGTCTCAAGATTAGAGGGAGAAGATTTAGGACTGAACTGAGAAGGAATTTCTTCACCCAGAGGTTTGTTAATTGATGGAATTCCTTGCCCAGTGAAGTAGTTGACGCTACTTCAGTAAATGTTTTTTTAAAAAAGGTAGATTTTTTTGAACAATAAAGGGATTAAGGGATACGGTGAGAAAGCGGGTCAGTGAATCTGAGTCCACGAAAGGATCAGCCATGATCTTATTGAATGGCGGAGCGGGCTCAAAGGGCCAGAAGGCCTACTCCTGCTTCGAGTTCTTATGTTCTTATGTTCTAACATGGTCTGGAATTCCCATGATAAACCTCTCAGGTTTGTTTTTCTTCTTTAAGATAGTCATGAAAACCTGCGAATTTGGTAATGCTTTTGGTCACCTGACCTAATATTTAAATCTGTGGCCTTACATCTAAAGTTCCTTGATGATATTTTTGTGAAATTACAAACATGATAAAAATAAAAATTGTTTGTTGATTTGGACATACACCATCAGCTCTTCAGTATCGCTAGATGAATGATCTGTAACTTCTCAAATGACCGCATTGTGGGAGCACCTTCATCATACGAACTGCAGCAGCACACGAAAGTCAAACATCACCTTTTCCACAGGCAACAGGGCTTTGGCAACGATCGCTGGTATCTGTGGAAGGAGAAACAGAGTAAATGTTGCAGAAGTGCAAAATGAATGATATGGAATAAAAATGTTGTAGAATTTGATGGTCTGAAATGGAAGGAAAATGCATTCTCTTTCTGGAAAATAATTCCTGACTGTGAAAGATACCATTCAAAAATTAATCTGGTAAGACAGCAACACATGGTCAGGGGGTGGGCAGCAGTGGAAAATTTATTTACAAAAGATATAAGAAAGTAACAGTAAAATACTAAACAGAGATCAAATATATCCATCATTAGAGACTGAAGAGATGAGATACCGACAAAGAGGTGATCAGGGAGCACAGAACTGAGTAAGAGCAGTGATAGCTGCTATGATCCCACACTCTGGGAAAGAAATCCAGAAGAAACAAACATTTCTCTTGAGATAACAAGGTATAGAGCTGGATGAACACAGCAGCATCAGAGGAGCAGGAAGGCTGACATTTCGGGCCGAGACCCTTCTTCAGAAATGGGGGAGGGGAAGGAGGTTCTGAAATAAATAGGGAGAGAGGGGGAGGCAGATAGAAGATGGATAGAGAAGATAGGTGGAGAGGAGACAGACAGGTCAAAGAGGCGGGGATGGAGTTAGTAAAGGTGAGTGTAGGTGGGGAGTTAGGGAGGGGATGGGTCGGTCCAGGGGGGACGGACAGGTCAAGGAAGTGGGATGAGGTTAGTGGGTTGGAGATGGGGGTGGGGCTTGAGGTGGGAGGAGGGGATAGGTGGGAGGAAGGACAGGTTAGGGAGGCGGGGACGAGCTGGGCTGGTTTTGGGATGCGGTCGGGGGAGGGGAGATTTTGAAGCTTGTGAAGTCCACATTGATACCATTGGGTTGCGGGGTTCCCAAGCGGAATATGAGTTGCTGTTCGGGTAGCATTTCTCTTGGTTTGAATTTGCTCTGTGTAAATCGTCTCCGATCACTTTCATTTCTGAAGAAGGGTCCAGACTCGAAACGTCAGCTTTCCTGCTCCTCTGATGCTGCCTGGCCTGCTGTGTTCCTCCAGCTCCACACCTTGTTATCTCACTTTCAACCAGAGACGGCTGCGCATGCGACCAGCTTCACCTTGGCCCTTTCAAAGTTTCAAAGCTACCGCGCACATGCCCCGTGGATCATTGCCCCCAATAAAGATGGTGGCGTTCACACGGGCCTATCGCCATCTGAGGCGTTGATTTGTTTTCCACAAACATGAGTCTGGGAGTTTCAAATGTGTGTTTTCCAACGTGCACTAAGTGTCTGTAAAACTTCCAAACCCATACGAATATCACTTCCCTCCCGCTTTCTGCCGCTTTTCTTTCTTTACCATGTCCTGCTCTTACCTTAATTGCACAAACCTCGGTCTCAGGGACTCTGCTCGGCGCGCGTGGATGATCACTTGGTTTACACTGGTCCTGCCCCTTCTTCACTCCGATTGGTTAAAAGGGTAGCTACGTCCGCCCGGTCTTCCACGGTGCCCCTGTGCTCCTATTGGTCCCTCACTGACATCAATCACCCAGACGCCATCGTGAGCTGGAGCATGCGCAGTGCTTCTTGTCATTATCAGACGCTCATGATCGTCATCAGAATCTTGCATTTCCAGACAAATGAAAATTAGAACTAGATGAGAAAGATTTTTACAGAGATAGTAGCAACTGCCGATACCCACATCGGACTCAATGTGGACTTCACAAGCTTCAAAATCTCCCCTCCCCCTGTCGCATCCCAAAACCAGCCCAGCTCGTCCCCGCCTCCCTAACCTGTCCTTCCTCCCACCTATCCCCTCCTCCCACCTCAAGCCCCACCCCCATCTCCAACCCACTAACCTCATCCCACTTCCTTGACCTGTCCGTCCCCCCTGGACCGACCCATCCCCTCCCTAACTCCCCACCTACACTCACCTTTACTGGCTCCATCCCCGCCTCCTTGATCTGTCTGCCTCCTCTCCACCTATCTTCTCCTTTATCCATCTTCTATCCGCCTCCCCCTCTCTCCCTGTTTATTTCAGGACCCCCTTCCCCTCCCCCATTTCTGAAGAAGGGTCTCGACCCGAAATGTCAGCTTTCCTGCTTCTCTGATGCTGCTTGGCCTGCTGTGTTCATCCAGCTCTACACCTTGTTATCTTAGATTAGAAAGATGTTACGTTAGCGATCCTGGGATTTTAATAAGTCGTTCTGAGGAAGCGTCACTGGACCCGAAACGTTAACTCTGTTTTTTGCCTTCACAGATGCTGCCAGACCTGCTGAGCTTTTCCAGCAACTTTGTTTTTGTTCCTGATTTACAACATCCGCAGTTCTTTCGTTTTTTTTTAATAAGTCGTGTTTGAAAAGGCTTCCTGCAGCTCAAAGCTAAAGATAGCTATTGATACCGCTCTGTCAGCGAATAGAGAAATGGTGGTGAAATAAGTGTAATAAGTACAGGTGTAGCAGTCCTCAGGTAAGATGTAAAGAGAATAATTATGAATATAAAGTACATCACTTGGTTAAGTGAGGTGAGTGTTGTTCATATGAACTGTGATTGGGCAGAGAGGGAGGTTAATCAAAGAAGAACAAGGATAAAAGAGATGCTCAAGAAAGGTCTGTGCAATGGAAAGCAACGAGAATCAGAAGATTAAAGCCCAAGACAGAGGAAAAAGTTTGAAGACCGAGGCTGCAAAAGCTACAATAAGTTGTTTCACCGCTCTACTGCCTAGTTATTGACATAAGCAGTATAACCCGCATTCAACTGGAAATAGCTGTCTGAGTTTGTCACTGTAATTTGCTTCATAACAGATAAACTTCTCCACACTTTGTCTCTATATAGCTGATAGTTGGTTCACAACTTAGTTCTGCTGCCAAGTCCGTTCCTGCTTGAAAAGGGGTGTAGATCACATTTAAATAGACAATGCTAAATGTCAATCCAGGCTGGCAGCCAAACTCCACTCCCTCACCACTGACTCCATCCCTGCCCCTGGTAACTGGCTGGTAACACACTGTTCACAATCATGGTGCAATATTTCACCCCAAGGTGAGCTTCCAACCACATTATTCACCCCCACACCCATCATCACAAAAACCACATACCATTTCAACTTCAGTAGCATCTCAGTTCATCTGCTGCTGAATCTCTCATCCATTCCTTTGTTACTTCTAGACTTAACTCCCCAAACATAGTCCTGGCCGGCTTCATAATTCCACTTCCCTGTAATCTTGAGGTGATCCAAAAATCTGCTGCCCATGCGTTTACTCTCACCCATTTCAATATCTTCGTGTTTTGCCATCCTGTGCTCACTAACATATAAATTTTCTGGGTGGCTAAGCACCAAGATATTGAAATTCATATCCCTATTTTGAAATTTTGTCATCACACCTCCTTCTTTTGATAGTCCCTCCAGCCTCAAAACCCTCTGAGATATACCTGAAGAAGGGTTACTGGACCCAAAACAATAATTCTGCTTTCTCTTCGCAGGCACCGCCAGATATGCTGAGTATTTCATCAATCAACAGTAAAGGAATTAAGGGTTATGGTGAGTGGGCGGGTAAGTGCAGCTGAGTCTCAAAGATCAGCCATGATCTCATTAAATGGCGGGGCAGGCTCGAGGGGCCAGATGGCCTACTCCTGCTCCGAGTTCTTATGCTCTAACTTCTGTTTGTGTTACTACTTTCAAGCATCTACAGTTCTTTTGATTTTTCCTTCGAGATATTTGTTCTCCCTGACTTCCAACCTCCTGTGGATTTCTGGTTTTAACTCTCCCACCTTTTTCATGCTTTCAGTTTCCAAGGCCATAAGCTCTTGAATTTACTCCCTAAATAACCCTGATTTTCAAAGTCCCTTTGTTTGTTCAGGATATTCCTTAAAACCTGCTTCTTTGGCCAGTTTTTGGTCACTTCTCCTAATATGTCCATAAGTGCCTGGTATCAAATATTGTTTTATGACAACCTCGTGTAATGTGTCAGATCATTGGATTGAATCAAAAGTGTGAAAATATTTAAATTGTTCATTTGGAAAACACCACTAATCCTTCACAATCTTTTGGTAACTGCTTACCTAATAGCATTGCAAGTGCAGCTTCACCACACGGCCTGCAACGGTTCAGGAAGGTCAAACATCAAATTCGCCAGAAGTAACTGAGGATTGGCAATAGTTACTGATACCTGTGGAGAGTGATCCAAAGTTAATGTATCAGGATATGATGAATGAATGACATGGTGCAGAACTTGTTGGGTAATATAAGCTCAGAAACAGAACAGAAAAGAACTGCATTAAGAATAATTCCTGACTATGAAACATACTGTGGGAAGACAAAGCTTCTAAATCCATAGGGTTTGATCAAAGAAATGTGGTGGAAACCTCATCTAGACATAATTTGAAAGAGCAACAGAAGCATTAAACAGACAGGTACTCACACATTATTAGAGAGAGAGGGAAGGCAGAAGTGAAACAGAGCAATATACTGAAATGGATTCAGATCCATACTAAAGGAGACACAACAGCCCGAGAGCTACAGAACCTCTCACAGGTAACAGACACAACACCAAAACTCAACATTATTGACGAATGGTAAAAAATACTCAACCACGTCACTGTTGTCAATTTGAGATTCTCCTGTTGCACCTGCAGCTGGAAAGATATCAGAAGTACTGGAGTTAGAGAAAAATCTTATACTTGAGGAAATCCCTAAGGAACAGGTGATGTCACTGTGCTACTGTTGCTGCATGATGACATCACACATGGGAACACAGAGCATCTGGGTTTGTGTAAACCAGAGATCACCCACACATTGGGAAGGATGGAGGGTCGCTGAGTGGAAGCAAACCTGTTCCTTTGCCAGAAAGGTTAAAATTTGAAAGATTTATGATGTCAGGGATTAACTGAAGCTGAAGGGAGATTTGACAGAACTGTACTGTTTACTGTTGGTTTAGACAATGTAGATAGAACAAGGGGTTCACATTAACTGAAAAGAAATGGATCATGGGATACAAATGTCAGATTTAAATCAACATGGAGGTTATAATGGAAAAATTACATGCAGTGAGTGGTAATGACAGGGACCTCAATACTTACACTCAAAAGGCCAATAATATCCAGTTTCTGATTAATCGATTCATCATGCCAAATTTTGATTTGATGTTTGCTTAAGGTTTCCTGTCTGTGAATCTTTTTTATATATTCTGTAAAAGAAGTTTAGTAAAGACAGTGTCAGTCCAGGTTAGAAATCAGACATACAAATTATTCCCTTTTTTTGATTTAATTTTTTGTATGTATGTCCATCCTTACAAGCCTCAGTGAAAGAAGCTTCAAAAATCCATCACTATCAGTGCAGAGATAAAAGTATAATAACTGGTTCTAATCATGAACACTATTTCTCTCTCCCGAGAGGTTGCCAGTCCTACTGGGCGCTCCAGCGCCGCTCTTTTATTTCAGGAATTCACAACATCCCTCCTCCTGGGCGAGGGTGACCAGGTATACTCAGAACAGAGATTATCATACATTGTGAAGGAGGGGAGGATCCTCAGAGGAGATAGATTCATTCATGAACCAGAAAGTTTCAGGACCGAGGGATTTGTGATGCGATGGACCAACTGGAGTTGAAGGGAGATTTGACAGAGCTTATGGGCTCACAATTGGTTTAGGTAAGGTAAATAAAAGCAATATATTCACAGTAGCTGAGGGAAAATGGACCATGAAATACAAATTTAAGATTTTGGACAAGATCGACAAGGAAGATCCGATGAAGAAGCTATGTGAAAGTGATTCTATAGGCAGGCTGTAGTAATTGTTTGTAGATAGTTTGACTGAGCGGTCAAAAGCACTGCATTTAAGCTCCAGTCTCTATCGAGTCGTGGGTTTGAATCCTACCGGCAACCAAAATCATGAGTGATCTATCTCAGGCAGTCACATCGAAGGAGCTGGGCAACTTCAAGTTTGCAATGTTTACATTTCTTCTGGGTAATTGTAGCTCCTTGGGCCTCTGATACTGTCTGTGATGAAAGTGGGAAAATTGGCAACAGACTCCGAAAACAACGACAGCACTAGCTTCAAAATGGCCCTTCAGATCTCCGCTAACACCTGCTTTAGGGGATTTTGCATGGCTTGTTGATGCCAGTTTTTATGGTTCAACTGGTCAGCATAGGTGGTAAACTGAAACACCAGTTGTTTGAGACCATCCAGATGCACAACTTTAGTTATTTTGGATCAAGCAATTTGAGTGACCACCTACCTGCATTTAACCCATGAAAAAGCTACAAGATTGGATTCAAAACACATTCATCAATGATTCTCTCTTCCCCAGATCCACACGGAGTGAGACAGGGACAAGCAGCAGGCTTTGACGTCGCTCTCTCCAATCCCCATTGCCAGATTTTATGGGCAGAGAGATCAAAAAATCGTACAAATGGTTTGAGTGGAGTGTCCAATAATAAGTCTCTGCAGGTGATCGAAAGTGTTAAACGGTGTGAGTAAAGTGTCAACAGCTGAATAACAGGCGAAGGGATGAACTTTAATCCGATTAAATGAGGCAGAGAGTTAATTACAAAAACAAACTAAAAATAAAGTCGTGCTTGGCACAAACCAAATGGCTGGAATAATGTGATCGGTATAAGAATCGCATGCTGATTAGTCTAACCAAAGTAATAAATAATCCAAAACTGTACAAACTAATTAAAGTAGAGAGGTCATAAAAAATTATCAAGGTGATGGTGTCAAAAAAAGGACAATAAGGAAGATTTTGCAGATACAGAACGGTACAGCGGGATCACATGTTGCGCAACTTGAACTTAAGATCATGGTTGAGGCCGTCTTCATGGGCATGGAATTTGGCTATCAGTTTCTGCTCGGTGATTCTGTGTTGTCGTGTATCTCAAAGGTCACCTTGCATGCTTACCCGAAGATCTGAAGCTTAATGTACTTGACTGCTGAATTGTTCCCCAACTGGGAGGGATCATTCTTGTCTGGCAATTGTTGCACAGAGTCCATTCTTCCGTTGTCATAGCGTCTGCATGGTCTCACTAAAATACCATGCCCGGGGCATTCTTGCCTGCGTGTATGAGATAGATAATGTTGGCTGAGTCACATAAGTATCTCCCTTTACGTGGTGGGTGGTGTTCCCATATATGATGGTAGTATCCATGTCAAAGATCTGACATCTTTCAGAGGTGCCAGTGGCAGGGTTGTGTGGTGTTGTGGTCGATGTTGTCCTGAAGGTTGGGTAGCTTGCTGCGAACGACAGTCTGATTAAGGTTTGGCGGTTGTTTGAAGGTGAGAAGTGGAGGCGTACGGATGATCATAGCGAGATACTTGTCATCATCAATGACATGTTGAAGGCTGTGAAGAACATGGTGCAGTCTCTCCGCTCTGGGGAAGTACTTAATGATGAAGGGTACTGTATAGGTTACATCCTGTGTCTGTCTTCTGAGGAGGCCATTGTGGTTTTTTGCTGTGGCACGTCGGAACTGGTGAACCTGTGTCCAAAAATAAGTCTCTGTCGGTGAGCAAAAAGTGTTAGATGGTATGAGTAAAACGTTAACAGCTGAATAGCAAGGGAAGGGATGAACTATAATCAGATTAGAGGAGGAAGAGAGATAATTACAAGAAAATAAAAGTAAGATGGTGCTGGAGAGAAACCAAATGACTTTGATACTCCTTCAAAGCATTAAAACCCATTTTCAGCTCTTATTCCGCGATTTTAAATGAATATTTTGAAGTTATTGCCCTCATCTTTGAGCAACCCACCTGACTGCTAACTACTCTGTCAGACGCTGAATAAATCTGGGACAAAAAGTTCTGCTCGCAAAAAAGACCCTGAACTACCTGTTGCCTGCCACTTCAATGCACCACCCTGCTCCCTGGCCAACATCTCTGTCTCCGGCTTGCCGCAGTGTTCCAGTGAAGCCCAACACAAGCTGGAGGAACATCACCTCATTTTCCGCTTGGGGAGGCTACAGCCCTCTGGACTCAATATTGAGTTCAATCATTTTAGGGCCTAAACTCTCCCATGTCCCAGCCCCCCACCTCACACACCAGGCCTAGTTACCACATAGTCTGCCACTACACACCCCCTGTTGTTAGTCACTAACAGTCCCCATTAACAACTATTCACCCTCCCAGTATGATCGTTGGCAACTCCTTTGTCTGACCAACTGTCTTTCTCTCTCTTCGGGCTGTATCCTATCGTTTACTCCCTACCTCACCCACCTCCTTATTTTCTGCATATAAACTGACGTTTTCCCAGCCACCATCAGTTCTGAGGAAGGGTCACCGGACCTGAAACGGTAACTCTTTTCTCCTCCACAGATGCTGCCAGACCAGCTGAGCTTTTCCAGCAACTTTTTTTTGTTCTTGATTTACAGCATCCGCAGTTCTTTTGGTTGGAATAAAGCTGGGAAATTGCTTCAATAACCCCAGTCATTTCTGTTACAGATCGTAAGGAATTCTCATTTGGCTGATGAGACACAATCAACACGATCAACACTTTCTCTGTTCTGCGTGCATGGTGTCAGCGGAGATCTGAAGAGACTTTGTACAACTGGAGATTTCACTGTTTTAAGAAACTGTCGCCAATTTTACTGTTTACATCAGCCAGTGCATCAGAGACCTGCAGAGCTGGCAACTGTGATCGAATCGGGGGGAGCTGGTTACATTGCAACTACATTTAAACTCTCTCCCAACTGAGAAAGGCCTCGAAAATTAATCACAGTTTCAAGGAAACTACAAAACACGTATGGAGTAATGAATTGAATTATTGATAATGTTTAATCCGTGTGTTAGGATTATAGAATGAAGAAACACTGCCGATGTTCAAATCTGAAAGTCTAACAGTGAATGCGAGAGACACCCAGCAGGGCAGAATCTAATCTATCAGCAAGGAATCACTCCGCCCTCAGAGACTGGGGTTAGATTCTTTAGACCAGAATAGACTGAGGAAGGGTCACTGGACCCGAAAGGTTAACACTGACTTTTTTTTTATAGATGCTGCCAGACCTGCTGAGTTTTCCAGCAACTTCTGTTTTTGTTATACACTGAGGGGCGGGGGAGAGGGGAGGGTGGCGAGGACGTGATTGTGATGTATAAATTTGAGGGAAATGGAGTAAACAAGAATGAATCTTTCTGCTTGGTGGCGGAATCAGTATCAGGGGGCAAGGATTAATGGTAAGGGGCAGGCAGTTTAGATAAGATGTGAGACTTTTTTTCACTCAGATGGTGGGAAGCTGAAACTCACTGCCTGGAAATGTGGGAGAGGTGAAAACCGTCATAACATTCCACTACTATTTAGATGTATAAAATAAACACCGAAAGAACTGTGGATGTTGTATATCAGAAACAAAACAGAAATTGTTGACAAAGTTCTGCAGGTCTGGCAGCATCTGTGAAAATAAATCAAAATTAACTTTTCGTGTCGAGTTACCCTTCCTTAGATCTATTCTCTCCACAGATGGTACCAGACGTGCAGAGTTTTTTCAGCAATTTCTGTTAAAATGTGATGCCATTTCGGACATGTCTCTGGGCAAAGTGCTGGAAATGACACTTGAATAGTTGTTTGACCGGCACTGATTCGATGGGCCAAAGGGCCTTTTTCTCTGCTGTGGACTCTGAAACTGGGTGAATGGTTCAGGTCGGTGAGCAAGGGCACGGGGAGGGGGAGGGGGATGGTGAACAAAGGAATGAGCGGGTGAAGGGTGGGAGAATTTCACTGACAAAAGTTTTCATGTTGCGAAATCAAGGGGAGTGGTGATGGAGAAGTAGAGACAAAAGAAGTGTCTGATATAACAAAGTGTGGAGCTGGGTGAACACAGCAGGCCAGGCGGCATCAGAGGAGCAGGAAAATTGATGTTTCACGTCTGGACCCTTCTTCAGAAATGGTGGAGGGGGAGGGGTCTCTGAAACAAATCGGGGGGCAGTGATAGCAGGTAGATAGTGGAGTGGATAGGGTGGGAGAGAAGACAGACAGGTCAAGGAGGCGGGTATGAAGCTAATAGAGGTGAGTGTAGGAAAGAAGTGGGGATGGGGGTTGGTCAGTGAGGAGGGAGGAGCGGATAGGTGGGAGAGAAGACGGACAAGTCAAGAAGGCAGGGTTGAGGGGGGACTGGTCTTGGGATGAGGTCAGGGTTGGGGAGAATTTGAAGCTTGTGAAGTCCACATTGAGACCACTGGGCTGCAGGGTTCCCAAACGGAATATGAGGTGCTGTTCCTCCAACCTTCGGGTGACATCGTTGTGACACTGGAGGAGGACCAGGATGGACATGTCGTCAAGGGAGCGGGAGGGGGAGTTGAAGTGGTTCACAACTGGGAGGTGTTGTTGTTTGTCGCGAACTGAGTGTAGGTGTTCCACGAAGTGGTTGCCGAGCCTCCGCTTGGTCTCCCCGATTTAGAGGAGGCCACATTGGGAACAGCAGATACAATATACCACATTAGCAGATGTGCAGGTGAACATCTGTTTAATGTGGAATGTTTTCTTGGGGCCTGGGATGGGGGTGAGGGTGGAGTGTAGGGGCTGGTGTAGCACTTCCTGCGGTTGCAGGGAAAAGTGCCAGGGGTGGTGGGGCTGGTGGGGAGTGTGGAGCAGACGAGGAAGTCGTGGAGAGAGCCGTCCCTCTGGAAGGCACATAAGGGTGGGGAGGGAAATATATCCTTCGTAGTGGGGTCAGATTGCAGGTGGCGGAGAATGATGCGTTGAATCCGGAGGTTAATGTGGTGATACGTGAGGATTCGGGGAATTCTGTCTTTGTTTTTATTGCGGGCAGGGGTTGTGAGGGCTGAGGTGCGGGAAACGCAAGAGATGCTGTCAAGGGCGTTTTCAACCAATGTTGGGGGGTGGTATGGTAATTGTGGTCCTTGAAAAACAAGGACATCTGAGATGTCTGGGAGTAGAACACCTCCTCTTGGGACCAGATGTGTCAGAGGAATTGGGAACAGGGGATCGCATTCTTGCAGGAAGGTGGGTGAGAGGAGGTGTAGTCTCGGTAGCTCTGGGAGTCGGTGAGCTTGAAATAGATATCAGTTTCCAGGTGGTTACCAGAGATGGAGACAGAGAGGTCCAGGCAGGAGAGACAGGTATCAGAGATGGTCCAGGTGAACTTAAGGTTGGGTTGGAAGGTGTTAGTGAAGTGGATGAACTGTTCGAGTTCCTCATGGGAGCACGAGGCAGTGCCGACACAGTCATCGATGTGACGAAGGAAGAGGTGGGGAATAGGGCCAGTGTAGTTGCGGAAGAGGGACTGTTCCACATTTCCTACAAAGAGGCAGGCTTAGCTTGGGCTACTGCGGCCACCCCCTTCATCTGTAGGAAGTGGGAGGAGTTGAAGGAGAAGTTGTTAAGATTAAGGACGAGTTCGGATAGGTGGATACGGGTGTCGGTGAAAGGGGACTGGTCTGGCCTGCGGGACAGGAAGAAGTGAAGAGATTTTAGGCCATCTGCATGGAGAATGCAAGTATACAAGGATTAGACGTCCATGGTGGAGATGAGATGTTGAGGACCAGGGAATCGGACGTTTTGGAGGAGGAGGAGGGCATGAGTGGTGTCCTGGACGTAGGTGGGGAGTACCTGGACCAGGGGGGAGAAAATAGAGTCGAGATAAGTGGAGATAAGTTCGGTGGGGCAGGAGCAGGGACAATGGCAGGGCAGTCGGGTTTATGGATTTTGGGAAGGAGATAGAAATGGGCGGTGCGGGGTTGGGGTACGATGAGGTTGGAGGCTGTGGGTGGGAGGTCACCTGAAGTGATGAGGTTGTGGATGGTCTGGGAGATGATGTTTTGGTGGTCGGGGGTGGGGTTATGATCAAGGGGATGGTAGGAGGAGGTGGCAGAGAGCTGACACATGGCTTATATGTAAGTTATCCTTATAGGAGAAAAATACATAGAATACTTGCACACACAGCAACAAATGTCCCCAAGAATATCAGAGTCAATGTGCAAGCCTCTTCAAGAAGGGCAAGGTGCCTTGACTGTCTTTGCTCAGTCAGACAGTTTCACGCTTCATTCTCCCCTCCCTTCTAAAGGTTCATAATGCTGAGACTGGGTTTTTGTTTTTTTTTTCATTCCCAGCAGCTGCAGTGATTCGGTCGGTGGGGTTGGTAAATTGACACATGCCCATGAGCAGCTTGTGGACTATTTCAGCTACCCCTCCCCTTTGCTGTTCTCGGTGAGAACTTGAAAGGATTTTCGTTGCCGCAGATCAAGAATTCAAAGCTCATTTCGCTTCCAACGCCACGAGAAAGTTTAGTTTGGAGTTCCAGCACATGGCTCACAGCCTCACCATGGTTGCCCCTGCAAGTGTATATCCTAAAACACGTTAACTTTTATGAAGGTTTGCGCTTATTCTCCCATGACAGGCAGTGAGTTGCCTTTTTCCCACCATTGGCAATCTAAGTGAAACGTTTTGCTGTCCCTGCTTTGACTCCTGTCGCAAACAGCCTTTGCGTTTGATCTCAGTTTTCACCCGTAGTCAGTAGGATTCAAACCTACACAGAAATACCCAGTGGATTTCAAATCCATCGCCTTAACCACTCGGCCATGACGACGAGGAAAAATGCTATGCCGTTTATCTTTTCAGGTCGCTTTCCGTGGCCAGACAAGCTGTGGATGGATGAATTATTGCTGGATTTGTTTGAATCCAATCGCTTCGCAGATTTCTAAAGTGTTAAATTTGGTACATGGTGATTCTGGTTGTTTCATCCCAATAGGTAAATGTTCATTTACAAGCGAAAATATAAATTGCAGGAAAAAAACTCGGCAGATCTGGGAGCATCTGTGGGCAGAGAATTTGAGTCAATGTTTCAGAACTTCTTCAGGACTCTATTTTCTCCTTTCTGTAGTGCAGTTTCTGTTTTTGTTTCAGATTCCAAGCATTCCCAGCTCTTTATGGTAGCTATTAAAGCAGCATCAAAATACCTTTGTGGTCACTCACCAGACAAGATTTACGTTTGGGGAATATTTTCCTGACTGCATTAAAACCCATAACTCTACAGTCAAAAGGGAACTGGTAGAGGTAGAACAGCACTTGTTCCTTCCTCAGTGGCCTCAAACTGCCAACTTCACAATTAACAGTCGAAAGCACCAGCTTATTGCACCAAAGAAAATGGCGAGCTCTTGCAGCAGCTCTTAAAGCGGGCTCTTAGTGAACTCAAACTTCCAACTGCCTCGCTTGGAATGACAATTGTCTTGTATCGGCTGTACTTTTCCAAAATAAAACCTGGGACATTCATTGAGGAGACATGGGAACAGTCTGATCCTACCCTCTGCAGACCCATCCATATCATGGGAATCAGCTCTCCTACAACCGGGCCCGTCTCCCTTCGACCTTTCAGTGTCTTGTCTATTTCTGAGTTTTCTCATTGTCCCGGAGCCGAGATGAGATTTGAATTCCTGATGTACAGGAACGAGAATTCTTTCAATGTCTCAGATCAGTTCATGTCCCGAGAACATCCGAGTCAATGCCCCGGCCTCTTAAAGAATTGGCAGGTGTCTGGAATGTTTGTGCTCAGTCGGAAAGTTCACCGTTCATTCTCCTGTGATTCCAGTTCCCAAAACGTTTCTAAAGATTCACAAAGCTGGAAGCTGGGCTTTCTGTTTTGCTTCCTTAATATTTTCTCCCCACCAACTGACAATAT
>NC_063339.1:83706973-83743466 GCF_021869965.1 Rhincodon typus
TTTATACCAGCCTCCACCATTTCCTGTGTCAGTTCATTCCATACATACACCATCCTGCGTGTCAAAACATTGTACGCTACGTCCCTTTAAAATCTTTACCCTCAAACCTTAAACCTATAACCTAAGGTTTGTACTCCCCAACCCTGGGAAAAGACCCTATCACTACCCCTCATGATTTTATTAACTACTATAAGGTCACCCCTCAGCCTCCAACACTCCAGTGTAAATAGCCCTAGTTTATTCAGCTTCTCCCTCCAGCTTAACTGCTCCAACCCTAGCAACTTCTTTGTAAACCTTTTCTGAATCTTTTCATCTTTCCTCGAGCAGAGAGAATAGAATTGAATGCAGTTTGCGAGGTTTCGTCTGTGTGTATTAACGTGGTTAATGGATAGAGAGAGGATGAACACATCCTCTTTATGTCACCAGTTTAAATTGTGAAAATATCGGTTTTAAAGCAGTGTAAGAGGAGATTGTCTCTTTCTGTGCGTTTTCACTGGAAATGTCCAGCTGTGAACTGTCCGTCTTTACAAAAACGGGCTTTGACTTAAATTCTCACTGAATAACATTGAGATAGAAAAAAAAAATCAAGTTTCTGTGATCGAGTGTTGAAGTACAGGAACATGTGGACGGGGCCTGGATCGCACCATGTGGTGCCGTGGCTTAATTGGTGAAAGCGCCTGTCTGGTAAACAGGAGATTCTGGCTTTGAGTCCCGGCGGTGCCTCTGGCTTAGATTGAGGGTATGTTGTCTAAATTTCTGGCAAATAGTGTTTGTTGCGTGATTCCTAAAGGTATAGCTGGCTTGCTTCTTGTGTTTATACTCAATGCATGATCATTCCACTGTTCCCATTCCAGTTGCCTGAGCTTAACCCAATTGGCAGTTTTGTGAACTGCAACAATTAATAATTGTCGGCTAATCAGAGAGAGAAATGTTGATAAATATGCCGATTTGACAGATAAAGCTGATAATTTCGCCTAACATTATATTATTGAAATGCATAAGTCACCCAGTTCCAAGGTTACCTCTCTTTCTCTCCACAGATGCTGCCAGGCCTGCTGAGTTTCTCGGTCAATTCCTGTTTCTGTTTCAGACTTTCAGCATCTGCAGTTCTTTGACTTCTGTTAACTTAAATAATTTCTGGGACAAAACAGTCTGTCTACCGGCTCCACATCTTCTTTCCTACTCCAGAGAATCAGTCATCACAATAAACTAGCAGAATAGAACTCCCATTCCCTGACCGAAAACGGAACTTAGCCTGCGGCGGTGAAAACGCCAAATCCTAACCATTAGACCACCAGAAAGGGTGCTTCAGACTCTCGTATCTTTTCTCAACAACACTGCTTCTGACTTTTGATTTGTTATCATTTTGGCTGTAGATCAGTTTCTCCCTTTCATCGAATCTTTGCAGCATGGAGAATAGATACTTCAGCCCATCGTGTCAGTTCCAGTCATCAAACCTCCATTTTCCTAATCCCAGTTTCCAGCATTTGGCCCAAAGCCTTTTGTGTTCTGACGTTTCAAGTGCTAATCTCAATGAGATAAACCCTGTAATGTCAAATGTCACAACGAATGGGGCTGAGGTGGTCAAACTGTGTTAAAGCCTCCCTGGGTGTCTCAACCTCATTTTCACCCAGAGAGGGAGACACACAGACACAATCCCGCGAGTGACTGAGGGCTCAGAATTATACCGCTCCGTGTGCTTCACGCCTACTCTCAATTCCCCCACAGAAGTTTTTCCAACAAAAGGCAGTTTTACCTGGAACACAAGTGATTTCTGCAGACAATGAGAACCGTTACCGTGAACTGGGATATGAAGTGGAAAATGACTTGCAAAAGTCCCACAAGCTGCTTAGGTGCAACATTTAATTTCTAAAACTCACCGACCCAATCACTGCAGCTCCTGGGAGTCTGGCAAAACATCTCCCGGGAATCTGACAAGACAGTTTCCGACAGACATTCCCCACTAGAACCAGTTGTCAATTTGCAAGATTAGAAAAGAAAGGAAGACGTTGTTGTCTGCACTCGAGCCAGATAATATACAAACTTAAAAACTTCTGACTCGAAGGCAGACGCATTTTCCATTACAGCACTGGGACAAATTACGCTGCTGTGTACCACAACTAGTCAAGTTGTGATGTTAACAGGGGGATAGACGGAAACAGGATTCACAAGCCAAACGACCAGCAAAGACAATCGTCGTCATTGTTTCTCTTCAATGGTCCCCATTTTGCAAAGTGGTGAATTTCACCGGCAAAGGAAACTCATTTCTCTGCAGGTGCCTGCTTCAGTGTGGCTTGGTTCTCTGCTGGAGCTTGCTATCATTTTATTCACAGCCACTGCACAATTTTATGACTCACTCCAGTGAAATGTACTTTCATACTTTGAGTCACGGTCTCTTCGAGACCTGACCCTGAACAAATTAAGTGAGAAACCTCTGGTCATTTCTAGGCAGTGTTCTGGAATCACACGAGTTGAACAACGCTTTTATTGGTGTCGCCCCTTTACCGCAGCTTGGCGTGCTAAAACAAGCTCCTGTTAGCATCAATACAGCGTGGAGCTGGAGGAACACAGCAGGCCAGGCAGCGTCAGAGGAGCAGGAAAATCGACGTTTCGGGTTTATTCCCTTCTGCGAAGCCTCTTCCAAGCGTGCCAAACATTAAGAACTTGTCCTCCTTTGCGAAACGTCGACTTCTCTGCTCCTTTGATGCTGCCTGACTTACCATGTTCCTCCAGCTGCACACTGCATTGACTCCGACAGGGAAGTGACGACCTAGTAGTATGATCACTGGACTGCTAATCCAGAGACCCAGATAATGTTCTGGGAACTTGTATTTGAATCCTGCCACAGCATATGGTGGAATTTGAATTTAATAACTATCTGGAATTAAGAATCTACTGATGACCATGAATCCATTGTCGATTGTGGGGAAAAAACCTACCTCGTTCACTCATGTCCTTTAGGGAAGGAAACTACCATCCTTACCTGGTATGGCCTACATGTGACTCCAGACCCACAGCAATGTGGTTGACTCATAACTGCCTTCTCTGGCAATTAGACATGGGTGATAAATGTTGGCCTAGCCAGCGTCGCCCTCATTCTGTGAACGAATAAAGGATCTGCAGTTCTTGCTATCTCCTGTTAACAGCAGCCCTTTTTGTACTTTTCTGCAATACATCTACTGAACAGCATCAGGTTATCACAGTTCCGCTTTCTCCACTTTGAAATCCATTTTCCCTGGCATTATAATATAAAAGGGCAGAACTGACCAAGTTCTGATGAACGTTCAGTGGATCTGTTCAGTGGTTAACGTTGTATCTCTCCACAGATGCTGCCAGGCCTGCTGGGTTTCTCTATCAATTCCTGTTTTTGATTCAGATTTCCAGCATCTGCAGTTCTTTTTTTCATGTTAACTTGAAAATCGTTTGGGACACACTAAGTTACCTCACAGCCCCTTTCCTTCTCCTCATAGAGGAGGCGATGCAATCCATTCAATTGATTGTCGGAAGAACTCATCCGGTTCACTAATGTCCTTGAGGGACGGAAACTGCCATCCTTATTTGGTCTGGCCAACATGTGACTCCAGACCCACAGCAAAATAGTTGATTGAATAAATGCAGCCTAGCCAGCGACGCCAGTTAATGAATAAAAGTACAATGAGTCAGCAAAGCTGTCATCACTAAAAGCGAGGAGGGAAGAACTTCCACTCGATAGTTCAAACTAGGGCCGTGGTTCCAAAAGCTGAACCACTAGACAACCAGAGAACGCGCTGGAGGTGCTTGTATTATTTCTCAATGACATTGTTTTAGCCTTTCCATTTTTGCTCTTTTTGGTGACAGGTCAGTTTCTTCCTGTCTTCGAGTTTTTATAGCATGGAAAAAGACTATCTGGCCCGTCATTTCGGTGCGTGTCATCAGGCATCCATCTATTCTGATCTCAGTTTCCAGCATTTGGCCCACCGTGTTGTGCGTTCTGACGTATCAAGGGCAAATATCAATGAGATTAACCCTGTAATCTACGAACGGGACTGAGGTTTTGTGACAGTAAAACTGTGTTACAGCCCACTTATGGAACTCATCCTCATATTTAGCCACAGAGGGAGACACATAGACACATCCCTGAGGGTGACAGAGACCTCAGGATTACACCCGCTCCAGGTGTTGCACGTTCAGTCTCCGTCCCCACATGTTTCCCCGACAAAAGGCAGCTTTACATGGACCACAAGCAAGTTCTCCAGGCAGTGAGAACTGTTGTTGGGAACTCGGAAATCAAATGGACGGTGAGCTGAAAGTGTCACAAACGCTGCTGATGCGCAATTTTTCATTTCCAATCACTTCAGCTCCTCGGAATCTGATAACAAAGACACCTGCCATTTATTCCCACTTTGGAAGAACAAGTCCACCTGCAAGTGTTGAAAAGCTGTCAGCTGTGCTCGAGCTAGGCAGGACGCGAATCTGCAATCTTCTGAGCTAAAGTCAGACGCGTTATCCATTCCACCACTGGCCTACAGCTTACAAAGTGCATCTTGTCCAGTTGTGCTGTTAACAGGGACCAAGGTGGAAATGCGATTCATGAGGTGAGCACCAGCAAAGGTAATCTCTGTCACTGCTTCACTTCAATGGACCGCACTTTGGGAAGCAGTAAATTTCACTTACAAAGGGAATAAATTTGTCCTCAGATGCCTGATTCACTGTCACCTCTTTCTCCACTGAGACTTGCCATCGTTTTATTCAGTTACTGCGCTAGTTTATGAACCAATCCAACGAAACGTAATTTCAGACTATTACTAACCCTAAACCTTCGTCAGGCGAAGTGGGTGCATGTGATTTATTCGCCGCAAACACCCTTTGGGAACATAGACTGAAATCGATTTTATAAAGAACCACCCCCATGCTCTCCCGAACATTTAAAAAATACGTCAAAGGCAACAACGGCTCACGCAGGATTCAAGCCAGCAACTTCTCGCATTTCTAACAGCCACCTGATGTGAGAATCAGACCAAAAGACCAATGACGCAGTCTGCTGACAGCCCACTTAACAATAAATGAGGTGCCACTCAGGCGGTGGTAGTGTCCCTACCTCGGATGTAGGAGACAGAGTTCAAGTTCTATCCGCTCCAGAGGTATGAAATAACATATCTGAACATGCCGCTTAAAAAAAAATCCTATTCCCTGTTGCTTCACTGAATGCAGCAATGAACATTTTCTTTTTGCTCTGTCTCCCTGTCCCTGGGACAGAGATCTCTCCATCGGCAGATGCATTAAACCATTCGGCCACGGGCAGGCAGTGCTGGCGGGTGATATACGCTTTGTCGCTGTCTCTCAAACACTGGAAGAAGGAAGGAGCAGAAGGGGTGGAATCAGACTTGTCAGCAGATTTTAAAGGCGATTTGGAACTTTCATCAAATGACATTTATCAGAGGCAGACAGAAAGATGGAGAGCTGCTGGGAAAGATAGAAGTTGAAACTAGAGATTAGTCTCTTCAGCAACTTAAAATGCGATCTTTCTGTGCAGCCTGTTTGATGGTCAGAATTTGTCTGCACACAGAGTGTCCATTCGTTTGGGGCCTCCAAAGCAGGAGTTAATGTCTGACACCAACAGTCACGCGCTAAGTGAATCCGTGTGAAACACTCACTCACTGAGAGACATCCCCAGTGGTCCTGAGTTGCGGGGCTGTAGACAGTACAACGCGAAAGGGAGAGTTAATAATGAGCCATTGTTTCTCCCTCACCCGCTCCATCACAGAGACGGGGAGAGTGACGTCATAAACCCATGGCGTCATTCCCGCGCAGAAAGAAGCCGTTCAGCCCATCGAGTCCACAGCGACTCTCTGCCTCTTGTATTTCTCTGTCGTTATTCACAATCGGTGATATCTGTCCCTAATAATGGTGTACTGTATCTGTGTCATGATGCAGTCTCTGACATCCTGATCCTTTTGTCATTCACGTCTGAAACAGCATGGGGAATTACTGCCAGGCATGAAAAGAAAACTGCAAGTAATGTATTTCTACTTCACCGGTTTATTCCCACCTCAGAGAGGAAGTTTTACGATTCAGTTCAGAGCAGACCGACTGAGAACAGGAGAAGGCCATTCAGACCTTCACAAGTGTATCAGCTCATCTGTGCGCACTTGGCCAGTGCATCAACATGAGATATTAATTTCAGATACATGAAGCTGAGGGAAGCAGAAAGCTAATTAACACACACGGTGAAGGCCACTGCAAACCACAACACTCACCCGCAGAAAATAGCAGAGGACGGTTTTGATCTATCAACCGCGGGGTTATGGGCCCAGCATGCTCCCACTATACCACTCTGCGACCTTGGTATGCACTCTTCTCAGGCAAGTATTCAGCTTTTCGTCTGGAGTGCAGCATTTCTATTCGAATATGATGATAAAAGGTCTTCACTGTTGTTTTGTTGCACAGACGTGTCACAGCTGTGTAAATATAACCTTTGTCTAAGTTCCCACATTCTGTTGGTCGATCTATGATTTCACTCAGAATCACAAAACTTGTCCCAGCTCAGACGGAGGCCATGCACCCTACCTTAGTCATGCCGCGTCTCCACAATAAGCAAATGATTATCTCTTTTACTATCAATCTTTTGCCTTCTCCCTGTAACATCTGCACAGGTACTTTTAACATAACCACCGAATTCCATTTTGTGCTGATTGAATCTGCCTCTGTCGCTGTCAGATCGTGATTTTCTGACCCTAACCACTCCTTGTGTGAGAACGTTCTTTCTCATGTCACTTTTACTTCGTTTTCCTCATGCCTTCAAATCTCTGCCTAATCATTCTCAATCCTTTCAGGCGTGGCGTGGTAGCACTTTCATGCCTTTATTTCCTCTGTCCATGCTCTTCGTGACTTGGAAAGCTTCATTCGGACCACTTTACAGCCTTCTGTTCCCCAAGGAGTACTGTCTCAACTTTCCAACCCATCTTCATTTCTGACATACAGGTACATTTTAAACCTTCAAAATTTGGACCTATCTTCGAAGCTCCATACTCACAACACCTTCAATGCCTCCAGAAACAATCCTTTTGATGCAGCCTGGCCTGTTTTGTTCTTCTAGTCTCCTCTTTGTCTACCATTCACATGAACCTGTTCAGCGCTATCTCCAATCACTTCACGTTCCTACTTTCTGAAGTTTCACACTCACAATTGAGCAATACTTCAGCCTAAGAATTCATTCAGAGTCAGATTGCCTGTGTGAACATTCTAAAACTCTTGTTCTTCCTCTGAACAAGTCTATCCCTTGGCTGTGTTCGCTGCAATGGTACCTCTACCCTATCCCAAAGTCAGGCAGTTCGACTTCATTTCACGAAGCTGCTTTTTGAGATAATTAATTGGGTACTTTGGCAAAACACGTGTGGTTGTTTAGGATGTAAACCCGGGACTTCTGATATAAATGCTGTAAGACCCACAGCAAGAATCATACACCTGGACCAAAGAGCCACCTGTAGACCATAGGGACCAATCCTCAACCAGCTGAGACTCGCTTCGTGTGACGTACATCCCACATTGCTTCAGGAATTCCAAGGATCAAACAGTTTCCAGAACATCATCTTCTCATTCTGTCTCCCTGCTGCCGGGACGGTGCTGTTTGTCCATTACCCCAGGACCGGGCCCTCTCATTAAACCATTGTTTTCCTTCTTGCAAGCAGTGCTGGGGGAGGGCAGTGCCCTTTCGATCTTCTCCTCCTTCTCAATCACTTGGGGTGGGTGAGTCAGTCACACGCATACGCAGGTAATTATCAAATTGTGAAATTTCGCTCAACTTCTGTTATCCGAGAGATAGAAAGATGGTGAGCTGGCGGGAAAGAGAGAAATGGACACAAGAGATTCTTCCCTCGGATAAATTAAAATAAGTTCTTTTCTTGTGTAGCCTGTTTGATGTTCAGGATTAGTCATCAAACAGCAATCCTGCAGACAGTCTTTTGCAAAGCAGGCGTTGGTTTCTTTGCTGCTTCCAGAGCAGGAGTTAATGTCTGACACCAACAGTCCCAGATTAAGAGAATCCAAGTGAAACACTCACTCACTGAGCGACATCCCCAACGGCCCTGAGTTGCGGGGCTGCAGACAGTACAACGCGGAAGGGAAGATTAATAATGAGCCATTGTTTCTCACCCGCGCCGTCACAGAGACAGGGAGAGTGACGTCATCAACCCATGGCATCATTCCCGTGCAGAAAGAAGCCATTCAGCCCATCGAGTGCATGGCGACTCTCTGTCGCTTGTATCTCTCTGAGGTTTTTCACAATCGGCGATATTTGGCCCTAATAGTGGTGTCTGTGCCGTGATGCTGTCTCCAACATGCTGATCCTCTTATCATTAACATCTGAAATGGCGTGGGAAATTACTACAGGGCATGGAAAAAGTGCAAGTGATGTGTTTCAACTTCCACAGTTTATTCCCATCTCAGAGAAAAGGTTTTACAATTCAGTTCAGTGGAGACCGATAGAAGACCTTTCAGTCATTCACAAGCATGTAACCTCACCTGTCTAAACTTGGCCCATATATCAATACGAGATATTTAATTCCACTTACATGAAGACATGGGAAGTGGAAAATTGATCAATTCAAGAACAATACACGACGCATCTGGTGCAAATAGCAGAGAATGGCTTTGACCCCTTCACCGCAGGGTTATGGGCCCAGCATGCTCCCATTGCACCACTTTGTATCGGGCACTGTGATGCTGTTCAGACAAGGATTCAACTTTTCATCGGGCGTGTGGAATGTACCTTCAAGAATGATGTCAAGAGATCTTCACTGTTGTTGTGTATTATTCTGTTGCACAGACATGTCGCGGCTGTGTAAATATAACCGTTGTCTAAGTTCCTACATTCTGTTGGTTGAAATTTGATTCCATTCAGAATCACAAAATTGGTCACAACGCAAACGGAGGCCATGCTGCCAGCCTTAGCTGTGTCGGCTCTCCACAATGAGTAAATGAGTATCTCTTTTGCCTTCTCCCTGTAACTCTGCATATTGTTACTTTTAACAATAACCATCGAATTCCGTTTTGTGGCGAATAAATCTGCCTCTGTCGCAGTCAGACAGTCATTTGTAGACCCTCATCACTTCTTGTGTGAAAAACAATCTTCCTCATGTCACTCTTACGTGTTTTCCTCATGACTTTAAATCTCTGCCTAATCGTTCTTGATCCTTTCAGGCTTGTGAGCATTTTCACAGCCTTATTTCCTTTGTTCATACCCGTTATGACTTGGGAAGCTTCAATCAAACCAGTTTTCCGTTCTCCAAGAGAACTGTCTCAACTTTCCAATCTATCTTGATTGCTGACTTTGCTCATACATGTCACCATTCACGTGAACCTATTCAGCGCCGTCTCGAATCGCTTCCTGTCCCATCTTCCTGAAGTTTCACATGCACATAATTGAGCAATAATGCTGGATTCACTCTGCCCCTGCTCAGAGTGCGGTACAATCCACATTGTTCCAGAAATTCGAAGCAGCAAAAAGTTTTCTTCTCAGTCTGTCTCCCTGCTCCCGGCACAGTTCTGTTTGCCCCTTCTCCTGGCACCGGTTTGTCTCCACTGACAGATTATTATACCATTTTCTTCCAGTTGGATTACAAAAAGTTTTGAAAGATTCACGTAGCTGGAGATGGATTTCTGTTTTGTTTCCACTCTATGTTTCTACCTACCATATGAATTTTTTTCCCAAAATCGCAGCGCAATTCTCAAGCTTCATCATGCCCAGGGAGGAGGGAATTTAGATTTGTGGAGAGACTCCAAAGGCTGGGAATGTTCTGTTTAGTGCAAGGAAGATTAAATAGAGAATTCATGGCGCTAGTGTTTGGCTGAAGATGACAGTATGAAACTGTTACCACAGATCAGGATCAGTAAACACGGGGATTTGAACACTGAAGATGCATAGAGTTGCATTTATATCGGACTTTTCACCACCAATGATGATGTCTGTTGACTGTGGGCAGAGGTTGTTTAAATCTTGCTTCCTTCTTCCCCATGTGAGATATCTTCACTGCAAAGTCTCTCAGGCATCTCAGAGTGGCCTCGATCTCATCGAAATCAGACCTCATCATTTTGATGCATTTTGATCTGCTTCCTGCAACACCACGCATCTGAAATAAATATCTCATACTGATATACGGGCCAAGTTTACACCGGTGAGGTGACACACTTGTGAAGGTCTGAGTGGTCTTCTCCTGTTCTCTGTCGGTCTGCGATGATCTGATTAAAGCTGTTCTCTGACATGGCAGGAATAAACTGTTGATTTTGAAACACATCATTTGCGGTGTGTTGCATGCGCAGGACGCCCTCCAGTAGTTGCTCACGTTGTTTCAGATAGCAGCGTCCTCCCAGCAAAGTGAAAAGTCGTGCATGACAAGAGGATCATCATGTCGGAGAAAACGTCACGGCACAAACACAGTTCACCATTATTAGGACAGCCATCACCGATAGTGAATAACCTCAGAGAAATACAAGGGATAGAGAGTCACCATGGAATCGATGGGCTGAACGGCTTCTTTCGGCACAGGAAACATGCCATGGGTTTATGACGTCACTCTCACTGTCTCTGTGACGTGGAGTTGCCGGTGGAAAGTGTCACTTCACCTGATGGAGGAGCAGCGCTCTGAAAGTGTGTGATTTCACATGAACCGGTTGGACGATAACCTGGTGTCCTGTGACTTCTGACATTTTCCACTGTCTCTGTGACAGAGTAGACGAGTGAGGGAGAAGCAATGGCTCATCTTTAACCCTCCCTTCCACGTTTAACTGTCTGCATCCCCGCAGCTCAGGGCCGTTGAGGATGGCACTCCCTGAATAAGTGTTTCACTCGGATTCTCTTAATCTGGGGCTAATGGTGTCAGAAATTAACTCCTGCTGGGTCGCGGCAAGGAAATAGATGTCTGCGTTGTAAATGTTTTTCTGCAAGATTGCTGTGTGAAGTCGAATTCTGAAATCAAAGAGACTGCACAGAAAGATCCCATCGGTGATGGTTGTCCTAATAATGGTGAACTGTGTCTGTGATGTGACGCTTTCTCCGACATGATGATCCCCTTGTCATTCACGAATTTTCATTTTGCCAGGAGAACGCTGCTGTCTGAAACAAGGTGGTCAACTAATGGAGGGCGTCTTTGGAATAGTCCCCAGTTTAGACTTCTATCTTTTCTCGCAGCTCTGCATTCTTCTTTCTGTTTCTGATTAATGTCATTTGACGAAAGTTCCCAATCGTCGTTAATAATTTCCTGACATCTGATTCTGCCTCTTCTGCTTCTTCACCCTTCCAGTGTTTAAGAAGGAGTTGCAAAATGTATATCATCCTCAAGCACTGCCTGCCCATGGAGGGAAATAGTTTAATCCGTCTGCCATGGAAGAGAGCCCGGTCGTGGAGGAAAGGAGCAAATAGCAGAAACCCAGGAGCAGGGAGACAGAATGGGAAGAAACTGTTCGTTCGTTGTTTTCACTGCCCGAACTGGGATTTTGTTTTAATATAATCAGCCTGTTCAAAGATGTTATTACCCAGCTCTTGAGCAGATGGAACTTGAACCCAGTCTCAGACATCCGAGTTTGGGAAAATATCACTGTATGAGCGTCACCTGGATTACAAGTAAAAGTGGGATCTGGCTTGTTGGTGTAGAGGTATGATTCTCTCCACAAGTCATTAAAGTACTCTGTGAGAGGTCCTGGGTTCAAGCCCTTGTTATCTGCAGTGGTGTACTCTATTTGCTGTTTGGCTTCTTTTCCCGAAAATCTTCGAGAGCTTGTGAGGGTGGTTCATTGTGAAATTGAAGTCTGAATGCGATCCCAAAGCGTCTTTGTAGTGCATTACAATCACAGGCACTTTCGTGTGGACTCTGGGGATTCTACATTTCTATTAATGATATTCATGACTTTTTTCTTGGCGAAATGGGAGAAATATGGTGTTTTAGTGGCTGAATTAACCGAACAATATCCGGATAGAGGAATCTCGTCAGTTGCTTCTTCTATCTCAGATCATTCGTCTCTCGTTGTACCTGAAAGAGAGTCGAGAACAAGTCTGGATCCGCCCTGGAGTCGATGCAAGGATGGGGGTTGTTGGCGACGACGTAGATTGACCAAAGTCTTTTTTTTTTGATTGCTCTCAAATTTCCTGTCACTTTTACACTAGAACAATGTTTCGGGATGTGCTGTGCCCAATGTTTTGAAGAGACTGCTCAGTTCCCTTCGTGTGCAAAGTGAAACACCGACTGTTCACCATGGGGTTTAAACACACAGCCGCCTCCCTCTGGGCAGCTGCTTTGTTCAGTTGGTGACAGCGCCGTTTTAATAGTATTATACTGATCTTTTATTACTTAACCTATAGACAAACAATTTATTTTGCAATTTGTCAGGAGATTCCAGCTCCTCCTGTTGTACCAGAGTGACAGTGAGTTCGGAAAGAAATGTTTCCAACCAACAGCAATTCATTTCCTCTCACCTAACACAGCGACAGTGATCTTTATCCAACAGCAGGAGCGGAAACCACAGCCTGACCGCACTTCTTCATCTCACTTCTGAATTTTATAAACTGTGTCAGGAGCAGGGAGACAAAATGAGAAGGTATTCTTGAAACTCTTTGCTCTTTTGAATTCCAGGAGCAACGTGGAATGCGCTTCATTGTGAGTGAGTCTCAGCTGGTTCAGGGCTGGGCGCAAGTTGGTGGCAATGGCTCATTTGTCGCACCCTCTCGGAGGTCGTACTGGCTCGTTGGTCTCGGGGTATGATTTTTCGCTTTGGGGATTGTGCATCGTGGATATGCGAGAGGTCCCGGGTTTAAATCTCGGACGAGCCCTCATTGCTCTGTCCATTTTGCCAAAACCCCCGATCAGTTTACCCCCCAAAAAAGCCATGTTCAATGAATTCGGACTTCCTGAAATCAGGATAGAGCAAAGGGAAACACTTGTTGATAACGAAAAAAAGATACATCAGGATGTTTGCACATGCAATTCGACATTGGATGAAACCTCCAAACAAAGCGAATAAAGTTGAGACACATTAATCGAAGTGTGCTCGATGCTCTGGACTCCCTGCAGTAATTCCCAACGCTGTTTCAGACAACAGGGTCCTCCCGGTGAAATGGAAAGTTGCGAATAACAAGAGGATCATGACAATCATAAATCAAGTCATGGATCAGTCTACCGGAGACAGCATGGCAACACAGGCACCATTATTAGGGCAGATATCGCCGGTCCTGAGGAACCACAGAGGGATAAAAGTGACAGAAACTCTCCGTGGGTTCGATGTGCTGAACAGTTTCTTTTTGCACGGGACTGACGCCATGAGTGAGAGTTCTATTCGAATGCTCTTAATCTGGGACTTCTGGCGTCAGATATTAACTCCTGCCTGGTTGCAGCAAAGAAACCGATGGCCGCGTTGCTAAAGTCTTTATGCAGGTTTGCTGTATGAAGACGAATTCTGAACACCAATCAGGCTTCACAAAATAATTCACACTGATTTACCTGAGAGAAGAATCTCTGGTGTCCATTTCTCTCTTTAACAGCAGCTCAGCATCTTTCTCTGTCTCGGATGACAGACATTTGTCAGAAATTCCAAAGTTGCTAATTTCCTGCGCATTCGTGTCACTAACCGCCCCTCAAGGATTTGCGAGGGATCAGAAGAGCGCATGCGCGCCTCTCTCTCCGAGTACTGTTTGCAAGTGGAAGAAAATGGTTTAAGCCACCACTGCAGAGTTCCCGGTCCCAGGACAAGGGAGTAACAATACCACCCGGGAGTTGGGAGACAGAATGGGAAGATGTTCTTGAAACGGTCTTCTGCTTCACACCTGGTTCTGTGGTAGAAATGCAAGAGTCTTACTGGCTCAATTGTAGTCAACCAGAATGTGAGAGGGGTTAAAATTGAATCAGAGATAGTAGGAACTGCAGATGCTGGAGAATCCGAGACAACAAGGTGCAGAGCTGGATGAACACAGCAGGCCAAGCTGCATCATAGGAGCAGAAAGGCTGACGTTTCATGCCTAGACCCTTCATCAGAAATGGGGGAGGGGAAGGGGGTTCTGGAATAAACTTGACCTGTCCGTCCTCCCTGGACTGACCTATCCCCTCCCTAACTCTCCATCTACACTCACCTTTACTGACTCCATCCCCGCCTCTTCGACCTGTTTGTTTCCTCTCCACCTATCCTCTCCTCTATCCATCTTCTATCCGCCTCCCACTCTCTCCCTATTTATTTCAGAACCCCCTTCCCCTCCCCCATTTCTGATGAAGGGTCTAGGCCCGAAACGTCAGCCTTTCTGCTCCTATGATGCTGCTTGGCCTGCTGTGTTCATCCAGCTCTGCACCTTGTCGTCTCAGAATGTGAGAGGCACCGGATTTCAATGTCGGAGGAGCTCTGGTTGTTTGATGTTAGTTTTGCCAAGTCGCCCGATCAGCTTTTTGAAAATTGGGCAGCACTTCATGAAGTTGGGCTTCTTGAAATAGGATTGAGCTTCTGGAACAGAGGTGTCATTGTGGTGAGCATGGCGCAGCAACACACGTATTGAAAGTCAAAACAAGTCATTCAGATTATTTATCCATGCAGTTTGGCGTTGAATTATGCTCCATTTGGATTATCACTAAGATTTGGGTGGATAGCGTCAGTAAATGGGTACTTGAAGTGACTGGAGACAGAGCTGAACAGGTTCACGTGAATCGTGCCGTAGATGTGGAATGCCAGCAGAGAAGATAGATTGGAAAGTTGGGGCAGTTCTCCTTGGAGAACCGAAGGGTAAAAGTGGGTCTATTTGAAGCTTTCCAAGTCATGAGGGGCCTACGCAGAGTCAACAAGGAGAAAAGGCTCCCATGCATAAAAGGATCAATAACAATTAGGCAGAGAATTAAAGTGATTGGGAAAAGAAGTAAAAGTGATATGAGGAACAATGTTTTCACACAGTGAGTACCTAAGATCTGTAATCACTGTCTGATTGTGACAAAAAGTAGGTTCAGTCAAATTATTGAAAAGTCAATGAGATCGTTATGTTAAAAGTAGCACCGAGTTCCAGCGAGAAGTCAACAGAATGACAGGTATACCCAGAAAAGGTATACACATGTACTCATTGTGGAGAACGGGCACAGCGAAGCTGGGCTGCATAGTCTCTGTCTGCGCTGTGACAAATTTGTGATTCTGCGTGAAATCAGAGTTAGACCAGCAGAATTTGGGAAGTTGGACAAAAGTTATATTTACACAAACGGACCATATCTGCACAGCAAGCACATTTTATCGGGAGGACGGCGCTGTCTGAATCAGCGTGGGAAAGTACTGCAGGGTGTTCTGCGGATCAGGCAAAGTGCACATTACCATTCATGTCATGCCAGAGTGAGAGACTCAGAGACGGCCAATCTGTCCGTCCTAAATGTGTCAGCTCGGGTAGCTGCTGGATACAAAAAAAGCGTGAAAGTGGAAACACATGATACATTTTTTCGGCTTTGAAGTGCTTATTGGAAGCAGGAAACTGAGGAAGGCAGAGGATAAAGCGATTGAAATCTGCTTGTAGGAGCAGCATATACTTTGTACGGCGCAGAGATAACCTTTGATGCATTGAATTCGGTTGATAGTCCTAGCATCCTTTCACGAAGCCACGCTGCTACAGAAGACATTATGTCACTGCCTCTAAGTGTTGTGCTGTAGCGAGGCAAATATTTAGTTGTTCATCAGAGTTTCATGGCAGGAAATACATTTTTCCAACGTGAGAGGAGTCTTCATGTAACAGAGGTTATGTAAGGAACTCTTTCACATAAATAATCTCACTCCATCTCAGCGTGCTGTGTGTCTCCTCAGCACTTTATCTGTCATTGTACGTGCACTGAAGGTGTTTTGCTCATTCTATATCTTTATTTGCCTGACTCTTACTTTCTGGGTGGTGTGATGCAATGGAATTTTGAAGCCAGAATGAGGCGGCAAAAAACTTACGCTCATCTTCAAATGCGATGGAAAACTGACAAAGACAATGGAACTTTTTTCTGACTGTTCTGAAATATCTCCTTAAATCTCTGTTATTGCACCTATACTGGGACAATTTTTAACCTAATTTTCCATTTCGCTTCAGTCCTAACTTCATACTAATGCCATTGCCCTTTTAAGGTTTGAAACGCTCACCTTTACTCCTTCAAAGTAAACGGAAAACTCAGTCACACTAAGATCACATCTACCGAGTTGTGCCTTCACTCTAATGAATGGCTAGGGTCCAAAAGGTTAATGACAAACATTTTGACTCTGCAATTAACAGCCGATACACTACGAGGCACAGGTAGGGATCCAACCCATGACCTTCGATTTACGAGACCAACGCACTCCCACCTGGTTCTGTGGCATTTACGAATTAACTAAACCACTACATTCTATCGGTTTCGTAACTATGAGTGAGATTGTTTGAAAAAGTTGGAAAAGTAAGGCAAACTGACAAATCACGTGATGTTAAAATACATAACGGGATGGTGAAGATAGAACAGCGAATGGTAGTGTTCAGACAAATTTGGATGTCATTCTAAACAATTCAGTAAATCTTACCATCCGGAGACAAACGACAATGAAGGGTTGGGTCAACCTTTACAGGAATCGGATTGCAAAAGCTGAATGCAAAAGTCTTCCTGCAACTGGCTTGGTTTTAATAAGCACACAAATGCGGGTCGGTGTAGTAATGATTTCCTAGCCCGGAGAAGGGAATACTTGCCTTCAAGGTCACGTCAGGAATGTTCATTGGATTCATCCAAGGGATGTGAGGACTGTCCTCTGGGAGCACACAACTTACATCAGTCAATGCCCTGTAGAGTTTAGAATATCGAGAAGTGAGGAAAGTACGTTCATTCACAAAGTAATCATTCGGTAGCATTCAATACGAGGAAGCACGAAGTGATGCTCAAACGGGGCATCAACACAGAAGGACAGTACACAATAAGTAGGAGAGCTTTATTTTTCTTAACTGTAGATTTCAGATTCAGTTTGACCTTTGGTGAAAGAATTTACTGTCCTTGCCCAGTCTCCACTGGAAGTGACTACAGGCCCACAGAGAGGTGGTTGAATATCACTTACCTTGGAAATGGATGAGAGTCACTCGGGTTACAGGGATTTAGGGATGTTGACATTACAAGCCGTTCCCACATTCCAGGAAGTAATAAAAGAGATCAGTCGAGAGGTTTTGATCTCCATAGAGACGCTGTCCATAATGTGGTTAGACAATAATTTGGGTTAGTTGATTTTATAAATGGAAAAAAAAATCACATTAAGTAAGCGAAAAGATCATTGTGCAACTGTAATGCCTGTAGTTCAGCCTCAATTGGACATTGTATGTAATCTTTGTCATCAGTATTCACCAACAATGTAGAGATTAGGAAGGACACAGACGATTATATCGGGATGGTGGACAGGATACAGGATTATATTCATGTGATGTTGCAAAAGTTGGAAAAGCTGTGCCTGAACCTGGTGAAAATTGGGAAGTAATCTAACGGAGATTTTCCTGATTACGCGACTTTCAGAGTGCCTGTAAAGGAGGAGCATTCCCTCTTTCGTGAGAATCAAGTTCAGAGAAGTCAGAGATTCAGAAGTATCAGTGAATGATGAAGTAAACATTAGAGCAGAGTTTCTTTCACTCAGAGAGTTATTTAAGTTGGCAACGATTTTCCAGAAATAAAGGTAGAAGCTGATTCCAGAGTGTTTTAAAAGACATATGACCAAACATACAAGGAGTGAATTTAACAAGGAGAGAGAGTCAGTGGCCGCATCTTACTGGTATCGTGGGTGGGGGGCGGTGGGGAAGTGTAGAGCGAATGGTGGGTGCCAGGGCAGGGAGGGGGCAGGGCCAGGCGGGGAAATCAATTCGAATTTGAATGACTTTAGGTGTAAACAAATTTTGTGAACAGATGATTAAGACTGAGTGCGAAAACGCTCTTGGTTTTGAAAAGTGCGGCATATTATTCAATGTGAAGCCCATTATATATTGCGACAAACTGATCAGGATTTTTAAAAACAGATAAAGGAAATTTAGAAGTAAATACACTTCGTGAACGCATGCAGCTGAATAGCATTGACAATAAAAACAATTCATGGTTTTGAAATGTGTGACATATGTTTCCCCGTGAAGCATTATCCATGGAACTGAGTTTATTTTTTTTAATTGGAAATGAAAGTTATGCCCTAATAATTAGGAAGTGAACCGTCTCTTGGAGACGCAATTCCTGCTTTTATCTGATGCCTTTTATCGAGAGGGTTCAAATTCTGCCAGAGTTGTGTTTTCGTTCCTTTTCCAGGTGGATAGATGAGCGTCTTTACTATTCTGACATCAAATGGAGACATGAAAAGGGGAAGTTTGATGAAATTAAATCAGAAGAAACATTAATGAAATTGATTCCTTCTCGCTTGTGGTTACGATTCGGTGTTTTCACCGCCATGACCTGGCTTCCATTCCTTGTTCATGTTAGTAACCATAGCAGAAGCAGAGCAGCTCTGACAGGAATCCTTTCAATGTCTCGGATCAGCGAATGATTCCGAGAAAATGAGTCAATGCCCGAGACTCTTAAAGCCAGGGAAGGTGCCTTGACCGTCTCTGCTCAATTGGACAGTTCACCCTTAATTTTCCTCTGATTCCACTTCCCGAAGAATTTCTAAAGATTCACAAAGCTGAGACTTGGTTTTCTGTTTTGTTTCGTCGCCATTCCCAAGAGCCGCATGATTGGGTCGGTGGGTTAAGGAAATGGAAAAGTGCCCACTCGCAGCTTGTGGGACTATTTCAGCTTCCCTTCCTTTGATGCCGCTGGGACATTAACTCGGATGCTCTTGGTTACGTTTACAAATGTGAGACAGTGAAAGGATTCTCGTTCGTATACAACAGAAAGTCAAACCTCATCATGGCTTCAGTCGGATGAGAAATATTGTCTTGGCAGTATAAAGCCATTGTAAACTGCAATCGAACCAGAGAGAAAACTACAATCTCCTGATCCCGAAACAGATGCGTTATCCATTACACTACCCAGTACGGAGATGAAGAAAGCAAATCAGGTTTGTTCGAAACCAAGAGCATTAGGTTTCTAATGATCCAAGTACAGGAATACAGTCAGTTAATTATTTTGTCATTTTGCTTGAAAGAATATTGGTGTAAGATGCCTGAGCGTATCTGTATTGGAATCTGCCTCCACCCCCATCCAACAGCCAGATCGTTTTTTTCTCGTTGTTTCTGATGGAGGATCGAGAATAATTCCTGGATCTGCCTTGTGACATGCAGACTGTAATCAATCTCCCCAGTTCAGAGCAGAATGTATCAACGAGAAAATTAAAGGTCAAGAAGACAGAGGCTGAAACAATCAAGGGCAGGATGAGGGAGACAAAAGAGCAGACAAAGAAATTGGAGAATGACAGAAGATGATTGGAGACAGGCAGAGTACACAGGGAAAAGTTGGATGGAATTCGTGCGATCTTTTGACCTCCTTTGCTGGTAACGATTTCTTGTTGGGGTACGATCACTTCCCTTACTCCTGCGCAGCAGGAGCTTGCCTGCTGTGGGCTTGTGGCACAACGGTACCATGTCTGCCTCCAGATCCGAAAGGTTGTACGCTCAAACCACACACAACCCTTCTGATCTGGAGGCAGACACGGTACCGTCTGGGTCATGGTGTTTCGCGGCAATATGACACGTCAGGGTTTTGTCGGTGTCAGAGATGCTGTTTCATTGTGCTTTGCCTATTCTGCAGCTTTCAAGTACGTGTGATGTTCTCCTATCAGTTTTTTTTTATGGGAACAATGCTGTAGGGATGTGGTGTGCCCAACACAAGCTGTTCATCTTGGGGTTTAAACACACAGGCCCTCCTTCTGGGCAGTTGCCTTATTCAGTCAGTGACAGTGTGATGTTGCTAAAATTATACTGATATTTTCACATTTAATTTGTAAACACGCAACTTCACGTTGCAATCTATCAGGATATTCCAGCTCCTCCCGTTAAAGCAGGTGGCAATGAGTTCAGGAAGATAAGTTTCCAAACTACAACAATTCGTTTTACAGTGAGAATGATCTTTATTCAACAGCAGGAGAGGAAACTGCAGTCTTACGGCTCCTCTTCACATTGACAGTGAGGCTGAATTTTATAAACTGTGTCGGTAAAATCCAATGGCAAATAATGAGTTCAGTTCCAGTGTTGGTTGATGCTGTCCCCTTCCTGATTGTTGTCTGATTAAGAGGCAAACTCTCCCGGAAGTATATGTCATGTGGGTTTGTTGCCAGAACAGTGAGTCTAAAGTTAGAAACCTGGAAATCGCCTCATATTGAATTTCAAGAAACAGGTCATTAAACCGAGTGAATAACAGTATTGTGCAAACATTTGTCTTTAGGACGCACTGAAGATCGCATCGGGTCTCCGCACTCTCCCTGCACTCTTTGTGACAAACAAAATCCAAGCGAGAATGGTCTTTTTACTAAGATTACAGCAGAGAAATGACAAGACTCCTCCTGAACGTTTTCCACGACAATGAAGATTTTTCTTCCCTTGTGACCTGTCTTAGTTTGATCAATGAAATATTTTTCAGGAGAAGAGGGGCAATATTGTGAGCATTCCCAGCATTTTCTCAGTGTAGAGGCAGGACTCTGTAAAAAGAACAAAAGCGAAAGTCTGTGACAGACTGTGAGGCAGATTTAATTCACTGACATTCTCCGTTTTGAATGAGTCAGCCCTTGCTGGGATTTCATGCCCGCTCGTTACAGATGCTTGCACAACCAAAGGAAATGGAAAAGATGATTATTGAGGCCAAGGTAATGGTTGTTGTCCATATGGACTTTACTTAAACATTTAATAAGGTTCCAGATGGTAGTTTGGTCCAGAAGAATAAATCACTTGGAATCCATGATGTTGACAAGTTGGGCACAAAATTAGCTTGGTCATAGTAGACAGCAGGTAGTTATGGAGGGGTGTATTTCTGACTGGAGGTCTGTGACCAGTAGTGTTCCACAAGGATGATGCTGGGACCTCTGTTTGTAGTTTTTGTTAGTAATTTAGATGATAATGTCATTCGTCTGATTAAGTTTGCTGATGAAATGAAAATTGGTCGACATCTGGATAGGGAGGAAGTATATCAAAGGATAAAACAGGATATAGACCAACTGGAAAGTTTGCCGCAGAAGTGGCAATTTGAAATTAATCCGGATACGTATGATGCATTTTTGGAGGTCAAATGTAGGAAGAAAGTTTGTAGTAAATGTCAGGAGGCTTAGGAGCATTGATATACAGAGGGATCTGGTGTAAATCCATTGCTTTCTGAAAGTGATAACACTACTGGCTCAAGTGGGAAAGATAGCAAGCAGCATGCTTGCCTTCATTGGTCCAAGCAGTGAGTATAAAGTTTGCAAGTCATGTTGCAACTACTTAAGACTTCAGTTCGACCACGTTTGGAGTACTGTGCGCACTTCTCATCGCCAGACCACAGGAAAAATGTGGAGACGTTGGAGAGTGTGCAAAAGACGTTTACCACGATGTTGCCTGGATTGGAGTGTATTCGCTGTAAGGAGATGGTGGACTAATATGGAGTTAATTTCGCTAGAGCACAGAAGCTGAGGGGTGACCTGATAGAGATTTATAAAATGAAGAGAAGCATAGATAGTGTGGAAAATGGGAATTTATTTGCCAGAGTGGAAATGTCACATCCTAGCAGGAATAGGATTGAGGTGAGAGGGGAAAAGTTTAAATGAAACGTACGAGGAAAGTTTTCTTTCACAGAGGGTAGGAAGTGCCTGGGTAGGTGACAGAAGCAGAAATGTGAGCAAAGTTTTTAAGTGGCATTTACAGAGACACGTGAAACAGGCAGAGAACAGACAGTTATGCCGAAGCTTGGGAGGGATGAGCTGCGTTCAATACCTCTTTGCTTTGCCTACAGCTATCTTTGATGTGGGGCAGCACAAAGCCTCCGTCAGGTCAGCATGCACGGCGTGTTTCCACGGTGCAGTAGTTATCACGTGTGCAATGCCCTCAGCATGATAACGGGAAAAAGCAGGCTGCTCTGTTCCTTCATGTTCCAGGCAAGTTGCGTTGCTCACCCCATTTTCTGAAAGTGAATGGAGATCGTTGTACCACTATTGTTCAGTAATCAAATCCTGCATTAATTCTAATCGTAGCTATTTGCTGTTGTGGCGATAATGAGGGTAATTGTGACGTGAAATTTTGTTAAATTTCTCTCACTTTCTTCATTTCTGTCCTGGAGAAGGGTGTTGATGAGCCGACTTCTAGATCCGCTGCAATTGTTGCTGTGCAGGCACACCCGCATTGTTGATCAGAAGGGAAATCCAGCCTCTTTGAGACTGTGATTGCGAATTGTCACCTTTCGTGTGTCATTCATATTCTGTTTTTTTTTCCTTATTAGTGCACTTGCCGGAAAGTGGCATTGGACTAAACTCCCAGTATAATTGGAAGCTCAGTTTGGAATTGCCCCACTGCCACTTGTGTGAAAAGCTCGTGACACAGGCATGTCGAGGTGTCTCACAGACAGCATTCATGCTTTGGTGTGTCTGGAATTGCGTTCCCCTTGCCATTTTTGCTTCTGTTGCGCGTTAAATCCCTGTTTGGGGTTTCGCTCGATACCTGACAAGCTAACACTGTTATCTTCTTGCAGGCAAAATTCTCATTGAGAAAGTGGGAACGTGTCATGGTGAATGGTCATTGGGATTAAAAACGAAGAAACTCATTGCCCTTGGGGGGTGTTTGAACCACCAACTTTTTGAATTATAACCAAACACGCTAACCAGCTGTGCCACAGAGACAAACCGGAACAGCTCTGGAAATAAATAATTAAACTGGGGGTCAGCTACTGTAGCATCGTCTGGATGGACACCGTGAAAACAGACACTTCGGTGCACCTCGTCCATGCCGGCCAGATATCCTAAGTTCACTTAGCCCCATTTGCCAGAATTTGGCCCTTATCCCTCTAAACCCTCCAGATTCGTGCACGCATCCAGGTGCCTTTGAAATGTTGTAATTTCACCAGCCTCCACAACTTCCTCCGGCAGTTTATTCCATACACTCACCACGTTCTGCGTGAAAAATGCCCCTCAGCTCCCATTTCATTTTTCCCCTCTCACCTTAAATATGTGCCCTCTAGTTTTGCACTCGCCCACCCAGTGAAAAAAGACCTCGGCCATTCACCCTGTTCATATCCCTCATGACTTTACAAACTTCTCTAAGTTCTCATCCTCCGACGTTATAGGGAAATTTCGCTCAGGCTATTCAACTTTGCCTGACAGTCCAAGCCGCGCAATACTGGCAACATCCTTGTGAAAATTTTCTGAGCAATTTTACGTGACTTTCTTTCTTTCTTAATAATGACAAGAAGGCTGGACAATATCAATCTGTTTGAAATCGAAGAGTAAAACGTGAAGGGCTGCGAATTTCAATGATGTACGAAGATCAGCGAGCACGACAGCACTATGTGGTGTTTCTGTAGTGTAGCATTTATCACGTACACCTCACAAGCGATAGGTCGCTGCTTCCAAAGGGCGCAGAAGCTGAAGTCTTTTCTCTTTCGTTACCAACGACCTGCTTCTGCTCGGACGCAGATCGAACTTTCCTGCGTGCTCTTCTGGTCAGTCACACTTCTTTTGAATTTATTCGGCCATATCTGCTGTTCTGGCCTAAAGCAATACAATTCCAATTAATAGCAGAGCTAACTTTTGTGAAATTTCTCTCCTCACTGTTCCTGAATATCCGCTGATTTGTACTGCACAGATGGTCATCATTTTCATGAGTGCAGTTGGCGTACTCTGATACTTTCTGCAGAATAATACTTTCGCATTTGCTTTACGTGTGAAGGCGTCCTGGTTCAATGCCAAGTAGAAGCCTGATTTGCAAGAAAGGCAAGGAAAATGACAACTCGTACCTGCACCGACGTACGAGGACTCTCGCAATGTGATCTGTCGTTCTCGGATTCTAATGCTAGCTCAATTTTCAGACAGAGGATTATCTTTGAACCACTTGTTCTGCAAAACCAGTGTTGTGATTGTAAGAATGCTGCACTGTATCATCTGGTACACGGCCTGCAAAACTTTGTGCATTTTCCATGTCGTCCTATGTTTTTCATGCCAAGTGTAAACGCGGAAGTAGTTGTGTTTCGAGCAAAGCACGAAATCATCCACAAAAGAGAAAATCTAAATTCCAGAAATGTGTGCAGTTCATGCTTTCTTTATTCAAGCATAACACAACATACTTCCTGCCAGGCACGTTACATTTGTTGTCTAACCGACTTTCACAAGATGTGCTCAGCTTCATGTTGATTTTTGATTTGATCGAACGGCTATCAGCATCTGGTGGGAAAATAATGTTTTAGCTGGGCACTGCCGAGCAGCTGAGAAAATGGACGAACGATACAGGGATCCTTGAAGCCTTTCCCTGTGCCTTCACTTTTGTTGTTTTGGAGTAGCAACATCATACTTGAGCATTCACCATGCATGATAGTGTGGCCAAGCTGTCGAAGGCATGAGATTCAGGTTCCAGTCTTGTCAGAAGCATGGGCTTGAATCCCAGCGCTGCCACTTGCGCTGGTCGCCTGTTGTGTTAGTTTGCTGTTACGCTGAAGCTGGGTGGGAATGAGCTGCGTTAAAGTTGAAAACAACAGAAGAACACATTTTGTTACAAATCAATGTACGTTGGAGGAGAGCACAGAGCATCCACTCCTCGTTTCCATTGTGCCAGTGGTTATCAATTTCGTCGTGGAAATGTAGAGAGCGGACACACAACCTTCGGTCTACCTCGCCAATGTCGACCAGATATCCTAAATTAATGCAGACCCATTTGCCAGCATTTGGTCCATAATCCCTCTAAACCCTTCCGATTCATACACGCATCCAGATGTCTTGGAAATGTTGTAATTTTACCAGGCTCCACCACTTCGTCTGGCAGTTCAATGCATTTATGCATCACCTTCTTGCACGAAAAAAAATGTCCCTCAGGTCGCTTTTAAATTTCTGCCCCTCACTTTAATTATATGCCCTCCAGTTTTGGACTCGCCCACCGTGTGATAAAGACCTTGACTACTCACCCTGTCCATATCCCTCATGATTTTCTCAACTTCTGTCAGGTCGTCCCTCAGCCTCCGACGCTCCAGGGAAAACTGCCCCAGCCTATTCAGCCTCGCCGTACAGTCCGAAACCTGCAACCCTGGCAAAGTCCTCGTGAATATTTTCTGGGCAGGTTTACATGATATCTTTTATTTTTCAATAATGCCAATAACGCTGGATTACATCGATCTATTTGAAACAGAGATGTAAGTAAATAGCTGTGTTCTTTAACATAGAAATGATGATGACAGTTGGTGTCGTGTGGATCATGAACCGATGTTAATGAGCTGTACATTTTGGTGCAGCCAATTTCAAAATCCAAAATGAGACACGGTTGGGAATTGTGGAGCGGAGAGAAATCTCCAAGAGCTGTGTTTTTGATTCTGATACAACAAATGCAGATACGTGAAACAGCAAGGGTTTGAAGGGAAAAAATCGTCACCTCGGAGAATACTTTCATAAAAATTTTTGATATTTTGCCGCATTTCTGTAGCACGTGTCACAAGGAATAAAAGACACAATCGGTGAGCGCACAGTCCTTCTATGACGGTACAGAGGCGCGTGAAATGCCGAGCCTGTGAGCGCTAACCTCACCCGGAGCAGCTTTTATTGACGTGGAGCAGAGATTGTTGGGGCATCAGGCTGTACAAAGCAATGTTAGTCAGCATGGAATTTGTTAAAAAAGACTAGCTTCTTTTGTTGGATCATGATCTGTCCCAGGAAAATGTCTCAATTATCAATCAAATTAGAGATTACTCCTCTGTCAACCGACAGATTGCCCCCACCTGTTAAATTCATTGTTTGTATGTTTGTCTGTGTGTCTTTTCAAACAGAATTCCTATTCCATATCCACGACCTTTTCATCAGAACCAGGCAAATTTTCATGCGCTAGTCGCCATAGAGAAAGGATTTTGTGATTTTGGAAGGCGGAAGGGCGAGAACAGGATGATAAAGACAGAATGGCGAATGATAGCCTTCAGATGAATTTAAATGTCAATGTACATGATCAGGGGAATGTTACCATCCACAGACGAAGAAAAATTAGGAACGTAACAAAAACAGAAATTTCTGAAGAAACTCAATAAGTCTGACAGCATCTATGGAGCGAAAGCAGAGTTCATGTTCAGAGACACTTATTCAGAATCTTTTAGAATAAGGAATGTAACTGCTGGATTAGCCTTTACCGATAGTTCAGAAAAATCATGAGTCTGTCCATCTGAATGAGTTGCTGGACTGCTTAACCCCTTCGTCTGACATTGTGTGGATGTTCATGATACGTTGTTGTTTGTGTTATGTGCGTGTGTGTGTGTCTGTTTCTGTCTGTCACATTCTGCTTGGCGTGACACATTGGAATTGTACAAGCAGAAAGGCGTGCCACCAGGTGTGTTCCTATTCAAAAGCAAGAAGGAAGTTACAATCTATTTCAGTTGTGGGTTGCATGATAGATAATAGCATAGTGGTACAGCGGGAGTATGCTGGGCCCATGACCTAGAGGTCATGGATTGAAACCATCCCTGCTATTTACACAACAAACTGATGTTTGTTACCTGACTAGTAGTGTTTAAGCTAGCTTCGCTCACATTGTCTCTGCATCAGCTTCTAGCTCCCAGTCAACAATTCGATCTGCAGTAAACCGCATTTAATCCGGCATGGACACACACTGTAAATGTTACAAACACACGCCAGATGATACTTTTCCCCTTCACTCAATCCTTTCTTAAATGGAACTACTGGCATGATGGTCCGAATGGCCTTCTCCTGTTCTTTGTCACTCTGGGATGATCTGAACAGTGACAATTATTCTCTACAATGAAGCGGTACAGCGGGGAGATAGCAGTGTAGTGGTGATATATCTCCGAGTAATCCCGAGGGACTGACCATGTCAGCTGCTGGAGTTTACACTGAATGAATAAAATCTGGAATATAAATCTGATTTCACGAACAAAACCATGACTTTAATTTCCTGAAATCCCAGTCATTCATGTCCCCTTGGGAGGGAGGTCCTTACCTGATCTGGCATACAAGTGACTCCAAGCCCACAACAACATGGTTGACCCCAAACTGTCCTCTGACATCAGTTCAAGGTGAATTCGGGATGAACAACAAATGCTGTCCTAACCAGTGCTCCCCACATCCTGTGGGAGAAAAAGAAAGAATGAAAACACGTTCACAGCAGGGAAGAACAGACCTTGGTCCTGTGTGGACTTGAATTCACTTGATTGCCCAACCTGGATAGACACAAGAACACCCACACCACAGAGAAACCAGGGAAACGTGGGGACTGAGGGAAGGATTCAGTTACTCACTGAGGTGGAAACTCATTTACTCAGTGACACTGGGGAGATGCCGATCAGGAATGCCATGTGTTGGAACAGATAACTCAGGAAAACAACCTCTGGAGACATCAGCAATTTCACATATGACAGTAGGGCTTAGATTTTCCTGTTAATCCCAACCAGGAATTAACCATGTCTGGATGACTTTCCAGTGGAGTTCTGAGGATCACTTGACTTGAAATGTTATCTTTGATTTCTGTCCACAGATGTTGCCAATTCTGTTGAGTTTTTCCAGCAATTTCTGTTTTTTATTTGCTTCTGATTTTTCCAGTGGAGTTCCATTGTTGTCTGATGTAGATCAATGATTAAAACCGAGTTGTATGGGCCATAATTTAGAAGTTTGCAGACGACACGCAACAATGTGTGATGTAGTTAACCATGAGGAACAAAGCCTGGGACTGCAGGGGGATATCAATCAGGTGGAAAGAAAAAATGATGAACGGAATTCAATCCAAAGAGATTCATAATGAATTCAGGGACAGTGAACAATGGAAGTGGGGATGCTGAGTGGTGTAGAGGAATATGTTGCAGCTGTACAAAACTCTGGTGCGGCTGCACTTGGAATATTGCGTACAGTTCTGGTCACCGCATTATAGGAAGGATGTGGAAGCATTGGAAAGGGGGCAGAGGAGATTTACTAGGATGTTGCCTGGTATGGAGGGAAGGTCTCATGAGGAAAGGCTGAGGAACTTGAGGCTGTTTTCATTAGAGAGAAGAAGGTTAAGAGGTGACTTAATAGAGACATACAAGATGATCAGAGGATTAGATAGGTTGGGCAGTGGGAGCCTTTTTCCTCGGATGGTGATGGCTAGCACGAGGGGACATAGCTTTAAATTGAGGGGTGATAGATAAAGGACAGATGTCAGAGGTAGGTTCTTTACTCAGAGAGTAGTAAGGGCGTGGAATGCCCTGCCTGCAAAAGTAGTAGACTCGCCAAATTTAAGGGCATTTAAATGGTCATTGGATAAACATATGGATGATAATGGAATAGTTTAGGTTAGATGGGCTTCAGATTGGTTTCACAGGTCGGCGCAACATCGAGGGCCGAAGGGCCTGTACTGTGTTGTAATGTTCTATGTTCTATGTTCAAAGACACCTTGGAGTGGACATTCACAAATTCCTGAAAGTGGTTGGACAGGGCAATCACGTGGTCAAGATGGTTTTGGGATACTTTCTGTTCTCAACCACAGGCTGGACTATAAGATCAGGAATTTGATGCGAGAGCTTTAGCTAACACCATTTCAGAGAACAGCTGGAAGACTGAGCACAAGTCTGGTCATTGCGTTAGTCAACTTTAAAAAAAAAAAATCACGATAGAAGATCCAGGGCAGAAACAGGCTTTTTGGCCCGTCAAATTCACTGCACCACTCAATGAGGTCATTATTGATACTGCTCCAAGTCAGGATGGTATCCACCCTGGAGGAGAACTTGCAGATGGTGTTGTTTTGATGCATTCTCTGCTCTTGTCCTTCAGGGTGGTAAGAGCTTGCAGGCTTGGAAAGTGCTGTCAAAGGAGAGTGGGTGAGAAACTGCAGTGCATTTGGTAGATAGTGCATTCTGCTGCTTCAGTAACGTTGGGAGAAAATGCTGAAAGTACTGAATGGGGCACCAGTTAAGTGGACTGCATTGTCTTGGATAGTGTCAGGTTTCTTGGTGTCATTGGAGCTGCATCCATCCAAGCAAATTGACAGTGTTCTTAATGACAGACATTCTTAATGATGCACAGGCTTTGGGGAGTCATGAGTTGAACGAATCACTATAGAATCTTTTCCCTCTGACCAACTTTTGTAGGCACAATATTTAAATATCACGCCCAGTTCAGTTTCTCATCACTACTAGCACCCCAGGATGACGATAGTGGGCAATGCAGTGAAGATAAAACCATTGAAAGTCAATGAGTTACGGTTAGATTTTCATTTCTCAGATTTGGTCATTAGTTGTTGGCACTTGGTGCAAATGTTCTTTGTCACGAAGCAGGCTAACTTCAATGTTGTCCAGGGACACTGCATTTAAGTATCTACCACTACAGTAGCTGAGTCACAAATGGTGCTAAACATTGTGCAATCATTGACAAACATATCCAATTCTGACCTAATGATGCAGGGAAGGACATTGATGAAACAGCTGAAGGTGCTTGGGACTAGAAACTGATGCTGTGGAATTTCTGAAGCTGAGATAGCTGGCCTCTAACAATCACAAGCACCTTCCTCTGTATTCAGTATTATCCAACTAGGGCGAAGTCGGGCGAGGAGGATAGGAGAGTGTACAAGGGGAATATAAAAGGAAAGGAGTGGAGCATTAACACAGAACAAGTGGGAGATAAGCTTGGACGAACAGTACAGCATAGGTCTACGAGTCAAATACAACCATGTAATGACACTTATTTCGTCTCAGGTAGTTTAAATGCATATCTATAACAGTGAACCGTCAGCAGTTACGAGCTAAAAATACTCACTTAAGTATTACTCACAAAGAAAGGCTTGCGTGCTGTGAGCTGATGGTGGGGACAGAGAAACTCTGAAGATAAATAGAAGTGGAACTAGAAGACCTGTTGAACTGAGAGGACTCAGGACTTTGTAAGAAACTGAACAGCATCCTGTTTTTGTAGTAAATGACTGTTATCTAATTTATTTTTTGCCAATGTTATATACAACCATCCTGATGAGAAAACGTCTCAGTATGCTGTTTTGAGCTGGAAATGGTAGAGTATCTCCAAGCGAGACGAGGAGACCTCTTCCACATATATGTGGTACAAGCTTGAATCAATTCACCTTGTTTTGATCTACTCAGCTCTGAAGACGCAATCTTTTCAAAAACCCACAATCAAAGTGAGAAGAATATTCTCTGAATCCTGTTGACTCTAGTTTTGCTATGATTCCTTGATACAATGCTCTGTCAAATAGAGCGTTAAGATTACGGGAAAGTCACTATCTCATTTGGAATTCAGCTGTTTGGTCCATGTTTGCACCAACAATGTAAGGAGATCAGGAGATGAGTGGCCCTTGCTTAACTCAAACTGAGATCCATCACTATGATATTGCAAAGCAAGTGCTGCATGATGTCATTGTTGTCATCCTATTTTGAATTCATTTACGTATCGACAGGCCAGAATATTGACTGAAGGCTTGTCAACACAGACCACGTGTATGGTTTCTCTTCACTGTGAACGATGCTCTTTTCTTCCACGTTCAAAGCTCTCGAGAATTGAATGCTACTGGCAGCTGTTGATCCAATTTTTGACTTGAGCTGCCTGTCTGTAAATCCTTTCCAATTCCCTAGAAAATAAATTTAAAACAGGCAAAAGTGGAATGAAAGCTTCTGGATTGTTCGAAAAATCCACCTGGATCATAAATGTCCTTGAAAGGACAGAAGATGAAAAATACAGGACAAATCAGGCTGCAGGAACTGGCTACTGAGCCAGTCATTATTTCTGCAGTGGGAGGTTTGAGTGATGCCACAAAAACGCTGTCTGTGTAACAATACAAACCAGAAAACTGTCTGACCATAACCTGTGTCAGCCTGTACTTGGATAAATGTAAATAACCTGAGCTTGCTGAAAAGCATTACTGTAAACAAGTGGGAATTCATGGGCCACCTTCAGACACACGCAGTCCCCCTTTGTACTGGTGAGACTTGCATTTGGAGTACTGTGTTCAGTTCTGGTCACCGTAGTTATAGAAAGTTGTTAATACTTTGGAAACATTTCAAAGATTTGATGGACTAATACCTAGAATGAGTCGAGTGCCTAATGGGGAAAGGGTAGACAGGCTGGCCCTGGATCCTCTGGAGTCCAGAAAAGAAAGAGGAGACTAACTTGAAACATGAAAGATATTGAGGGGAGCCGAAAACATGGTCCCTCTTGTGGGAGAATCCAGAACTGATGGTCATTGTTTAAAGGTAAGGGTGAATCCAAATGAAATGGTGAGGAACATTTCGTTTTTCTCAGAGGGTTGTGAATCTTTGCAACTCCCTTTGTCAAAAGGCAGTGGTTGCAGAATCGTTAATTTTTTTTTTGAAGGCAGAAGCAGACAGATTCTTGATGACCAAGATGATAAAAGATATTCAGGGATACGTAGACACAGAGTTGAGGTTGAAATCAGATCAGCCGTGATCTTATTGAATCTCAGCGCAGGCTCAAAGGGCCAAGTGGCCTACACTTGTTCCTGATTCACATGCTCGAATGAACCGGAGAACAAAGAAACACAAATCTTGACTGATTACTGGGGGTCAGGAGGGTGTTTGAGCTCCTGCTTCACCTACTCGGTATATTAGTTCCATTCTATCCCCCCACCCAGCTTCAATTAACATCCTTTTAATTTCCAGGGAATACACCATTTTTGGTGAGATGAGGCATTTTGATAGAAGGAGAGAACATATGAAATAGGATCTAGAGTTGTCCATTATGTCCCTCGAGCCTCAAAACGGTCAAAGCTCATCTTATTTAGGCTTCAATTCCACGTTCCCAATTGGTCTTGATAATGATTTTTCCTTTATTCCTGTGGGCATTGCTGGCTAATCCATCTAGTTGCCATTGAGAGGGTGGTAGTGATCTGCTTTCGTGAACCACTGTACTCCACGAGCTGTAAGTGGACCCACAATGCTGTTAGGGAGGGAATTCAGGATTTCGACCCAGCAACACTGAAGGAACAGTGATATATTTCCAAGTAAGGATGGGGAGTGGCTGGGAGGGAATTCATGCCCAACATCCAGTCTCAGAGACCTACAGCACAGAAAAAGCCTCGGCAGACTGTGTCTGATTTTGTCACTATCATGCAAGTAGTCTGTTATCCCACCTTTTATAGTGGACTCGAACATTTTTTCCCACCAACAATGTTACGCAAATTCCGTGTTTTCTCTCTGACTCCCTTCTTAAATACTGGGGTTATGTTAGCTACCCTCCAAACCGTCGGAACTCTTTGCGACTGTATAGTATTTTGGAGTACAACCACTAGTGCAGCTGTTATTTCTAAGGCCATTTCCTAAGGTACTCTGAGATGAAAGTTATCAATCTCTGGGGCCTGTTATCTCATGAGTTTTCCCAATTTATTTCAATTCCACCTTCCGATTAGACCCTGTGATCCCCTTAATTTTGGGACATTATTTGTGTGCCCCTTTTTGAAAATCTAAGATATATTTAATTGGTCTGCCATCACTTTGCACTCCATTATAAATTCCCTGCTTAATTGTAAGGAGATCCTACATTCTTCTTGACTAATCTTGGATTATCAATCTTCAACTAAGAGTTTAATGACAATCATGAAACCGTTGTTGATTGTCAGGAAAATACAATCTGGCTCACTAATATCCTTTAGGAAAGAAACTGTCATCCTTACCCGGTCTGGCCTATATGTGACTCCACCCCCACTGCAATGCAGTTAACTCTGGGCAATCAGGGATGTGCAATAAATTCTGACCTCGTTAGCAATATCCACATCTTGTGAATGTCTATTTTAAAAATGCCGTTGGTTTTATGGTCCATGCAAGAGTACTCTCAGATTCTATTTTCTCCCTCTAATTAAACCCCTTTATCTCCCTTTGCTGAAATCTAAACTGTTCCCAATCCTTAGGTCTGTTGTTTTATTTGCCCAATTTGTATGCTGGTTCCTTAAATTTAATACCCGTTCATTTTTCTTTCTCTGCCATGGTGTGACCATGTTTCGATTTTATTTTTATGCCACAGCTTGTCCGTGCCCTCTTTCAATGTTTGCCATTAACCATCTCCCATCATCCATTTAAATTGTGATCCACAATTTATCACAACTGGCTCATGCTTCATACCATTCTAACTTCTTTTATTTAATTACAGGACTCTAGTCTAAAAAACAACGACATCACTCTCCATCTTGATGATGAATTCTATCCTGTTGCGGTCACTCTTCCTGAAGGGCCCATGCTCAACTTGATTGTCAATTATTCCTTTCTCACTACCCAATACTCATCTGCTTTTTCAACATAAAATTGTACCATATACAAACTAAGAATTCCTCCTCTATCTTATTGCTACTGATGCTATCTGCTCAATTTATATGTAAGTTGACGTCACCCATAATTATAACCATAACTTTATGCCCTGTATCTCTAAATTCCAGTCTCATGCCTTCCCCAACATTACTGTAGCTTGGGGTCTATATATAACACTAATATCATTTTCTGTCCATTGGCGTTTCTGAGCTCAACCCATAGAGATTCTACCTCACCACACCCGATATCCTGGCTCACATCATATTACTTTACTGTTTTAGTCAGCAGTTCTAGCCGAATCCTATTCCATTTCGCCTGCCCAACCTATCCTCCTTTGATAACCCACTTATTCCAGGTTTCAATCTAGTAAACCTTCTCTGAACCACTTCGAATAAGCGTACAGACGACCAAAACCTGCACGTGGTATTTGAGATTTGGTCTCTTCCCCTTCCCTCTACAAATGAAGCAGAACATCCTTACATTGATGTTTAATTCCAGTGATAATAAAGCATACAGCCTATTGGCTTTCTGGATGAGACAGAGATCTTGCTTAATTGGGTCAATGGGCTAAAGAATGGCAGATTGAATTTTATTTGAATAAATGTTTGTTTTATCCAAAATGGAATACTTCACATGGGCAGGACTTATACAATTAATAGTAGGGCCCTGGGTACTATTACAGAACAGAGAACCTAGGCTTTCAGGCACATTATTCTTTGAAATTTGTTTCACAGGTGGACAGTGTAGTTAAGAAGGCATTCAGCACACTTGTCTTCACAGCTCAGGTCTTTGAGTACAGGAGTTAAGATGTCATGTTGGAGGTTGTAAAGGATGTTGGTGAGGACTCTCCTGGAATACTGTGCGCCATTCTGGTAGTCCCGTCATAGGAACGATATTATTAAACTGGAGTGGGTTCAAAAAAAAAAGGATATTACTGGGAAAGAAGGGTTGGAGTTGTAAAATAGGCTAGATAGGCTGGGACTTCATTCACCAGGTTTCAGAAGCTGTAGGAAGGATAGAAAGGGAGGCAAAAGGAGGGAGGGAGTAGCTTTTTTTTATTGGGGAAAATATTACAGCTGCAACTAGAAAAGATATTTCTGAAAAAAAAATGTCCAGTGAAAATATATGGGTTGAAATTAGAAATAAGAAAGAAATGATCATGTGGTGGGATTGTACTATGGGTCCCTCAATAGTCGGGGGAAATTGAGGAACAAATACGTAGAGAGATCTCAGATATATGAAAGAATGAGAAGGTTGTAGGAATCGGTGATTTTAATTTTCTAAGCATTGACTGGAACTGTTACAGCGTTAAAGGTTTGGATGGTGAATAATTTGTCAAATGTGTTCAAGAATATTTTCTTTATCAATAAGTCAATGTTCCTACTCAACAGAAAGAGAAAACTTGAGCTTCTCTTTGGTAATAAGGCCCAGTGAGTAACTGAAGTGACTGTACAGGAATACTTTGGGTCCGGTGATAATAATTCTGTCAGTCTTAAAACAGTTATGGAAAAGGATAAGCCTTCCAGAGAAGGTAGAAGTATTTAATTGGAGTAAGGCCAATTTTAATAGTATGCGACAAGAAGTTTCAAAAGTTGAATGGAGTAGACTGCAGGTAAACGGTCATCTGATAAGTGGGAGGTTTTCAGAAGTGTGGTAACGAGAGTTCAGAATCATTATGTTAGAGTGAAAGGTAAGGCTGGTAGAATTAGACAACAATGGATGAAAAGAATATTCAGCTTTTAGTCAAGAATAAAAAAAAACTAATCATCAAATAGATACAAACAACTGGATTTAAATGAAATCTTTTGAACAGTACAACAGTGTACAGGCATTCTGAAGTGGGAGATCAGGAAGGCAGGAGGGGACATGAAATTGCCTTGATAGATAAGGTGAAGGATAATGCAAAGATATACTACAAGTGCTTTAAGAGCAAGAAAGCAACTAGAAAGCGGGCATGGCTCTTTAAAGATTAAAGAGGTCATCTCGGCGTTGATCCTCAGGACATGACAGAAATATTAAAGAGATATTGATATTTTGCATCAGTTTTTACGGTGGAGAAAGAAGTGGATGTTGGAGAATTCAGGGAACGAAACAATGTGTTTTGAAAACAGTTCACATGGACGTCTTCTAAAATATAAAGATGGATATCCTGTGGCACAGAAGATGGGGGAAGATTTTTAAATAAATATTTCTCCTCAGTGTTTAGTGAGGAGAGAATCATGGATGCCAGGGAAATCAGGGAAACAAGCAGGGATGTTTTGGACCACGTACTTATTCCCAAAGAGGTGGTGTTTGCAGCCTTAAAGCGCATTAAGGTGGATAAATCCCCTGGGCCTATCAAATCCATTCTTGGACATTGTGGGAGGCTCGGGAAGAAATTGCAGAGGCCTTTGTAGAGATTTTTGCTTCAGCTTTAGCCACTGGTGAAGTTCCAGGATACTGGATGGTGGCTAATGTTGTTCCATTGTTTAAAGAAAGGTAGCAAAGACATGCCAGGGAACTACAGGCCAGTGAGCCTGAACGCAGTGGCAGGCAAGTTATTGGAGAGGATACTGAGGGACAGAATCAACCAACATTTGGATAGTCAAGGTCCGATTAGGGATAGGCAGGATGGGTTTGTGCGCGGGAAGTCACGCCTGACAAACCTTTCAGACTTTTTCTGAGAGGACACCAAGAGCATAGGTGATGTTACGGCAGTGATCTCATTTACATGGACTTTAATAAGGCTTTTAACAAGGTCCTGCACGCAGTCTCGTCATTTAGTTTAGGTCGCATGGGATCCAGGGAGAGCTAGTGAATTGAATCGAAACTGGCTCAATGGTAGGAAGCAGAGGGTGATGGTTGAAGGCTACTTCTCAGACTGGAAGCCTGTGGTGTGCCACAGGGGTCAGTGCTGGGACCTTTGTTATTTGTTATTTACATAAATCATCTGGATGTGAATATACAGGGATGATTAATAAGTTTGTGGATGATACAAAATTAGTAGGTATTGAGAGGGGAAGATTATCAGAAATTACAAAGGGATCTCGATCAGTTGGGGAAGTAGGCTGAGGGTTGGCAAATGCAATTCAATACAGATAAGTGTGAGGTGTTGCACTTTGGAAAGTCAAACCAATGTAGGACTTATACAGTAAATGTTAAGGTCCTGAGGATTGTTGTGGAATAGAGGGACC